>NW_006408573.1:428609-463914 GCF_000296735.1 Chrysochloris asiatica
TGCTTTTGATTTTAACCGGCCCAGGAAACCCCTTTGGAAGCTGCTTTAAAAAAAAAAAATCCAAAGGGGTAATAAGTGATAGATTTATTTTTCCAAGGGCACACAATGGACCCTTTTTTGGAAGGCATCCTAGTGAGACTAAGATGAGTAAGTGTGTCACTGAGAAAACTTGCCTGCAGCCACCCACAGATCTCAGAGACATGTTTAAACACATTTTGTTTGGAATAAACTGGTGCGTATATGAACTAGAATCCTAGTAAGAATACATTCTTGTTTACTCTTATATGTGTGTGTGTGTGTGTAATACACTTATTGTCTTTAGAATTCTCATGTCTCTCTGAGGTAGAGTCCATTCTGACTCGTGGAGACCTCTATATGGAGTTTCTTAGAGCTGCTGGTAGGTTTGAACCACCAACTTTATGGTTAGCATCCAGTGTTTGTCCTACAGTGCCACTCTCTGAGGTATATAGTTGTTGTTAGGTGGCATTGAGTGGTTTCGACCCATAGTGACCCTATGTACACCAGAATGAAACACCGTCTGCTTCTGCGCCATCCTCACAACGGCTGCTTTGCTTGAGACCATGGCAGCTGCCACTTTCCAATCCATCTTGTTGGAAGTCTTACTCTTTTTAGCGGACTCTCTATTTTACAAAACATGATGCCCTTTCCCAGGGACTGGTCCCTCCTAAAAATTTGTCCAAAAATGAGAGACAAAGTCTAGCCACCTGACTGCATTCTGGTTGTATTTATAGTATATAGCATCCTTTTTTAAGTTGAAGAAATGAATTCACAAAGGTGACATGCTCTGCTTTGCTTTGGGCACTAACGTAGTATATAGGAGACCTGTGATGTAAATTCAGGTCTTTCCTTTTACAGCATCACTGCAGGGCAAAGAAATAAAAATGACATATTTCCTTAGTATTGACTTGTTATTCTTTATTTTCTCTTTATACCCACTGTCTGAAAGCAAGGTTAATATGATGATTTTTTTCAACAAGCTGAAGTTACCATTAAAATGATATTTACATAACCAATCTTTGCATAGTCCAACTTTATAAGCGAAAAAGGGTTTATTATTAAATCCTGTGAAAGAGACAGTATATGCTCGCCGAATGTTTTGTGCCCTCTCCCCTTGTATTATTCCCAGCATTTCTTGTCATTATGTGAAGAGTCATGTGGCCATTTCTGGCAAATGGACATTGAGCAGAAATCATATGAGTCACTTCCAAACTGAGATGATTAACAGCTAGCATGTAACTAGGAATCCCTGGGTATTGCAAG
This sequence comes from Chrysochloris asiatica, assembly GCF_000296735.1. Classification (NCBI taxonomy): domain Eukaryota; kingdom Metazoa; phylum Chordata; class Mammalia; order Afrosoricida; family Chrysochloridae; genus Chrysochloris; species Chrysochloris asiatica. The sequence goes on from NW_006408573.1 coordinate 429,891, forward strand.
TGGCTATGCACTCTACTTCTAGCTTAAAGTTTGGCAGTTCAAATCCACCTAGTGGCACCTCGGAAGACAGGCCAGGCATGGAGCACAGTGCTACACATGTAGTGTGTGCAGTAGTAGTCAGAACCCCCTCGACAGAGCCTTCATTACTCCCTTGCCCTAATGTGGTAGTTGGTGGTTGTTATGTGCCTTGGAGTTGGTTTTGACTTATAGCAACCCTGTATATGGCTTCTTTACGGGAGCAGAAAGTCTTATCTTTCTCCTGCAGAACCGCTGGTAGTTTTGAACTGCTGACCATGAGATTAGCAGCCCGATTCATAACCACTACACTTCCAGAGCTCCTTTGCCCTAGTGTGGTGTCCTTGTATTCTAGATATTCCAGATAGTATGGCTACAACCCATCACTTGTCTGTCAGTGTGTCATACTGTGGTGGCTTGTATGTTGCTGAGATGATGGAAGTTATGCCACTGGTATTTCAAATACCAGCAAGGTCACCCATCCTAGATTACAGCAGAGCTTCCTGATTAAGACAGGCTAGAAGGAGGACCTGGAAATAACTGGAATGAGGGATGTCATTGCTGATGTCAGATGGATTGTTACTAAATGTGAAGAATACCAGAAAGATGCTTATCTGTCTTTTATTGGCTATACGTTTGAATACATAGATAATAACGAATTATGGATAACATGTCAAAGAAAGGGAATTTCAGAATATTCACTTGTATTCATGCAAAACCTATACACAAACCAAGAGGCAGTCTTCAAATACAACAAGGGAATACAGCATGGTGTAAAATCAAGAAAAGTGTGTGACAAGGTTGCATTCTTTTACCATACTCATTTAATCTGCCTGCTGAAGAAATAATCAGTGAAGTGGTATTATATGAAAAAGAACACAGTATCAAATTGGAGGAAGGCTCATTACCACCTTCCATATGCAAATGACATAACCTTGCTTGCTGAAAGCAAAAAAGAGACTTGAAGCACTGAGTGACGAAGATCAAAGACTACAGCCTTCAGTATGAATTGCATCACAACACAAAGATAACAAAACTCCTCACAATTGGACCAATAAGCAACATCATAATAAACAGAAAAAAAAAAAAGACTGACATTGTCAAGGATTTCATTTTAGTGGATCCACAAATCAATGTCCAAGGAAATAGCATCTAAGAAACCAAAGCACACATGGCATTGGGAAACTCTGATGCAGAAGCCCTTTAAAGTGTCAAAAGGTAAATATATCACTTAAAGGATCAAGTGACCTGAGACAAGCCATGGTATTTTTAATTGCCTCATGTTGTTGTTGTTGTTGTTAGCTGCCATCGAGTCAATTCTAACTCCTAGCAACTCCATGCACAACAGAATGAAACATTGCTGGCTCTTGCATCATCCTTGAGCCCACTTTTGCTGTCTTACGGATCTTCCTTTTTTTTTTTGCTGATTATTCACTTCACCAAAAATGATGCCCTTCTCCAGAGATTGGTCCTTCCTACTAACATGCCAGAAGTTTGACAGACAAAGTCCCACCATCCTGACTTCTAAGGAGCATTCTGACTGCACTTCTTCCAAAACAGACCCATTTGTTCTTTTGGCTGTCCATGTACTATTAATATTTTTCTCAAAAACCATCATTCCAATTCTTCTCTGGTCTTCCTTATTCATTGTCCGACTTTTACATATGACACTACTGAAAATACCATGACTTGGGTCAGACACACTTTAGTCCTTAAACTGACATCTTTGCCCTTGATCATGTTAAAGAGGTCTTTTGCAGTAGATTTGCCTAATGAATAGGTCATTGATTTCTTGACAAGTGCTTCCATGAATCTTGATTATGGAGCCAAGCAAAATGAAGTCTTTGACAGCTTCAGTCTTTTCTCCAATTATCTGATGCTATTTAGTGTTCCAGTTGTAGACCAATCCATACTGAAGGGTGGTCTTTTATAGTCATCAGTAAGTATTTAAGTCCAACTCATAGCAACTCCATGCAGAACAGAATGAACCACTGCCTGGTTCTGCACCATTCTCACGAATGTTATTACGTTTGAGTCCATAAATATTATGTTTGAGTGTTGCTGCCACTCATTGGGGGTCTTCTCCACTGACCCTCCACTTCTCAAGCATGATGTCCTTCTCCAGGGGCTGGTCCCTCCTAACAACATATCCAAAGTATGAGGGCTAAAGTCTTGTCATCCTTGCTTCTACAGAGCATACTGGCTGTATTTCTTCTAAGACAGATACTTGTTTTTCTTGCAGTCCATGGTCATTTCAAGATGCTTTGCCAACACCATAATTCATATGCATTGATATTCCGATGGTCTTTCTTATTCACCATCCAACTTTCACATACATATAAATCAAATGAAAACACTATGGCTTGGGTCAGACTCACCTTAATCCTCAAACTGACATCTTTGCTGTGTAACACATTGAAGAAGTATTTTATTTTTTATATCTATTCTTATACATATACAGGCATGTGTTACATAATGCATGTTGTAGGGCAATGTCCAACTGCACATATGTCCATGGTTCCAAAAGGCTTTGTTTTGTTTTTGAAGGTTAAGCAGCTCTCCTTTTGCTTATATTCTACCCTAATTGTTTTAAGGTCTTGTGGTATAAGCACTGGACTGCTAACCACAAGGTTAATGGTTTAAACCCACCAGCTGCTCCTCAGAAATCATATACCAGGTCACTAGGAGTCGGAACTGACTCAACATCACTTAACAATTAACCAGACTCTGGACTTCTGGTGAGGCGCTGTGCTTGGTGGTTCAGTGGTTGAAACCCACCAGCTGCTCCTGAGAATCCCTTTACAGGATTGCTATGAGTCAGAATCGACTCGACGACATTTAACAACAAACCAAACTCTGCAACTCTGGACCAAGGGGGCATAAAAGGAGATGAAGCAGATTTCATGGCTCTGGGAGTGGGCTTTTGGAGCCCAAGGGGAAGGTAGGTGTTGGTGATGGGTTGTCCAGGCCAGGCTGCTTCTGTTGCTCAGGTGGTCAGTACTATCATAAAGTGTTTTATATGATGTTCCCACAACACTCAAATATCATATATTTGAATAATATATATTTCTGTTGTTGAGTGTCATCGAGTGGGTTCTGACTCAAAGCGACATTGTCTAGGGTTTCTGAGGAGCAACTGGTGGGTTTGAACCACCAACCTTGCAGTTCAGACTGACCTTGAGGTATATATATGCATATATAAAACTCTTTTCTGTAGAGTTTCTTCCAACTCTTAGCAATGCTATAGGACAGAGTATAGCTACCACATAAGATTTCTGATTTCTAAGACTGTCATCTTCACAGAAGTGAATTACCACGTCATTCTTCTGAGGAGCCACTGGTGGATTGGGTCCTCCAAACTTTTGGTTAAAGTCAAATGTTTTAACCACTGGGTCACAATTAAACTGATAGATCAAAGGGATCATATTAAAGAAAACATCTCTATTTCAGCAACATATCTGTAAAAATATCCCATGATAATCTTCTGCACAAATTCCTACCTAAGGTAGACATTTGTAGCGAAAGGAGGGAAGTGGTTTACTTTGCAGTCCAAGGGCAGAGATCCCTGGGACCATCAAGGGAGATGAGCGGAGTGCAGGATCCTACCCAGATAAGCAGTGATGCCAGAAATGGAAGCAGAGATGATGATGTGGAAAGATAGAGCAGCTGGGGGCTCTAGACTCAGAGAGGGAGAGGGGCTGTGTGCTGATGACTGAGGGGCAGGCTTGTGGGGTGTACCCTTTGGTTGTTTGATGAGGCACAGAAGGGATTGTAGTCATGGCAATGAAACAATATATGATAGGATGTATGTAAACCTAATGTTCTCCCATGTAAACTATCACACGTTGTTGTTGGTAGGTGCCATTGAGTCAGTGCTGACTCATAACGACCCTATGCACAGCAGAACAAAACACTGCCCGATCCTGGGCCAACCTCACTATTGTTGCAACACTTGAGTCCATCGATGCTGCCACTTGGCCAATTCATCTCGTTGCGGGTCTTCCTCTTTTTCTCTGACCCTCCACCTTAGTAAACATGATATCCTTCTTTAGCAACTGCTCCCTCCTGACATATGTCCAAAGTATGAGAGATGAAGTTTGGCCATCTCGGCATCTAAGGAACACTCTGGCTGCACTTCTTCCAAAACAGAGCTATTGGTTCTTTTGGCAGCCCATGGCACTTTCAATATTCTCCTCCAACACCATAACTCAAAGGCATCAATTTTTCTGTGATCTTTCTTATTCACCGTCCAGATTTCGCATGCATATAAGGTTATTGAAAACACCATGGCTTGGGTCAGGCGCACCTTAGTCCTCAAACTGACATCTTTGCTCTTCAACACTATAAAAAAATTTGCCTAATGCAATACGTCGTCTGATCTCTTGACTGCTGCTTCCATGAATGTTGATAGTTGATCCAAGAAGAATGAAGTCCTTGACAACTTCAATCTTTTCTCCATTATCAAGAATGCTGTTTATTGGTCCAGTGTTGAGGATTTTTGTTTTCTTGACATTGAGATATAATCCATATCAAAGGTTGTGCTCTTTGATCTTCATCAGTAAATGTTTTAAGTCCTCTTCACTTTCAACAAGTAAGGTTGTATCATCTGCATATTGCAAGTTGTTAAGGAGTCTTCCTCCAATCCTGATGCCATGTTTTTCTTCATAGAACCCAGTTTCTCATATTATTTGCTCAGCATACAGCTTGAATAAATATGGTGAAAGAATACAACCTTGTCTCACACGTTTCTTAATTTTAAACCATTCAATGTTCCCATGTTCTGTTTGAACAACTGCCTCTTGGTCCAGGAACAGATTCCTTATGAGCACAATTAAGTGTTCTGGAATACTCATACTTTGCAATGTTATCCATAGCTTGTCACGATCCACACAATCGAAAGCCTTTGCGTAGTCAATAAAGCACAGGTAAACATCTTTCTGATATTTTCTGCTTTCAGCCAAGATCCATCGGACATCAGCAATGATATCCCTCATTTCACGACCTCTTCTGAATCTGGCTTGAACCTCTGGAAGTTCTCTGTCAATGTTTGATTGTAGCCGCTTCTGTATTACCTTTAACAAAACTTTACTCGCATGAGATATCTAAGAGATTGTCCAATGATTTCCACATTCCATTGGGTCACTTCTCTTTTGAATGGGCACAAATAAGGATCTTTTCCAATCAGTCGGCCAGATAGTTGTCTTCCAAATTTCTTGGCAGAGATCAGTGAGTGCCTCCTGTGTGGCCTCACTTTCTTGAACGATTTCAATTTTTATTCCATCAATTCCTGGGCCCTTGTTCTTTGGCAATTCCTTCAAAGCACCTTGGACTTCCTCTTTCAGTATCATTGGCTCTTGATCATATGCTACCTCTTCAAACAGTTGAACATTAACCATTTCCTTTTGATACAGTGACTCTGTATTTCTTCCATCTTCTTTTGATGCTTTCTGCATCATTCAATAATTTGCCCAGAGAACCTTTCAATAATGAAAATTGAGGCTTGAATTTTTTCTTCAGTTCCCCAGCTTGAGAAATGCTGAGTGTGTTCATCCTTTTTGGTTTTCTGATTCCAGATCTTTGTACATTTTAATGTAATATTTGGCTGTATCTTCTCGAGTTGATCTTTGAAATTTTCTGTTCAGCTTTTGGACCTCCTCATTTCTTCCATTTGTTTTAGCATCTCTACGCTGGAGAGCAAGTTTCAGTGTCTCCTCTGACATCCATTTTCTTTCTTTCTTGTCTTCTCAATGACTTTTTGCTTTCTTCATGTATGACGTTCTTGATGTCATCCCACAACTCTTCTGGTCTTTGATCTTTAGTATTTAATGTACCAAATCTGTTCTTCAGATGATCTCTAAATTCAGGTGGGATATATTCAAGTTCATATTTTGGCTCTTGTGGACTTCGTTTCATTTTCTTCAGCTTCAGTTTGAATTTGCATTTGAGTAATTGATGCTTTGTTCCATAGTCTGCCCTGGCCTTGTTTTCACTGATGATATGGAGCTTTTCCATCTTCTCTTTCCACAGATGTAGTCAGTTTGATTTCTATGTATTCCATCTGATGAGGTCCATGTGCTGAGGTCTGTTATGCTGTCTAAAGAAGGTATTTGAAATGAACAAATCATTGATATTGCAGAATTCTATTATGCATTCTCCAGCCTCATTTCTATCACCAAGGCCATATTTTCCGACTACTGATCCTTCCTCTTTGTTCCCAGTCTATGCATTCCAATCACCAGTAATGATCAATATATCTTGATTGTATGCTTGATCAATTTCAGATCAAAGACGTTGGTAGAATTCTTCTATTTCATCCTCACTGGCTTTAGTGGTTGGTGCATAAATTTGAATAATAGTGGTATTAACTGGGTTTCCCTGTAAGTACATGGATATTATCCTATCACAGACAGCGTTGTACATCATGACTGATCTGGATATGTTCTTTTTGACAATGAATGCAACGGCATTCCTCTTCAATTTCTCATTCCCTGTATAGTAAACTATGGGGTTGTGAGATTCAAAATGGCCAATATCAGTCCATTTTAGCTCACTAATGCCTAAGATATCAATGTTTATCCGTTCCATTTCATTTTTGACAACTTCCAATTTTCCCAGATTCATACTGCGTACATTCCATGTCCCGATTTTCAATGGATGTTTACAGCTGTTTCTCTTGATTTTGAGTTGTGCCCCATCAGCAAATGAAGGGCATCTTTTCCCCAGTAGCATTTTGAGGGCCTTCCAACTTGAGGGGCTCATTTTCTGGCAATGTATCTGACAGTGTTTCTCTGCTATTCATAAGGTTTTCAGTGACTAAAGATTTGGAAATAGATCATCACTCTTTCTTTGTAGTCTGTCTTTGTCTGGAAGCTCATCTGAAACCTGTCCACCATGGATGACCCTGCTGGTTATTTAAAATACCGGTGGCATAGCCCTAGAATCACAGCAACTCACAAGCCACCACAGTATGACAAACTGACAGACAAGTGGTAAAACTATCACAGAATTCACAATAAAAACTTAAAAAAAAAAAATTCCTACCTAAGGAGCATTAATAAAAGGAACCATACTCAAAATCTATTTCCTTCTATTCCTTTGCTAAACCCTACTTCCATTTTATTAAGACATCTACTCCGCTTTATGGGACCCTTTACATCCTGGGTTGACCCTATCCTGGTGGTCCCATTTTCAGCACCATCAATTTGTTTAGGCATTGGCTGTGATTCATTTCTTATTAATGATACATGTGTGGACGTGTTTCTTTGCTCTTAAAAAGAAACACTGTGGAATATATAATAATTTCATCTTTTGGACAATGTTATGCCAGAAATGTTGTAACCATCTTATCAACATGCGGGAATTTAGCTTGGGGTCAGAGCCTACACCGTGAGATGAGAATGGTGGGGCTGAAACAGAAAAACATGGGTCCCTGACAACATCAAGAATCCCAGAATTAGCCAATTGCCTGCCCTCCCAATGTCTAGTTATGTGAAAGAATTCATATTCCTATCTTCTGATCCAATTGAGTCTCAGCTTTCTGCTATATGCAACTGAAATCAATATAACCCATGTAAACTTGCTCACATCAAAAGAGAGTTTGTTTTAAAGCTATAGAAACACCTTACAGAATCAAAGTGCAGACTGGAAAATCAGACTCCATAGGAACTGGAAAGCCAACAGACAACTACTCTCTTTAACTTTTCCCTCTTTTCTTCCCTGGGATTTCTATTTCTCTCAAGTCTACTTTGCTTGTCTCTTTCTTCCTATAAATCAGCCCCCACTCTTCTGCTTGCATGGATCCCATTGTGGGTGGTCCACAATGGAGGCTTAAGCCCCTAAATTACATGGCCTTCCTGTTTGACTCCCCACAATTAACTGACTCAGACTCCATGTTTCTCTACCAAAAGCTTGAAATGGAAAATCTGGCTGGCCTAGTTGACACCAAGTGTTCATCCTTGGTCAAATTTTGGTCAGGGGGATGGGTCAGGAAATATATAAGGTTGTTTTTGTGGTTTACCTGTTAATATATGCCTTTAAGTCGATTTCAACTAATAGCAACCCCGTGCGTCAGAGTAGAACTGTCCCATAGGGTTTTCTAGGCTGTAATCTTTATGGAGCTCTGGTAGCATAGTGGTTACGAATCGGGCTGCGAACTGCAAGGTCAGCAGTTTGAAATTATCAGCTGCTCCGTGGGAGAAAGACAAGGCGTTCTGCTCCCCGTAAAGATTAACAGCCTCGGAAACCCTGTGCAGGGTTGCTATGAGTTGGAACCGACTCCATGACACATAACAACAATAAAATTTTTTTATGAAAACACACCTCCAGGGCTTTCCCCAGTACAGATAATATGTTCAAACTGCCAACATTTGGTTAGCAGCTAAGTGCTTAACTGTTTGTGCCCTCAGGGCTCCTTATGGTTCACTGGTAAGTTTGAATAAGAATAAAATATTTGGTGGCTCTAGTGTAATGATAATTGTGCATAAGACTGTATTGTTGTGGATTGGAAGAGATTACAATAATTACACATGAAAGTGTTAATCTCTCATTGAAAACCTGGAGACAAATCTTTAGTAAAGTTTCTCTTTATTTTGCTCTTGTCTCTGATTTTTTTTTGTTTTCTTTTCCCAACACTCCAATGAATAACTAGGGTTAGGACATATCAGACATGCCTGAGATGAAAATAGTTGAGAAAACATTTAGACTCAAAATGATCCTAAAAGGCTAGAAACCTAGCTGGAGTCAGCAAGATGAAAATTAATTCAGATAAGTTTTAACTCTCAAATTTTAATATCAGTATTACATGCAAAACTGTGGGATGGTGTTTGAAACTGAGCTCTTGTGAGTCTGTCTTTTCCATGAAGTGCTGCTTAATTAGGTTATGCTAAACTTATTGGTGTGACGCCATAGGATAAGTATTCAACCTCCAGGTCGGTGTGAACCGTACTGTTGATGGTTCAAACTCACCAGTCAATCCTCGGAAACACTATACAAGGTCGCTGTGAGTCAGAACTGACTCAATGGCACAAAACAACAACAACAAAGTTATTTTGACTAAAGGTGGAAGATTCATATAATTTTGGTCTTTTCTTTTTTGCAAGTCAAGTAGATAACTAAACTGAGTCAGTAATTTTGAGTTCCTAAAAGTAACTCACTAATCTGGATAATTCATTCATGAACTAAATTGTCACGCCATAACATAGTTTGGTGAGAGAACAATACAGAAACCTATATATAGCGTGAATCTAAGTATGACACTTTATCTGTCCCTAGATAGCTGGATCTTCTTCAAGCTTGGATTTCCCAAATTAGGAAAAAGAGATACAGACTTCTTTTTAGTTGGGTTTTTCTTTGTTTGTTTTGGGGGTGATTTTCTTTTCACTTTTAAAAAATGTTTTATTGCAAATTATGTGATAGTTTACATGGGAGAACATTAGCTTTACATTCGTCCTATCGTATATCGTATCATTGTCATGGTTAAAATCCCCTCCATGCATCATCAACCAACCAAAGGGTATACCCTACAAGCCTGTCCCCTGGTCATCAGCACACAGCCCCTCTCACCCTCAGGGTCTAAAGTCCCCAGCCACTCCATCAGTCCACGTCATCATCTCTGCCTCCATCTCTGACATCTTCGCTTCTCTGGGTAGGGTTCCACTCTCTGCTGTTCTCCCTTGATGGTTCCAGAGACCACTGCTCCTAGACTGCAAAGTCAATCACTCCCCTCCTTTTGCTACAAAATGTCTACTTTTACATTTCCAACCCACACAATCAGTCCTGATAACAATTATTCACTATTGTATCACAAGAGACCTATCCGCATCTCCTTTCATCAGCCCTGCCCAGACAGATTGGATGCTACTCAGTGGAGATTCTACCTTCTTCCACGCTCTCTGGATCTAGGCTCCCTCTTGAACGCTTGCAAGCCAGTCACTTCTTGCCTTTGTAGCCCCCCCACCCATTTTGGGTAGCCAATATTCAAGTTGCCCATCCCTGTCTACTCTGTGTATGGAGGGTGAGAATGATCCTTGCTATAAAGATTTGTTCCCTCTTTTGAGCTACTGCTTCCATAGGTGTAAGTCAAGTTGATCAAATTGTATCAGATTACTGTTTTTTTCCATCTTCTTTCTTCTTCTACTTGGGCTCTGATCATCTAGTCATTGAAGCCAAGTCAAGTGGGTACTATCTGCAAGTGTGGGTGTTCTTATGCATATGCCCTCTCTTCTTATCAGCTGGATGCTTCACTCTCCACTCTAGTCCTCTGTGGCCATCCATGTCACTGACTCTGGGCCCAACAGTCCCAGGTCTTGCCACACTGATGGCCAACCAGGTCTCCACCTGGGTTCACAGGAATCTATTGAACACTGTAGGACTTAGCTCGCAGCTTAATTGCTGTTTCTCCCTCACTTTCCCTTATTGGTGACGAACATGGTCACCAATCAGAGCATGTATTCCCACTGAGTCTTAGTCTTGGAAGGGGGTTTGCCCTGAGGGGACCAGACCACTTGCCTTGATGTACCCTGGGTGAGCAACTTACTTGTTCTTGTAGTAATCAGTCAGACTGCCTATATTGTTGTGTATTTTTCCTGTAGGTCTTTCTTTCAAGAAGTATCTTCTGTTCTTCTAGCTGCTCCAGACTGTTCTGCTTGTCCTTTCAAGTGGAAACTTCCCACCTTAGAAGATTCTGGATGCAGTTCAGGATTCCACCTATGTTCTTATGTAATGCGGAGGCTTCGCAGGAAGCCTCCATCACTGTGCACATTGTAGCCCTATTTTGGGCATTCCAATCAGTTATAGGCAGAAGAAGGACTTACAAGCTTTCTATGGTGCTATTTCTGGCTATTCCTTTCTATCCCCCTCAAGTGTCTATTTTATAATTGCATGCCAGGGAAACCAAGATTCAAAAGACAGCTAAACATCTTAACATTATTCCCCTCCCCCTTTGCCCATTCCAACCATGTCTCAATCCCTGTATCCCAGAGCCCTGTTGTTCCAAGGTTGTGCATACATCATTATTTTTACCTCTGTTCCACTTAGCCCATGCAAACCTGCCTAATTGTTTTCTTGTCTGCTTTGTTCTAACATTCCCATCCCCTTTCTTGTGTGTTTCCCCGCTTCCCTGGCACCCAAACTATCCTGTGTCTATTCCCTATCCTGTGCTCCACCTTCCCCTCCCTCACCTCACCCCAGCCCCCACATCCCAGTAACTAGGAAAGAATCCCACTCCCCATTTAGTATGGGTTCTTTTTCCTAGTCTTTTACATTAGTGGTCCTATGCAGTATTTCTCCTTTTTTGACTGACTAATTTCACTCAACATGATGTCCTCAAGGTTCATCCATGTTATGCAGTGGCTTGCAGCTTCCTTGTTATTCTTCAACGTAGCATAATATTCCATTGTGTGTATGTACCACAGTTTGTTTATCCATTCCTCCATTGATGGGCACTTAGGCTGTCTCCATCTTTTTGCTATTGTAAATAGTGCTGCTATGAACATTGGTGTGCATATAGCTACTCATGTTATGGCTCATATTTCTTGTGGGTAAATACCAAGTAGAGGAATTGCTGGATCAAAAGGCATTTCTATTTCCGACCTTCTGAAGAAGTGCCATATTGCTTTCCAGAGAGGCTGGACCATTTTGCAATCCCCGCAGCAATGCAGGAGTGTCCCAGTCTCTCCACATCCCCGCCAGCATTTATTGCCCTCTATTTTTTGATCTTTGCTGTTATTGCTGGTGTGAGATGATATTTCATTGTTGTTTTGATTTGTATCTCTCTAATGGCTAGTAATCGTGAACATTTCTTCATATGTTTGTTGGCTGCCTGGATGTCCTCGTTGGTGAAGTGTCTGTTCATATCCTCTGTCCATTTTTAAATTGGATTATTTGTCTTTTTCTTGTAGAGGTGTTGTGGTTTCCTATATATTGTAGAAATGAGTCCCTTGTCTGATGTGTCATTGCAAAAGATTTTTTCCCATTCTGTGGGTTCCCTTTTTACTCTTCTGGTGAAGTCTTTTGCTGCACATAAGTTTTTAATTTTTAATATGTTCCAGTCATCTACTTTGTCTACTTTTGTTTGTGTAGTTTTCAAAATGTTTGTTAGTCTGTGTATTCCCTAAATTAGTGCCCTCACATTTGTCCCTATTTTTTTATCGATGGCCTTCATAATTCTGGGATTCACATTTAGGTCTTTAATTCATGTTGAGTTGGTTTTTGTAAAAGGCATGAGGTGAAGGTCTTGTTTCAATCTTTTGCATATTGATTTCCAGTTTTGCCAGCATCATTTGTTGAAGAGACTATCAGCTACCCATGCGATATATTTAGGTACTTTGTCAAAAATCAGTTGGCTGTATGTGGATGGGTTAATTTCTGGATTCTTGATCCTGTTTCATTGACCAATGTATTTTCATTGTACCAATACCAAGCTGTTTTGACCACTGTAGCCGTGTAATAAATTTTGAAGTCGGGGATCAAGATGTTTCCAACCTTATTCTTCTTAAGCAGTGCTTTGTTTATCTTGGGTCTCTTTCCCTTCCATATAAAGTTTGTAATTGTTTTTTCCACCTCTTTGAAGAATGTTATTGGAATCTGGTTTGGGATTACATTATATGTGCAAATTGCTTTGGGCAGTATTGACATTTTCACAATGGTAAGTCTTCCTATCCAAGAGCATGGTACATTCTTCCATTTCTGTAGGTGTCTTTTGGTTTCTTGTAGTAGTGTTTTGTATTTTTCTTTGTATAAGTCCTTTATTTCTCTGGTTACATTTATTCCTGGATATTTCATCCTTTGAGTGGCTATTATAAATGGTATTTCTTTCCTAATGTCCTTTTCAATGCTGTCATTTTTGGTATAGAGGAATCCAACTGATTTTTGTACGTTGATCTTATATCCTGACACTTTGCTGACTCTTCAAATGAGGTCTAGTAACTTTTTTACTGAGTCTTTGGGGTTTTCTATGCATAGGATCATATCGTCAGCAAATAGAGTTTTACTTCCTCTTTACCAATTTGGGAGCCTTTAATTTCCTTGTCTTGCTAGATAGCTCTTGCTAGGATTTCCAGCACAATATTGGATAGGAGTGGTGACAAAGGGCATCCTTGTCTGGTTTCTATTCGCAGAAGGAAGGCTTTCAGTTTCTCTCCATTGAGAGTAATGTAGGCTGTTGGTTTTGTATATATGTTCTTAATTATGTTGAGGAATTACCCTTCAGTTCCTACTTTGTTGAGTGTTTTTATCAGGAATGGATGTTAGATTTTGTCAAATGCCTTTTCTGCATCAGTCTATATGATCACGTGGTTCTTTTCTTTTTTCTTATTTATATGGTGGATTAAGTTGGTTGTTTTTCTAATGTTGAACCATCCTTGCATTCCTGATACGAATCCCACTTGATCATGATGTATTATCTTTTTGATGTGCTGCTGGATTCTGTAGGCTAGGATTTTGTTGAGAATTTTTGCATCTATGTTCATGACGGATATTGCTCTATAATTTTCTTTCTTAGTGACGTCTTTCCCTGGTTTTGGTATGAGGGTTATGCTTGGTTCATAAAATGTATTAGGAAGTTTTCCATCCTTCTCTATCTTCTGGAATAATTTGAGTAGAATTGGTGACAGTTGTTTCCTGAAAGTTTGGTAGAACTCACCAGTGAAGCCATGTGGGCCTGGACTTCGTTTGGTTGGGAGTTTTTTGATGACCTAATCAATTTCTTCTTTTCTTATGGGTGTGTTCAGGTTTTCTACTTCACTGTGTGCAACTTTATGTAGTTTGTGTTTTTCTGAAAATGTATCCATCTCTTCTAAGTTTTCAAATTTGTTGGAGTACAACTTTTCATAGTATTCTGTTATTATCCTTTTGATTTCCTTTGGTTCTGTTGTGACATCGTGCATGTGGTTTCTAATGTGTATTATTTGTGTCCTCTCTCTCTTTTCTTTTGTTAGGTTTGCCAATGATCTGTCAATTTTGTTAATCCTTTCAAAGAACCAGCTTCTTGTCCTGTTGATACTTTCTATAGTTTTTCTGTTTTCTATCTCATTTATTTCTGCTCTACTCTTTATTATTATTTATTTTCATTTGGTGGCTGTTTGTTCCCTCTGTTGGTCTGTTTCTAATTGTTGTATATGCTGTGTTAACATGTTAATTTTGGTTCTTTCTTCTTTTTGGATGCGTGCATTTATTGCACTAAATTGTCCTCTCGGCACCACTTTCACCATGTCCCAAAGATTTTGGTATGTTGTGTTTTCGTTCTTATTTGTTTCTAGGAACTTTGTGAGTTCATGTTTAATTCCTGCTACTACCCAGTCACTTTTCAGCTGGGTGTTATTCAGTTTCCATGTATTTGACTTTATTTCTTTGGTCTACTTACTGTTGATTTCTAATTTGATAGCATTGTGGTCTGAGAAGATGCTTTGTAGTATTTTGATATTTGTAAATTTATGGAGATTTGTTTTGTGGCCCAAAACATGGTCTATTCTGGAGAATATTTCATGTGCACTGGAAAAGAATGTGTATTGTGCTGTTGTTGGGTTGAATGCTCTGCACACCTCTATGAGGTCCGGTTGGATGATTGTGTTGTTTGGTTTGTCTGTGTCTTTGTCAAGTTTCTTTCTGGTTCTATTCATTTTTGAAAGCGATGTATTAAAATCACCCACTATTATTGTAGATTCATCTATTTCTTTCTTTAAATCAATTAGAGTTTGCTTTATATATTTTGGAGCTCTTTCATTGTGAGCACAGATATTTATTATGGTTTGTCATCTTGTTCAATTTGTCCCTTTAATCATGAGATAATATCCATCTTTATCCATTACACTGGTTTTTGCCTTAAAGTTTATTTTATCAGAGATTAGCACTGCCACTCCTGTTTATTTTTTATTGCAATTAGCTTGATATATATTTTTTCCATCCTTTGACTTTTAATCTGTTTTTGACTCTTTGTGTGAGATGTGTCTCTTGCCAATAGCATATTGAAGGATCTTGTTTTCTTATCCATTCTTCCACCCTTCATCTCTTAACTGGTGCATTTCATCCGTTTATATTTAGTGTAATTAACGATAGGTATGGATTGATTGCTGCCATTATGGTTTTTTTTATTGTGGTGTTGTTGCTTTCATTGTTCTGTGTGTCTGCCTTTGCTGAGTTCATGCTTTTTGTGTTCTTTCTTGTGAGTTTCCTCATAGTTTTAATGTTTTCATGTTCTTGGATTTTTCATTTTCTTGGAATGTTGTGAAGTGTTAATTTTCTTTGCAGTTGCTTTATAGTCCATTTAGTGCAGTCTATTTCATCCTGTAGTGCAGTCTATTTCATCCTGTAATCTACCTGACCTTTTCACCATCTGGTGTCTGTTACTATGTGTTTACCTTGTTTTACATTGTAATTGTTTTGATCATAGACTGACCTCCCAGATATCTGATTTTTTTCTGATAGTTTTGTTCTCTTCTCGACTCTTCCTTCTGTCAATTTAGTTCTGGGAGTTGCTGCCACGTATGTCAATCTCTGGTTGTTGTCTGTTCTTGTTGGTTCTTTGTCCACAGAACCTCCTTTAGGATGTTTTGTAGCACAGGGTTTGCTTTGGCAGAATCCCTTAGCTTCTGTTTATCCTGGAATGTTTTGATTCCACCATTGTATTTGATTGATAGCCTTGCTGGATAAAGGATTCTTGTTTGGCAGTTTTTTTTTCTTTCAGGGTTTTATATATGTCTCCCCATTGCCTTATTTTTATTTTATTGTTTGAACAGAAATTTACTCTTAGAATAATGCACAAAAGCACACATGAGGCTTCTCTTGGGAGGATTCCCTCCCATCTTCCTCTTCCTTCTCCTCCTTTCTGAATGCCAGGGAGAAAACAGTTGAAGGAAACATGCAATCACAAACAATGATCAACTCTAAAGCCAAAAGGCTTGGTCCAAAAGAACTCAACATAATTAATCCAATTACTGTGAAGAGCTTCACTGAGTAGGATTAAGATATTGCAGATGCAGTGTTTCCATAGGGCAGCTCTTCAGTGCACTGGGGGGCCTGCTTGAGGGAGATGAGGACTGAGCGCATGCAGGAGATGTCTTTGGCCTGCTTGCTGGACTTGGGGTTAAAGTCACACAGCCAGATCACCCATTTCCACTCTGTGCTTGAGGATGACTCATCAATGTCATTTACAAAGACTTCTTCTGCGGCCCTGTTGTTTGCTTTTGTTTTCTGTAGCTGCTCAACCTGCCTGGCATACCACTTTTCTAGCTCCTTGGTTGCTTCTCTTTCTACTCTGCTTCTTGCATCCAAGAATTGACATCAAGATCTTCCAAGCATTCTATTTGCTCTTCTCTCCATTTACAAATTCTTTCATGCTCTGATTGCAATTGATCTATTTGTGAGATAGCTGTATAATTGTCTGTCAGACCATGGCTGTCCTGGTAATATTCCCAGTTCATCACTCCATCAACAGCATCTGAATCCCTGGCAGGTCACTATGTGGCTGGAGCCCGAGGGCACCACTGTCCAGGATGGCTAAAGCCTCATGATTCTCAATGCCCGCAATCTCACTCTCTTGCTGTGCCAAGAAGGCCTCAGCTGGGCCTTCTTCACCCGCCAATCCATTCCCCAGCGTGGGGCCTCCTGGAGTGCTGGCAGGGGAGCCAAAAGGATCCACTTCAGCCACGGAAGGCAGTTCAATGGCACAGACTCTGACGTTTGGAGACAAACCAACTGACCCACTGACACCTTGGAAGGAAGGAAGCAGCAGCTGCAATGGCAAGTCCAATCCGAGGGCGAGCGGGAGGAGGGAGACTTCCCATTGCCTTCTTGCTTACATGATTTCTGCTGAGAGATCCAGACTTGATTGCCTTTGTATGTAACACTTCTGTTTTCCCTAGCTACTTTCAGGAGTGTCTCCTTATCTTTGATTTTGGTGAACTGGATTATACTATGTCTCAGTGATTTTCTTTCCTGGAGTTCATTGAGTTTCTTGAATGTTTATCTTTTCACTTTTCAGGATGTTAGAGAAATTTTCTTCCAGCAGTTCTTCAACTATTTCCTCTGTGGATTTGAGTGATTATTCTTGTTCTGGAATGCCGATAATTTTAAAGTTATTCCTCTTCACGTTGTCCAACATGAATCTTAGACCTTCAGATTTTTTAAATCCTTTTTTCTGTTTACTCTTCTATCTTAGTGGTATTGAGAGATATGCCTTTCAGCTCACTGATTCTGCCTTCCATCTCTTCTATTCTACTCATTAGTGCTTTCAATGTATTGTCTATTTCTGATATTCTATTATTGATCGTTTGGACCTCTTTCTATAGGTTTTGAATGATTTCCAATGCTGTATCTATCTTATTTGATTGTTCCTGTAGCACTTTCCTGACTTCTTCCTTATTTTTCTCAACTCCATTGTAAAGGTTTTGAAACATTTATAATCATTTTTCTGAATTCCTTCTCAGGTATTTCCAAGGCCTACCTCTAGGTCATTTGTCTCAGACATTTTATCTTGTTTCTGGACATGTGCTGATATGGTCATCTGCTTTTGCTTCTTGGACATGTTTAGTGTTTATCTGTGGCCTTACTACTTACCAAAAATACTTTTGGTATTTTTTTATACTTTCTGATTGCTTCCAGGTAGATGTGATCAGGATGTGGGCTTCCCTTTTCACTCTTCTTATTGTTTAACTCAGAGTTAGTTTCACAGGTGTTGTCTCCCTCCCTGGTATATGGCAGTTGGTATTAGTTCTTGCCTGGATTTTGGTGTTTTATAGAATGTGATTGTAGCTTGACTATATGGCAGCAGCTGCTGTTTCTTCTTAGGTAATATAGGGAGAGAAAGAGTTCCCCAAATGTAGAAGGGGGAGCATAAAATAGCAAAACAGAAAAAAAAAAATCCACACAAGAAGAAAAGTAAAACAAAAACAAAAGACCAACATCAAAAAAAAAAAAAAAAAGTAGACTGGATACTGTAGTCTATAATCACAGAAAAGTGAGAGGAGGGAGAGAAGAAAAAAAAAAAAAAAACAACAGCAAAAGACATCTGTAGTCTAAGCGTAGTGGTTACGAATCGGGCTGCTAACCTCAGCATTCAGTTTGAAACTAGCAGCTGTTCCATGGAAGAATGGTGAGGGTTTCTGCTCCTGTAAAGATTTATAAGCCTCAGAAATCCTATGCAGGGTCGATATGAGTCAGAACCTACTCCATGACACTTAATAACAACGATATGCTTATGACTATAATGCCCTCTTTCAGCTTCTTGACTCCAAAGCTGCCTGATAGATTTCAAGATGCCATTCTTGATTGTTATGCTATACCTCAGGATTTAATTTAATTTTGGTCTGTTTTATTTTTAAACTCTCTTTCCCTCTGCAAACCCCAGGTTCTGGTTTTTTCTGTATTTAAAAAAACAAAGAGTTCAGGGCTGGCTCCTGGAGTGAGAGCATCTGTGAGCATGTGTGGCAGAAGAACCCACCAGTGCTGAGGTTGAGGGGTGTCTACTTGCCTAGGCACACCCTCTAGTCACCAGAATAGAGGTGCGCAAACAGTGGGGGTTCAATGAACAGAAACTAAAAAGAAAAGAAAAGAAAATCAGAACAAAGCAAAACTGACAAAGTGTATGTTGTTGTTGTCAGGTGCCATCGAGTTGGAACCAACTCATAACGACTCCATGCACAGAAGAATGAAACAATGTCCACCTTTGCTCCAAGTCTCCTGGGGCATTTTTCTGTGGTGTGTCTGCTCCCCTACTTGGTCTTGCCATTTGTTCTTGCCCAAGTTGTGGGCTCTGGGCCTCTGAGTCTGGCAAATTCAAAAGTGTGCTATTTCTTACTTCTTTTTCAAGTTCCACTAGCTATAAGCCTTCAGACTTTTAAAATATTCTTACCTATGTGATTCTGAGCCTTTGAGTTCTGCCCTGAATCTGCTTTGCCTGGTATTCTGTGTATTGCTGATGGTGAGCCTCACTGCACCTCTACCCTAGCTGCATTCAAGCCCCGCCCCTCCAGTTGTTTTGTCTATATGCCATTTTTTTAAATGGCTTTATCATTTTCTCCTTTAAATATGAAATACATTCTCATTGAAAGCTGAAGTCTAAACATTACACACACACAAAAAAAATTGTCATGTAGGAAAGGAAAGAAGACAATAAGACCATTTTCAGTGGGTCACCAACTCAAATGGTTAGATCACCTAGAAGTAAGCAAATTTTTGAAAGTTAATCTATCTATTTTGTAACATTTCACGTATCAGAATAGTTTTCCATTCACCTATTTACACACATTGTTTTTTCTGACATTATTTGCAATTTCATTAACATACAGCAATCATTTTCCTGCTTCTTCCTGGACTCCCTGTTTCCATTTGCCCATCTTTCCTGCCCCTCTTGCCTCTGAATTGTGTTTTGGGGGAAATACTGCCCTTTGAGTCTCAAATGGTTGATTAGTTTGATGAACACATTCCTTATGGAGGGGTGGTTAGCTCTTAATTTGCTGTTAATTTCTCTAGGGTAGTAATGGGATTGTTTGATCATATGGAATTTCCAACTTTTTAAGAAAACTCCACAATGTTTTCTACAGTGGTTGTACCATTTTACCATTCCACCAGTCATATATGAGACTTCCAATCTCCCACATCCTTACCAGCATTTGTTATTTTTTGTTTCTTTGATCATTGTTTTTATTGCAGTGGTGAGATGATATCCTATGGTTGTTTTTACCATCAGACAATCTCTTTGATATCTCATGCAAGTAAAGTTTTACTAAAGGTAATACAGAAATGGCTGCAAGCATATATTGACAGAGAACTTCCAGAGGTTCAAGCCAGAGTCAGAAGAGGCCGTGGAATGAGGGATACCATTGCTGATGCCCAATGGATCTTGGCTGAAAGCAGAGAATATCAGAAATATGTTTATCTGTGCTTTATTGACTACACAAAGGCTTTTGATTGTGTGGATCATGCAAGCTATGGACAATATTGAGAAGTATGAGTATTCCGGAACACTTAATTGTGCTCATGAGGAATCTGTACGTGCGACAAAAAGCAGTTGTTCGAACAGAACATGGGAACACTGAATGGTTTAAAATTAAGAAACCTGTGTGACAAGGTTGTATTCTTTCACCATACTTATTCAACGTGTATGCTGAGTAAATAATCTGAGAAACTGGATTATATGAAGAAAACCATGGCATCAGAATTGGAGGAAGACTCATTAACAACCTACGATATGCAGATGCTACAACCTTGCTTGCTGAAAGTGAAGAGGACTTGAAACATTTACTGATGAAGATCAAAGAGCACAGCCTTCAGTATGGATTACATCTCAATGTAAAGAAAACAAAAATCCTCACCAATGGACCAATAAACAAAATTCTTATCAATGGAGAAAAGATTGAAGTTATCAAGGACTTCATTCTTCTTGGGTCAACTATCAACAGTCACGGAAGCAGCATTCAAGAAATCAAATGACGTATTGCAATAGGCAAGTC
Organism: Chrysochloris asiatica; assembly: GCF_000296735.1. NCBI lineage: Eukaryota > Metazoa > Chordata > Mammalia > Afrosoricida > Chrysochloridae > Chrysochloris > Chrysochloris asiatica. The sequence continues at coordinate 450,350 of NW_006408573.1, forward strand.
TGGCTTAATCTTGGGAATTTCAGACACCATTTCAAGTTGATGATTGCACTAGAGAAATCTTGTAGCAAATCTTACTCATCAGTCAGTCAACATCTATTTATTGAGCTGTCCCACCAACTACCAGACACTTCCAGATGTGGGAATATGACATTGGACAAGACAACTTGTGCACTTTCTATGTGTTTGCACTTTATTGAAAGGAAACAGACAGCAGACAGGTGAAAGCATCCAACAATAAAATAACATTGTTGTTGTTGTTAGGTGCCATCAAGTCGGTACCAACTCATAGCAACCTTATGCACAGCAGAATGAAACACTGCCTGATCCTGGGCCAACCTCACTACTGTTGCCATACTTGAGTCCATTGATGCTGCCACTTGGCCAATCCATCTCGTTGGGGGTCTTCCTCTTTTTCTCTGACGCTCCACCTTACCAAACATGATATCCTTCTCCAGTGACTGGTCCCTCCTGACAATATGTCTGAAGTATGAGAGACAAAGTTTGGCCATCTTGTCCTCCAAGGAGCACTCTGGCTGCGCTTCTTCCAACACAGGTCTGTTGGTTCTATGGGCAGCCCATGGCACTTTCAAAATAACGCAGGATATTAGTATTTGCCCTAAAGGGTGATTAAAGAATGAGTGACTTTGGAGTGGGAGAGTAAGTTATATTTGGCCCTCGGCTCCCACACCAGCACTGCCTCAGGAAAGGCAAAGATATGTCAGGGTTTCTGGATCTTTACCATGAAGAAAGAAAGAAATGTGTGTCCTCTCTCAGTTACACCTCTTAACACCTGGGTAAATGTCTGTTTACACAGTCAGATCACACAGCCGTTCCTCAGAGGCAAACAGCTGCTTCCTGCTGTCCCCACTGGCACAGATTGGGGCCCTGAATTTGTGTTTATCAAGGGGAAAGAGGAGGCATGATTCATGAGTGTTTTCATTCATTCATTCATTCAAGCAAGATCTGCTGAGTGCCTTGTAAGTACCAGGCACTGTGATAAGTATGGGGAATATAATAGAGAACAAGAAAGAGGACATTACCCCCATGACTTGTCTCTCCATTCTTTCCAAATATAAGTCTAGGGTGTGCAAGCTAGAAGGTCCTCAGAGGTCCTACACCAACCCTTCATGTGCAGATGGAAATCTCAAAACCTGAAGAGGCACTGTGATTTGCTTGAGGCTCTGAATTCAATATGCAGATCTAAAGCCAGTCTCAAAATGTCATGTCAACTGGTTCTATTGTTTCCTACTTCAGATGTGTTCAATCTTGGACAATATTTGAATGGACACTTCTTAGCGTGTTCTACTATCAAATTATTCTGACATAAGGAAGGGACAAACCAGAGATTCTCTTAAAAATATATTGAAATGTAATCTAACTCTAACACCCTAAATGAACACATAACCTACTTGGGTTGACTGGATTGTCTTATGCTTATTTAGCTCATTTTCCTAGAAGACCCTCAATTTCAGTTTCCCATATTGAAATTGTTGTTAGATGCTATTAAGTAGTTCCGACTCACTCAAGTGATCCCACATACAACAGAATGAAACACTGCCTGATCCTGTACCAGTCTTATAATCATTGCCATGTTTGAGCCCATTGTTGCAGCCACTGTACCAATCTGTCTCATTGAGGGTCTTCTTCTTTTCAACTCACCTTTACCAAGCACGATGCTCTTCTCCATGTCCTTCCTGATAACATGTGCAAAGTACGGGAAGAAGATATCTCACTCTCTTCACACTAAGGACCATTCTAGCAGTATTACTTCCAAGACAGATTTGTTAGTTCTTCTAACAATCTATAGTATATTCAAATTTCTTCATCAAAACCATAATCCAAATGCTTCAATTCTTTTTCTGTTTTCTTTATTCATTGCCCAGCTTTTACATACATAGAAGGTCATTGAAAACACCATGGCTTGGGTCCTGCACATCTTGTTCCTCAAAGTAACATCTTTGTATTTTAACACTTTAAGAAAGAGTTCTTTTACAATAGAATTGCCCATTGCAATATGTAATTTTATTTCTTGACTGCTACTTCCATAGGCACTGATTTTTGATGCAAGTAAAATGAAATCCTTGACAATGTCAATCTTTTCTCGGTTTATCATAAATGTTGCTTATTGGCCCAGATGTGAGGATTTTTGTTTTCTTTATTCTGTAGTGTAATCCACATTAAAGGCTGTAATCTTTGATCTCCTGTGGTAAGTGCTACAGGTATTCTTTGCTTTCAATAAAAAAAGGTAAGTTATTTGTATATCTCAGGTTGTTAATGAGTCTTCCTCCAAGCAGTGTTGCACACTGCTTCATCTAGTCCAATTTCTCAGATTATTTGCTCAGTACACAGACTGGATAAATAGGGTAAAAGGATATACAACTTTCTTGATTTTAACCACATAGTAGCCCGTTATTGTGATTAAACAACTGTCTTTGGGTGTATGTACAGTTCTGCATGAAGACAATTAGGTGTTCTGGAATTCCTATTCTTTGCAATATTACACATAATTTGTTATGAATCACACAATCAATAATCTTTGCATAATTAAGGCACAGGTAGACATCTTTCTGGAATTCTCTGCTTTCAGCCAAGATCTATCTGTCATCAGTAAAGATATTCTTTGTTTTATGTCCTCTTCTAAATCTGATTTGAATTTCTGGAAGTTTCCTGTCAGTGTGTTGCTACAATAAGTTTTTATTTATTTCAGCATAATTTTACTTGTGTGTGTTGCTAATGATATTGTTGAATAATTTCCACATTCGGTTGGATTACCTTTCATTGGAATGGGCATAAATATGGATTTCTTCTACTTGGTTGACCACCATGGATGCCCCTGCTGGCATTCAAAATGCCTGTGGCATAGCCTCCAGCATCACAACAATATGCAATCCACCACAATACAACAGACTGACAGATGAGTGGGGGTTTCAGCTGAGCTTCCAGACTAAGACAGACTAGGAAGAAGAAGTGGCAAAGTACTTCAAAATGTTTTGTTGTTGTTGTTGTTAAGTGCCGTCGAGTCGGTTCCGACCCATAGCGACCCTGTACAGGGTTTCCGAGGGTGTAAATCTTTACGGGAGTAGAAAGCCTCATCTTTCTCCCGCGGAGCAGCTGGTAGTTTCGAACCGCTGACCTTAAGGTTCGCAGCCCGATTCGTAGCCACTACGCTACCAGAGCCACTGAAAACCTTATGAATAGCAGTGGAGCACTGTCAGATAGCACCAGAATACTGAGTATTGAAACATTGTGAATAGTAGCAAAATATAGTCAGATATAGTGCCAAAAGATAAGACCATTAGGTTGGAAGACACTCAAAATACAATTGGGGAAAAGCTGCCTCTTCAAAATAGATTTGACCCTGATCATGCAAATGGAGTAAAGCTTTTGGGACCTTATTTCTTGATGGGGCACAACTCAAAATATATTTTAAAAAAGTTGCAAACATCTATTAATAATCAGAACATAGAATGTACAGATATTAAACTAGGAAAACTGGAAGTGTTCAAAAATGAAATGGAATGTATAACTATGCATTATCCTAGGCATTTTCAGCTGAAATGGACTGGCATTGACCAGTTTAATTTTAAAAACTTGCCTGGTTTATTTACTATGGCAGGAATGAAAAATGAAAGATGAATGGTATAGCAATCATTATCAAAAATAACATTTCAAGATGCTGTCTATGATAGGATAATATTCATGCTTCTACAAGGAAGACCAGTTTATACCATTGTTATTCAAATCCACACACCAACTACTAAAGTCAGTGATGATGAAGTTGAAGAATTCTACCAACTCTTCAGTCTGAAAATAATCAAAGATGTGATCAAGACGCATTGATAATTATTGGTGATTGGAATGCAAAGGTTGGAAACAAAGAAGAAGGATGAAAAGTTGGAAAGTATGTCCTTGGTGATAGAAATGATGCTGATGATCACATGATAGAATTTTGCAAGACCAGTGACTTCTTCATTGCAAATACCTTTTTTAAACAACATACAAGACAACTATACACATGAATCTCACCAGATAGAATACCTATAAATCAAATTGACTACACCCGTGGAAAAAGATGGTGAAAGAGCTCCATATCACCACTCAAAACAAGGCCATGGGCAAACTGTGGAACAAACCATCAATAGCTCATATGCAAGTTCAGGCTGAAGTTGAAGCAAATTGAACAGATCCACAAGACTCAAAATATGACCTTGAACACACCCCACTTGAATTTAGAGATAATCTCAAGAATAGATTTGATAAATTACATACTTCTAACTGAACACCAAAAGAGTTTTGGGATGACATCATGAACATCATATTGGAAGAAAGCAAAAAGTCATTAAGAAGACAAGAAAGAAGGAAAAGACCAAAATGGATGTCTGAAGAGACTCTGAAACTTGCTCTCCAGTGCAGAGATGCTAAATCAAATGGAAGAAATGAGAACGTGAAAGAGCTTAACAGAAAAATTCAAACGGCATGTCAAGAAGACAAAGTCAAATGTTATATTGAAATGTGCAAGGACTTGGAGTTAGAAAACCAAAGGGATAATACGCTCAGCGTTTCTCAAGCTGAAATAACTGAAGAAAAAATTCAAGCCTTGACTTGCAATACTGAAAGATTCTATTAACAAAATATTGAATGATGCAGAAAATATCAAAAGAAGATGGAAGGAATAATAGAGTCACTGTACAAAGAGAAATGGTGGATGCTCAACCATTTCAAGAACCAATGGTACTGAAGGTAGAAGTCCAAGGTGCCCTGAAGGATCTGGCATAGAACAAGGCAAAGGAAGATGATAGAATACAAATTGAGACTTTTCAACAAACTGATGCAGCACTGAAAACACTCATCTATTTATGCCAAGAAATTTGGTAGACAGCTACCTGGGCAACTGATTGTAAAAGATCCATATGTGTGCCCATTCCAAAGTGAGGTGAACCAATGGAATGTGGAAATCATTGAAAATTTTCATCAATATCACACACAAATAAAGTTTTGCTAAGGATAATTTTTAAATGGCTGCAACAACACATTGACTGGGAACTGCTAGAGATAAAAGCCAGATTCAGATCATGACATGGAATGAGGACTATCATTGCTGATATCAGATAAATCTTGGCTGAATGTAGAGAATATTAAAGAGATGTTTACTTGTACTTTATTGACTATGCAAAAGCTTTCGATTCTGTGGATCACGACAAGCTATGCACCACGTTGGGGAGTATGAGTATTCCAGAACACTTAACTGTGTTCCTGAGGAACCTGTACATGAGACTAAGCTACAGTTGTTAGAACAGAACCGGGGACACTGAATGGCTTAAAATCAGGAAAGTTGCATGCCAGGGTTGTATTCTTTCACCATATTTGTTTAATCTGTATGGTGAGCAAATAATCTGAAACACTAGATTATATGAAGAAGAACACAGTATCAGGATTGGAGGAAGACTCATTAATAACCTGCAATATGTATATGATACCACCTTGCTTGCTGAAAGTGAAGAGGACTTAAAACATTTACTGATGAAGATCAAAGAGCACAGTCTTTGGTATGAGTTGCGCCTCAGTGTAAAGAAAACAAAAAATCCTCACCGCTGGACCAATAAATAACATCATGATAAATGGAGAAAAGATTGAAGTTGTCAAAGACTTCATTTTGCTTGTATTCACCATCAACACTCATGGAAGCAACAGTCAAGAAATCACATGACATACTGCATTAGGCAAATCTGCTGCACAAGACCTCTTTAAAGTGTACAAAAGCAAAGATGCCAGTTTGAGGACTAAGGTGTGCCTGACTCAAGCCATTGTATTTTCAATAGTCTCATATGCATGTGAAAGTTGAACTATGAATAAGGAAGACTGTATAATACTTGATGCATTTGAGTTATGGTTTTTGAAAGTACCAGGAACTTCCAGAGAACAAACAAATCCCTACTGGAAGAAGTACAGCTAGAATGCTCCTTAGAAGTTAGGAAGGTGAGACTTCATCTCTCATACTTCTGACATATTATTAGTAGGGATCAGTCACTGGATAAGGACATCATGCTTGGTAAAGTGGAGGATCAGCAAAAAAGAAGACCCCCAACAACACCGTGGCAGCAGTGATGGGCTCAAGTTTAACAATGATTGCACGTTTGGTGTCCAATCAGGCAGTGTTTCATTCTATTGTGCATAAAGTCACTATAAGTTGGAACTGACTCGACAGCTCCTAACAACAAACAACAACAAACTAGTTGGTTGGCCAGGTAACTGTCTTCCAAATTTCTTGGCATAGATGAGTGAGCACCTCCAGTACTGTCTCTGTTTGCTGAAACATCAATTGGTATTCCATCAATTCCATGTTTGTGTGTGTATGTGTTAGTGTCCTCAGTTCAGCTTTTACTTCGTCTTTCAACACCATTGGTTTTTTATTATATGTTACCTATTGGAATGGTTGAATATCAACCAGTCCTTTTTGGTACAGTGACTTTGTATATTATTACTCTAAGTGTTCTTTCCATCTTCTTTTGATGCTTTCTGCGTAGTTCAATATTTTGCCCACTGTTGTTAAGTGTTGTCGAGTTCATTCCAACTCATAACAACCCTGTATAATGTTTCTGAGGAGTGACAGGTGGGTTTGAACCTCTGCTCTTACAGTTAGCAGTCTGGTGCTTATCCTACAGTACCACACCTGGACTTTATAATCCTTTAACACTCTTTCAGCTTGAGAAATGCCAAGTTTGTTCTTCCCTTTGGGTTTTATAACTCTGGGTCTTCACACATTTCAATATAGTATTTTATTTTGCCAACTTGAGCTGCTATTTGAAATCTTCAGTTCAGTTCTTTCACTTCATCATTTCTTCCATTCATTTTAGCTACACTAAGTAGCAAGTTTCAAAGTCTACTCTGACATCCATTTGAAAAAAAAAAATAATAATAAGTGCTAGTTGAGTAAAAGTCTACAGAGCAGATCACCAGTTTCACATGAAATAAACCAGACCGTTTCATTTCCATTGCAATCCCCCAATGTAACTTACCTCACTTACTCCCTGTAGATCTTGTATCCACGCCTTCTTTTTCCCCACCTTTCTGAATTTTGCCCTTAGGTAAATGCTGCCCTTTGGATCTCAAATGGCTGTTCATTGTACACAATGTGATACCTCACTGGTGGTGTAGTTCCCCCTTTATACCTCTCTGTTGTTTGGCTGAAAGTCAAACCACAGGGATGAATTCAGGTTCAGACCTGAAGGGGACTACGGGTCATAGTCTCGGGATTCCACCAGTCTGACATCCATTTTGTTCTTTTCTTTGTTTCTTGTCTTTTTACTGTCTTTTGCTTTTTTTTCATATATGATGTTCTTGATGTCATCCCACTTCTCATTTGGTTTTCAGTTATTAGTGTTCGGTGTGTAAACTTTATCCTTGAGATATTCTCTAACTTCAAGTGGGAAATACTCAGGGTTGTACTTTCACTCTTGAATACTTATTTTAATTTATTTCCACTTCAACTTGAACTTGCACATGAGCAATTGATGGTCTGTAGTTGGCCACTGGCCTTGTTTTCACTGATTTGACTTCGTCATTTTCCTATACCATGGGCATTCTGAATTTGATTTGTTGAAATTAGTATACACTATAGTTAGGACCCTATCAGGAACCCTGGTAGTGCAACAGTTAAGCACTTGGTGGTTTGAATCCACCCATCAACACAATAGGAGAAAGACCTAGTAGTCTGCTCCTGAAAAAAATTTAGCCTATAAAACTCTTCCAGGCAGTTCTACTCTGTCACATTGGGTCATTATTATTTGAAATTGATTCAGCATCACCTAACAACCATCTTTCAGTAATCAAAGAGGAAAAATAGAAAGGATTTTATCTAGTCCAGGTGGGTAGAGATTCCCCAAGAAGTGAAGTTAAAGTGTAGTATTCCAAGAAAAGGGAACAGCAAGTGCAAAGGCCCTGTGGCAAGCAGCAGCATGGCATGTTCCAGACACTAGAAGAAAGTCACTATGACTTAGTGGGAGAATAAAGAAGAAAGGGCAGCATGAGGCTGAAAAAGTGGCCATTACTGCGCTTCTCAAAGTCTTTTGGGCGGTGCACATGATTTTAAACATGCATATAAAACCTACCACAATCAATAGACAGCAGGGAGTGAAGTGAAGTATGGTGCACCCAGGTTCCAGGTGGCTTTATTACCAGGAAAATTTGAGAAAGCTGCGAGGCTTGAGCTTTGGTATTGTATGCTTTTGTTAGAAGTAAACAGAAGCTGCAGCCGACTGACCACATGCCAAGTATAACTTCAAAATATTTTTTATTTGCTCCAGGAAGTGTTTCTGAAATTTTTACCAACATTTAAACCTTGTACATTTTTATATAAAATTCTGTATTACTGGTTTCTTTTAAAAATGAATCAGAAAATCTGATAAAGCAAACTCCACATTCCTGTCTGATGATATGTGTTTGAAACAGAGTAGGGGCTACCCCCCTTAACATAGTAGTTGATCAATTAATGTTTAATAAATACATGAGTGAAAAGACACAGAAGTATAGGTCAATGTGGACTGTGGTAAGGAATGTAAACCTAATTCCAGGGTTGTGCTAGTAAATGTTTAATATCCAACTCTTTGAGGAGAAAAAAAAAATCCTGATTTATGGTTTTTGCCAATTTCTGTGGTCTAAATATTTCCAGAAAGACTGATTTCAAGACTCTAACATGACATCACTGGAGTGGGGAAGAGAAACTCACAATCAAGCTTAGTGAGAAGTTTGGGCTGGCTCCAGCCTGCCACTGATATCCGTGGGGCCACAATGACTGAATTTCCAAAATAATGACCTTGGTTGGAACATAGCAGGTGTCAATAGATGTTCAACTAAGAACTGAATGGGTTTGTTTGGGAAATTGTATGGGAAATCTAAGAAGCAGGAAGGGGCAAAAGGGGGATAAAGAATTGGGAGTGCTAACAGGGACCATGAATCAGGGAACGTCATAATTCTTTTGAGCATTTAATTTTCAACTCTTCAAATCCCATATCAGTTGAATGTAAAGACTTAGAAGATGTCTCAAAAGCCTCTTATTACTCCCTGATAGAATATTGTGATTTTCAACCATTATTAAAAAGTGTAATTATATTCTCAAACAAAATATGACATATGAATTTAATGAAATGGGGTATACTTTGGTTAGGGGCCCAGATCCCCTAGCCTATTAGTCTTCCTTGAAGCCACTTTTAATCTATTAGATTGATGGCTACCAGAAAACCACACCTCTTATTCATGCTCTTGTGAAGTCTTCTTCCTTGGAATTTGGCTGAGCCTAAGCCCTGATTCAACCAAAAGAATGCAGCAAAGGTGGATCTAGTAAATATCAGGGGTACACTATTGAAGGTCCTGTAGTTTCCAGAGTCCTGAGCTGCTTAAGTTATACATCTAGAAAGACCACATAGAGAGGTCACATGGAGAGCTCCTGGGGAAAGGGAAGGGCCCTGAGATGACATAGGGAGAGAGCTATTGTAGAGTCCAGCTGAACCCAACCCCAAATCCACTTGCCGGACCTACAAAACTGACAACCAGCAAGACCAGAACTGCCTTGCTGAATTCAGCTCCAATTGCAAAAATTGTGAGCAAATAAAACAGTTGTTAGCTTAAGACACTAAATTTTTACTTGTTACATAGCAGTAGATAAACAAAACACTCCTTTCTAGGACTCTGTGCAGCACAGTCTGCAAATTACATCAAAAGGACTTAACCAAAGGAGTAAGTAGAAACCTGGCCTGGCCTGGCCTGGCCAGCCCAGGGCAGTCACTCAGGAACATATCTCCTCTAAGACAATAACTTCACAAACATCAACATTTGCAGGGAGTAAAGGTTCCTGATATGAATCAGCTAGAAATATGCCTTGAAGGATTGTGATTGTGTTAAAGAAACGAGATCATCTAAATACTAATCCATACAAAATTGATCCATACAATGAAGAACTATACAGCTATTAAAAAGAATAGGACAAATCTCTGTTTACTGGTATGAAATGGCCACCACGATTCCCTCTTACATAGCACACAGAACAGTTTATAGAATATAATACAAGTGTCCTGGTGTGACCCTGTGGGTTACTCTGCTGCATTGTAAGATCGGTTTGAACCACAAGGTTGGCAGTTCAAGCTCACCAACCGTTCCTCAGAAACCCTATACAGAGTTGCTATGGGTTGGAACCGACTTGATGGCTGAGGTCTAAAGTGGTGCATAAACAACAATACAAGATTATACCATTGAATAAAATGAAGATAAATGCATGCACATGCGCAAATATGTCTGTATGTGACTGTAAATGCATAGAAAATTTCTGGAAGGATTCATAGGAAACTAATAATAGACTTAGGCTTGGGGAAGGGAAAATGTCATTTTACTCTATATCACTTTGCACATTTTTTTTTTTAACCATACTTGCATATGTTACCTATTCAAATCACATAAATAATGTATTTACAAAAAGAAACAAAAAAATGAGCTTTATTAACCTCCTGCTGCAGACAACTAGAATATACTTACATTATGGTAAGCTATTTAATATAATAACACACTAATATATTAATGTTAATCATTTAGGTCTTTGGTTAATATTACTCAGAAAGAGTATATAAAGATATATGAAAGACCTCAAAACTCATCTGGCTAATACACACTTTTATCAATCATTCTATCAGAATGGAAGATGTTGGTAGACTTCTTATCTCAGGTTCCATGGTGTCTTAGGTTGGGTTCTCCAAAACAGACTCAAGGATTTTAGAGAAATTAATTTATTTTGAACATGTTCTCTGGAAGCACTAAAACCTGGAGTAGAAAAGTGAAACCAGGAATGGAAGAAAGTCAGTGCAGGTGGTTTACGAGTTACCGCTGTGGGCAACTAGAGCTCAGTCCCACTGGGACCTTTGGAAGACACTGTAGAGTATGCCTGAGAGATAGATCCCCTGTACCCAGGGGCATCAGCTTCCCAGCACATCCCACTTGCTTCATGTGAATGACAGATGTCAGAGAAAGCCTTCATGTGGAAGTTGAAGTGCTGGCAGTAGAAAGCCATCAATGAGTAGAAGTGAGGGTTGTTGGGATGTGGGGTGGTGATGGGAGTTGTGTGCTATTGAGTCTGACATATAGCAGACATGGGTTGTTGTTGTTGTTGTTAGGTGCCAGCATGGGTAGGACACTGATAGCCTCTGCTTAACTAAAAAGCAAAACTTGTAGCCAAAGCTTATGTGCTTCTAAGGCAGGGATGGAGAGTCATATAGAAGTATAATTTTTCATGACAAGCATAAGATCATAGGAAACGACCTCTCTCCATACCAACCCTCTTTCAGGGCAGGTAAGATATAGAAAAGAATACTTTCCAAGGGATTAAGATCCTCTATACTATCTGGAAGGAGCTCTGGTAGCATAGTGGTTATGAATCGGGCTGCAAACTGAAATGTCAGCAGTTTGAAACCACTAGCTGTTCTGTGGGAGAAAGATGAGGGTTTCTGCTGTTGTAAAGATTTACAGCCTCAGAAACCCTGTACAGGGTCGCTATGAGTCAGAATCAACTCCATGACACATAACAACAACAACAAATACTATCTGGGTTGTGCACAGAAAGATGCCCAGTGGTTCCTGTGGCAACAGGAGAGTCCTGGGGCAGATTGTAAACATGCAATATGCAGAAGTGAGGAGAGGAGGTGCTGACACCCTGAGAATCTGGTAGCTGCAGCTGCAGAGCACCGACCTGTAGTTTGTCACATGGACAGAGGGTTAGAGACCTGGTTTGTAATTGTGGGATCAGTAGATGGCCATGCCAGAGCTGCCGATCTGAAAGAAAGGCCAGTGGGCAGGTCTAAGGTGGTGCATAAACTTACTGAATCTGGTCCAGATGAAAACAAGAGAGACTGGGTCAAGACCAGCTGTAGTGTTCTAACAAGACACATCATCTCAGAGTAAAGATAATAAGTCTAATAAGAAATTATGCTATTTTATCAATGAGAAATTTCTCAACATATAAAGGTAAATTCCCAAGTCTGGAGGTATTATTTCAATATTGTTTCGTACCAGATACATAAAATAAGTCCCTGGCTGGTGCAAACTGTTAAGAGCTCAACTTATAGTTGAAAGGTTGGTGGCTCTAACACACCTGTTGCAGACTGTGTAAAGCTGGTCAGAAGTTCGAGGCCCACTGGGCCCGAGTGTTGCAGACAATGCAGGCCACAGGCTCTGAGGAACAGATTCTGGCCACCGGGCAGTCATAGCAAATTGTTTTCCATCTTAGTGTTCAGTTATGTTTTTTATTTAATTCCAAACATGAGCCCTTAATATCCACAGATAAATGTAATATTTTCCTAAAGCCAAGACTCTAAAGGTTTCAAGGTTAAACCTTTCTCCAAAGGATTAACTAAAAATAGCTTAGCTACTTCCCGGTTCTTTGTTCTATAGACAAAAGGACATCCTCCCTAAACCTGTCCCAGGTGCAGGCTATTCAGCCAAAGTTCCTGAAAACCTGGCTCAGGAAGCCAAAACAGTGGGACTCCTCCCAAGCCTTTTGTCCTTCCCTTTCACCTTCCCCCAACTGAGCTCAGGGGCAATAGGTATGTTAATTGAACCTGAGAAACCAAGTTGTGGGTCTGGGATTCAAACCAGCGAAGTACGATGTAAAGTTGCCTGAATGTCAGGAGAATTACGTATGCTAGCTGTACCTTGTCTTGGTTCCTCTCAGCTTGGTGTGAAGCTCCTCCCCTAAATAAAACGGAGACGCAGGCCAGTCCAGGTGTGCACTACAGGCAGGTGGTGAAAGTGTGCAGTACAGATTGGATAACGTGCTGTGCGGCTGACTAGGCATGTGTTACTGACCAGCTAGTAAGAGGTGCGTACTGCCCACTTAGCTAAGATGTATACCATGTGGGATCTTACCACCCTCCTGGCTAATATGTTCACCACACCTGACCTGCCGGACGCCAGTAATGCACCCACCCTGGTTTTGGGGTGTCTCTTTTTCTCCCTCTTTTTGTCTTTCTGTGTATTCTTTTGCTATCCCTTTCGCCACCAGATATCTCCTCCTCGTGAACCAAACACTCGTGAACAACACAACTATGTCGAGGCCAGTCCCCGACACACACCCAGGGTAGTTTTGAAAGACAGGCCTGATGATCTGCTTTCGAATGATCAGACCCTTGAGAACCGTATGGAGTAGCTTTTACTTTGCACATATGGAATCGCCATGAGTCTAGATCAACTTGAGGGCAATTTACAACAGCAATTACATGATAGAGATTATTAAGCAATATTAATAAACACATATTAAAGTTATTACTAAGACCTAATGTTCATCTTCCAAGGGAAGATGGTACTCTTTGAACTACATTTCCCTTTTTTATGAGGCTACCTCACTGATAAACACTAATATTAGCCAGACTTCTGTCCCTGTTGCTTATATTCTTATATGATTAACATGTCAACTGATGACATGCAGTTGTTGTTGTTGTTGTCAGGTGCCATCGAGTTGGAACCGACTCATAGTGACCCCATGCACAGCAGAACAAAACAATGTCCGATCCTGTGCCAACCTCACTACC
>NW_006408573.1:464824-465823 GCF_000296735.1 Chrysochloris asiatica
CACCACCACCACCACCACCATATATTCTTTCTCCAGTGTTAGGTCTTCATCAATTTATATGTCGTATATATGATGGCAGAAACAGGATTCAAAATTATATTGACAAACCAGGTGACTAGGCCCAAACCAACCATATCAAATTTAAGAGTAACAAGAGCTCTGATGGCACAATAGTTAAGACTGGCCGCTAACGGAAAGACTGGAGGTTAGTTAGAATAGGAGAAAAATCCTGGTAATCTGCTTCCATAAAATTTACAACCTAGGAAGTCCTATGGGGTAGCTCTACTCTGTTTGGTGGGACAGCTATGAATCAGAATTGACTTGACAGCACGCAACAACAACAAAAGATTCTGTATTTATCATCAAAAAGTCAACTGTATCAGTATGGAATGAGGGGGCCCTAGACTGACAGCAATAAAGTTAGAAAATGATCTGAAGTTCTTAGTTAACCCAAAGTTTAGTATGAGCCAACAGTGGAGCTGCATTTCTTCTTTCATCTATTTTAGGCTGCAGTAGTAAGAGTATTGTTGTCCCCTGAATAACAGTAGTGACACCAATACATTCTGCGAGGAGCATACTATATTGGTTATATTGTGTGCTGTTTTCTGGGTGAAGTAGATTCAAGAGGGATTTAGTATCCATGTCATCCAAAGAATAGTTAACAGATTTGGGGAGAAGTGAGAGCAAAATGATAATATTTTAGGCCTATAATAATGATCTTCATCTATGTGATGATCATTCCTTCATAAAAAGAAGTAAACTTAGACTTTGTTACCCTCATTGCCATTGAGTTGATTCTAATTATTAGTGACACTACAGCACAGAGTAGAACTATCTCATAGGGGTTTCCATGCCTCTAATCCTCTGGTAGCGTAGTGGTTACAAGTTGGGCTGCTAACCAAAAGGTTAGAAGTTCAAAACTACCAGCTGTTCCATGGGAGAAAGATGAGGCTTTCTGCTCCTGTAAAGATTTACAGCCTTGGAAACCCTGTACAGGGT
>NW_006408573.1:469866-471504 GCF_000296735.1 Chrysochloris asiatica
CTCTTCCATTTGTCAATTGAGTTCAGGTTGATGCTGTCACATATGTCATTCTGTAGTTGTTGTCTGTTCTTGTTGGTTCTCAGTCCACAGAACTGCCTTTAGGATGTTTTTCATAGCAGGGTTGGCTTTGGCTACTTTCTTTAATATCTTCTGATACATCACTCAGAAATCAGCCTCTCCTTTTCCAAATAACCATAACACTTCTCACAGTGCTTTGGATTTTTCATGGTATAGAAAAGTAATTCTCAGCCCTAACCCTCTTAGTGTGACTTAATAACGTCTGAAAGATATATGTCCAGATTCTATCCCCAAATCATCTCATGCTATGAGTCTGGTTATAGAAACTCCAATTAACACTGGTTTAAGCTATACTGTTATTTAGCTGTCTCACATAGTCAGCTATCAGTAGGTGAGTGGTTCCAGACTTGGCACAGCAGTTTATTATGTTACCAAGACCCTGGACTTTTCTGTATTCCTGATTTACCATTCTCAGTATATTAGTAATATCTGCCTTTAGGTTCATGACTGCTTTCAGTATCACACCCTCACACCAGCATAGCAAGCAGGAACAAAGCCTACATGGAAGAAGTGCTCTTCTCACATAGCTCTCCTTACAGAGATAGAGAATCCAAAATTTTCCTATCAGTCTTTTCTTACATCTCATTTGTTACAACTGGCCACATACACATCCCTGAACTACCACTGGCAAAGAGAAATGGACTGTCAAGACAGATTTTTTAAACACGATCTACTTTATGGGCTAGACTTTTCTGAACAAAATCTGAGTTCCAGACTGTAAACAAGGAAGAAGGGGATTGGCTGATGGGAAGGCAACAGCAGGGCTTTCCTTACATGGCAAATAAAAAGAGGAGCTTGCATCCATTTATGTCCCCTATGAAAAGAAAGAGTTGCAAACATACATTAATAACAGGAATGTGGAGTACACAAAGTATGAATCTAGGAAAATCAGAAGTTGTCAGAAATGAAATGGTAGGCTCCAGAATAGATACCTTAAGCATTAGTGAGCTGAAATGGACTGGTGTTGGCCATTTTGAATCAATTAATCATATGGTCTACTATGCTAGGAATGATAAACGGAAAAGAAAGGCATAGCATTTATTGCCAAAAAGACCATTTCAAGCTGTATCCTGAAGTACAGCACTATCAAGTGAAAGGATAGTATCCACACATCTACAAAGAAGGCCAGTTAATACAATAATTATTCACACATATGCACCAACCATTAATATCGAAACTGAAGATTTTCTTAAAAAATCTGTGCAGTCTGGAATTGAACAAACATGTAATCAAGATGCTTTGATAATTACTGGTGATTGGAATATAAAAGTTGGAAAAAAAGAAGAAGAATTAGTAGCTAGAAAATATGGCCTTATTGACAGAAACAATGCTAGAGATTACATGATACACTTTTGCAAAGCCATCAAACGAATTATTGAAAATATATTGTTCCAACAACATTAATGGTGACTATGGATCGCACCAAATGAAATACACATGAATGAAATCAACTACATCTGTGGAAGGAAATGACAGAGAAACTCACAGCATCAGTCAGAACAAGACTAGGGGCTAACTGTGGAATGTTGTTGTTGCTATGTGCCATGGAGTCGGTTCCAA
>NW_006408573.1:472521-490767 GCF_000296735.1 Chrysochloris asiatica
GTAAAATATTGAATGACGCAGGAAGCATGAAAAGAAGATGAAAGGAATACACAAAGTCCCAGTATCAAAACAACTGGCCATCATGTAGCCATTTCAGGAGGTAGCATATGATCAAGAACCAATGATATTGAAGGAAGAAATCCAAACCTCACTGAAGGCATTGGTTAAAAACAAAAACAAACAAACAAAAAACAAGACCCTAGGAAATTATTATCAATTGAGATTTTTCAACAAACTGGATGCAATGCTGAAACTGCCAAGAAATTTGGGAGATAGTCACCTGGTAAACTGACCAAAAGAGAAATGTATTTGTGCACATTCCAAAGAGAGGTGATCCAACAGAATGCATAAATTATAGAGCATTATCATTAATCTCATTCACAGGTAAAATTATGCTGATGGTGACTAAAAAGCAGCTACAGTAGTACATCAATATGGAACTTCCAGAAGAGCATGTGGAATGAGAGCTATTGCTTATGTCAGATGCATCTCAGCTAAAAGGAAAGAATACCAGAAAGATGCTTACCTAGATTTTATTGACTGTGCAAAGGCATTTGACTGTGTGGACCATAATGAATTATAAATGATACTGGAAAGAATGGTCATTCCAGAGCACTTCATTGTGCTCATGCAGCATTGTATACACACTCAGAGACTGTGTTTGAACACCACAAGGGGACGCTGCATTGGTTAAAGTCAGGAAAGGTGTGCGTTAGTGTTGTATTCCTTTCATCCTACTTAGTCAATCTGATGTGACACGGTAGGATAAGCACTGGACCACTAACTGCGTGGTCAGTGGTTCAAACATTGGAAAACCTAGACAGGGTTGTTATGAGTCAGAACCGATTCACCGGCACTTAAGAAAGCACAATATTCAATCTGTATTCTGAGCAAATAATCTGAAAATATGTACTAGTTGAGAATATATGTACTACTATGTACTAATAGCATCAGAATTGAAAGGAGGTTCATTAGTAATCTGAGATAGGCAGGTGACACAACCTTACTTGGGAAGAAGCAATGAAGACTTTAAAAGCATTTACTGATGAAGATCAAAGGCTACATATAGCCTTCAGTACAGATTACACCTCAATATAAAGAAAACAAAATCTTCATGACTGGATCAATAAGCAACATCATGATAAAAGGAGAAAAGATTGAAGTTGTTAAGGACTTCATTTTACTTGGATTCTCAATCAATGACCGTGGAAACAGCAGTCAAGAAATCAAATGGCATATTGTATTAGGCAAATCTGCTGCAAAAGACCTTTTTTAAGTGCTAAAGAGCAAAAATATCACTTTGAGGATTAAGGTATGCCGTGGTATTTTCAATCATCCCATATGCATGTGAAACTGGACACCGAATAAGGAAGACTGAAGAAGAATTAATACATGTAAGTTATGGTGTTGGTGATGAATATTGAATATACCATGGACTGCCTGAAGAATGAACAAGTTTGTATTGGTACAAGTATGGCTAGAATGCTCTTTAGAAATGAGAATAGCAAGACTTCATTCTATATACTTTGGACATGTTTCTCAGGAAGAACCAATTCATTGAGAAAGACCTCATGCTTGGTAAAGTGGAAGGTCAGTGAAAAAGAGTAAGCTCCTGAGGGGGCTGGATGACAGAGCGACAGCAACAGTGGGCTCTAATATAGCCAGCATGGTACAGGACTGGACAGTATTTAATCCTATCATATATAGATAGGGTCGCTATGAATCAGACTTGATGTGATGACATCTAACAATAACTACTAACCATTGGCTGAGCCCATAATAATGCCAGGCCCATTCCTAAACATGTTGTATACATTATATTATTTAATATACATAATTGGACTCAGAGGGACATGTTATTTTTATTACACTAAATATGGTCTGGCCTTGTTGTACTGGACTGCTAACTGTAAGGTTGGCAGTTCAAATCCACTAACTGCTCCTTGGAAACCCTATATAGGGTCCCTATGAATTGGAACCAACTCAATAGTACTTAACAACAATAAATATGTATGCAACAAAACAGTTGCCATTGCGATATTATTAACATGTATAATTTAGTGGTATTAATTATAATTATCATGTACAAACATTTCTAAAAATTTCCTTTAGTCCCTTAACAGATGCTTGGTGTTTTCTAAACAATGTGCACCACACCACTATCGGCCTAGTTTTGCAGGAATAATTAAGACTAAGCACTGGTGTGGTGCTGTAAGATAAGTACTAGACTGCTAACCACAAAGTCAGTAGTTTAAGCCCACTAGCTGCTCCTCAGAAACCCTATACAGCAGGAGTGGGGAACGTCTGGCCCGCAGTCTGTATACGGTCCACAAAATCATTTGGTCTGGCCCTGCCAAGGCAGTGGCATTTCCAACAATCATATTGGTGGTGGTGGTTATGTGCTGTGGACTCGGTTCCGACTCACAGCGACTCAGTGTAAGGTTTCTGAGGCTGTAATCTTTACGGGAGCAGAAAGCCTCATCTTTCTTCCACGTAACTGCTGGTAGTTGAGAACTGCTGACCGCGAGATTAGCAACACAATTCCTAACCACTACACTACCAGAGCCCCTTAACCATCACATTAAGGGTGCGCTAATTAAATGTTTGACCAATGATAGCAGGCTAATTTTTAGGTTGATAATTTCATATAGTTTATGAATTGATGATATAAATTTTCAAAGATAAAAAGGTTCCCCATCTCTGCTATACAGAGTTGCTGTAAGTCTGAAATGACTTGAGGGCACTTAAACTAACAATAACAAGGAAGCATGAGCAATTAGCCTGATACTATGCTGCTAGTTAAGTGTCAGAAGTGAGATTTGAACCCAGGTCTTGGCTGATTCCCAAGTGTATGAGCTCAGCTGCTGCTACCCAACTTCACCTGCTTTTTGTTTCATGCTTCACCTCCCTGATGTTTCCGTATTTGCTTTCTGGTTAATGTTTACTCCCTCCTTCCCAGTACACATTGTCTAGGGTGTGGCATGGGCTTTTTGCTTCCTGGATGCTCCATATTCAGTTTAAACCAGCTTTTCTCCCTTCCAAAGGGCCATCAGAAATGACAATCCTAAACTGAACAGAGAACTGAGAGCTGACGCCAGTCTACAATCAGCTAATCAGATTTTTGTCTTTCCTTTTATGTGATAGAGGCGCCTTTGATGGGTAAACTGCTCAAACACTACCCAACCTTCAGAAACCCACAGAGGATCTGCAGGAAACCCCCAGGCATCCAGAGATGGTAACTGGGGATAAATGACTTGAGGAAAGGCCCTGAATCTCAGCATTACTGGGACTGGAGGAAGGAGAGCATTCGGGATATTCTTTCTATTGCCGAATCAGTGTGGTGGAGGGAAAGTGGGCATTAGAGTCACATGCTGGCTTCTGAGGTGATGTTGGACAGTATTTTGGGCATCTTTAACCAGTCTCATGTCCTCAGTGGTGAAGTGAAGACAACAGTATATTGTTCCAGGAATAGTCTGTGGATTTCTGAGACTTTATATGCAAAGAACTCAGCAGACAACTAGAACATTATAACTGAAAAAATAAAGCATTCGTTTTCTTAAGAGTTGTGGTTCCTAAGCCATTGTGTGAAATTTTTACTTCTGTTACTGAATTTGGTATTGTACTTTGGGAAGTAGAACTCATCATTTCCTTTCTGCCTTTTGATAAGAATAACTGAGGAGTCTCCATAGCATGTTGAACACTTAAAATACTGTTAGGACAAATATTCTATTTGACCACTGTTGTAAAGTTAAGAAAAAAGTTTTCTTCCTAAAAGAAACATTCAATGATGGGTACAAGGAGTGGAAGGGAAAGGAAAAATACTCACTGGCTAAAGAGTAGACACATGTTAACAGGAAATCCCATCTATAACAAGAAGGAGGTTGGCAGAGGAAAGACGAAGGTAGGGGGGGACATGTGATAGAGAGCAGAAAGTTAGAGGAAATAGAGGTAGATACTGTTAACTGATGGTGCAGGGAGGGGATTGCAATCATTGTAACAAAATGAAGTCTATGATTTGTGGAATGTAAAACTGATATGCTCCGTAAACCTTCACTCGATTCTCAATTTGATTTTTTAAAAAATAATAAATAAAACACTGCTAGACAATCCTTTATTTTCATAGTAAAAAGAAAGGAAACAAACAACAACACACAAACAAATAAAAGAATTCAGGGCTAATGTTTCCAGATCAGCAAGATGAGCAAGAGAGTTGCATGGTACTCTTTGGTCTTTCCTTTCCCTGCCCTCCATTCAAAGGAACTGAGTGAGTGCTTCTTGTCCGTTTTAGCAGTCAGGTTTTTCATACTCACCCCCAAGGGCAAGTCAAAGAAACTGTTATTCAACAAAACTACCCAAATTTGAAACCATTGTTTCTCAACATATACTCCATCTAAGCCTATACATTTCTGAAAACAGTGTTTCCATCTTGCCAACATTTCCCTGAAGAATTCTGCACTCTTCCATTTATACTACGTCAAAATGGTGGTTTTGAATCCTCAGGGGACTCAAACTGTGTTCCTTTTCAATGCTGTTTGAATCTGGGGGACAATAAGAAGCCTGAAGGGACAAGATCAGGCTGTAGAGTGAATGGGTTAAGGTTTCCCTAGGAAATTCTCATGGACCAGCCCCTGCTGCCCTGGAAGAATGAAGAATGAAGACAAAAATTCTTCAGTGCAGTAGTCCTGGCCTTCTTCTTAACAATGCAGTTTTCAACTTTCTAAAAATTTCTTTATCATAAGCCCCCATGGTCGTCCTGTGTTCTTGGAGAAAATCTATCAGATGACCCCTTTGGAATCTCAAAAAATAGGCACCACAACTTTCTGAGCTGCTCTCTGCCTTGAACTGAACTGGTCTGGCAGAGCTCTTCGAAGCCACTCTTTTGATTAGACCTTTTTTTGAAGACACCCTAAGGAGACTGAGAAGTCCTGGTGTGGCTCTGTAGGATAAGCAATGGACTGCTAATCACAAGGTTAACAGTTCAAACCCACCAGCCACTTTTCAGAAACCCTATACTGAGTTGGAATCGACTGTTGTTAAGTGCTGTCGAGTTGGTTCCAACTCATAGTGACCCTATATAGGGTTTCCAAGAAGCTGCTGGTGAGTTTGAACCACCATCCTTGGAGTGAAGGCACTTAATAACAATAAAAAAGACTAGGTCAAGTGTATTACTTGTTTACAGCCATCCACTAATCACAGAGACATTTTAAAGCATGTTTTGTTTGGAATAAACGCATGCATATATGAACTAGGATCCTTGGGAGCAGTAGTTTTTTTTAATCTACCCTTATGTGTGTGTGTGTGTGTGTGTGTGTGTGTGTGTGTGTAGCATAGGAGTCCCTGGATAGTGCAAATGGTTAAAGCACTCAGCTGCTACCCGAGAAGTTGGAGATTAAAGTTCACCCAGAGGCACCTCAGAAGATCTGAAAAATCACATACAGAGCACAGTTCTGCTCTAACACAAATGGGGTCACCATGAGTTGCAACCAATTCTGTGGCAACTGATACTGGAGTTACTAGGCCAAGCAAGACATGTCTATGGACCACACATTTTTACCACTGCCTTAGAAATGAGTAATAGAGTGATTTGACATCTGCTTTTTGAGACATAGGCGTTAGTCCTGGTTATCTGGTAATGAACAGAAATACCACAAATGGATCATATTAACAAACAGAAATTGATTCTCTCACAGTTTAGCATGCTGGTGTAGTTGTTAAGTGACATCCAGTCAGTTCGGTTCTGGCTCATAGTGACCCTGTATAGGGTTTCCGAGGAGCGGCTGGGAGGTTGGCCTTGTGGTTCAAACTGATTTTGAGGTCGAGTGCTTATCCTATGGAATCACACAGTTTAGGATAATAAAAATCCAAATTCAGAGCACCAGCCCCAGGGGAAGTTTCTCTCTCTGTCAGCTCTGAAGGAAACTCCTTGTCGCCTTTCAACATCTGTGGGCTCAACATCTCTTGGAGATCACCATGTGTCTTGGTATCAATCTTCCCCTGGGTCTAGGAGCGTCTTAGCATAGAGACCCTGGTTCCAAAGGGGGCACTGCCCTCCTTGCTCTTCTTCCTTGGTGGTACTGAGGTTACTCTGAGTTCTGTTGGCTTGTTTAATCCCTTTTATGTCTCCAAAGAGATAGACTCATCCTACAGTGTAATCCTGTAGATTCTATCCTCCATCATCAACATCATAAAGGTCAGGAGTTACAATACATAAAACAATTACATCAGAACACAAAGTGGAGGATACTCATCATACTGAGTAAAATGGCCTAGTTAAATTGACATATTTTTTGGCTGGACACAATTCAATCCTTAACAGAGTTCATGAAGGGGCTAGGAGGGAGTACCGGGAGGCTGGTGAGTCTTCTGTTAGGGAAGTTCTCATCACTTTCACCCAGTCAGCTTCCTTTTTGTTAGTGTCACATCTTCTGCCTATGATGTCAGCAAAAGGGAAAGTTTTATTGCTTTTTCAAAAGAGCTGAAAATGGTGATCTTCTGTGTCTGCCTCTTGTAGATCAGGAGAGAGAGTTCAGGGTGAAGGGCTGAAATCTAGATAGCAAATGATGACTTGTCAGTGTTGGAAGCACAGAGCTGGGAGCGCCTTGCTCAATGCAGCAGCTATCTTTCTTGGTTCCCTACAACTAGGCTTTATTTCCAGTGCAGGACTTGTCCTATTACACAGGGCATCCTTTTCTAGAAAAGAAATGGAAGAAGCAGGAGAGGGTAAGTGAAAGGACCGAAGCAGACATCAGGACCCGGAGTTACAAAGGAAAGAAGAGATGAGCTAGGAAGGTGTCTGACCACCACTGAGTGCCCAGCACGCCTTTCAGAGAACATATGGGAGTATCTGCTCAATAGCCTTCCTAATGACTGGGTTCTCTGTGGGATTTGGCTGTTACCCCATCATGGAGCAGAACACATGTCCAGCTTGCAGGACCAGCTTACCCTAGCTGTGGAGGGAGAATTTGCAAAAGAGACTTGGAAGAGTGGCTTCTGGAAACTTGGCAAGGTTGGCTCTTTTCAATATCTCTGCCGTTGTGCCAGGTGAAGAGGAAGTAGATTGTAAACCACATGGGATGTTATCAAAGGTTATTAGAAAAACAGCAAAAAAAACTTCCTTGAAGTGGCCGGAGGTGGTGGTGATGGCCTTAATGGCTCCCACTCGTTGGCTGTCCCTCAACTCCCCTGCTTTTTATGGGCTGAGGCAGAGGGTGCAGCTTTCTTGATATGCTTCACCCTGTGACCCTCCTTCTGTGGCATTTCGAAGTCATGCTTTGGTGATGGCTTCATTGGTGCCCCTGCCCAAGCTGTGGCTCCTCCACTCACAAGCTGGTGATGTAGCCTTGCTGAGCCTCATTGTCCTGAGTTTGAAAATGACTTCAGTAACATACAGCCTTCAGCTTCAGAGAGAAAAGGAAAGTGAAATCATGAATGTTAAGGCTTTACTTCAGGAGGTGGCACATGATAAGTTTTCAATTGGTTACCAGTTGGGTTTCTAACCTCAAAGCCAGCAGTTTGAAATTACCAGCTGTTCCATGGGAGAAAGATGGGGCTTTCTGCTCTGGTAAAGATTTATAGTCTTGGAAACCCTATGCAGGGTCACTATGAGTCAGAACTTACTCCACGGCACATCAGTAGAACTAGAGGTTGGGGGTGCTCCCTGGAGCCTCCAGATTCCGGTTCTAACTGAAAGCTGTGAGAAGCAGCCGGCACAATGCCTAAAGAGCTGGTTCTGGTGTCAGACAGAATTTGAATGTCCTGACTCCACTGGTTCAGATTTCTCATCTGTAAGAGGGAGATAATAATAGTACCTACCTCAAGAAGCTCTGGTAGCGTAGTGGTTACGAATCAGGCTGCTAATCTCACGGTCAGCAGTTCGAAACTATCAGCTGTTCCATGGGAGAAAGATGAGGCTTTCTGCTCCCGTAAAGATTTACAGCATCGGAAAACCCTATGCAGGGTTGCTATGAGTCGGAACCAACTCCACAAAACATAACAACAACAACCTCATGAGGGCTGTGTGAAGATTGATAAAAATAAATGTTGTCATACACCAGCTCTAACATGATGGATGGATTATGAATATTACCATTCAGGTGGGCATTATGGAACACAGATTGATAGATAAGCTCTGCTCCAGTCATTCTGGAGTTTATAATCTAATCAAGAGCCAGGATAGATGCTGATGAGATTTTCCACAGTGACGCTAAACACATACTGCTGGTGTCCACCCATAGCATCTCTCCATGCCACGGCAAATCTCCCTCTACATCTTACCCAAGATTCTCTTTGGCAGCCAGAGCCTGCTCTGCTCATGTGGTCAGCACGGGCAGAGCCTCAGAAATGAACAGCTCTCAAGAGCAGCCCTTGCGCCTCAGTAGGGTAACTCTGAGGTGAGGTGTGTGCTACTCTGGTTCCTGGTGCGCCCAGCAGGATTCAGCTCCAGTTGCGCACTGACTTGGTGTATCATCATCGTTACTGGCTCCCTTCTGGTGCTACCTGGGATCATGTACAAATCAGTTGCTGCTGTTAACTGCTGTAGAGCTGACCCCTGACTCCTGAAGGCCTCAGGCATACTAGATACAAATGCTGTCCTGTCCTGCCCCAGCCTCATTGGATGATTTTCAGACCTTTCTTCCTACTTTGTCTTAGTCTGGAAGATCTGCTGGAGTTTGTTCAGCATCACACATGTCTCTCCAGTGACAGATGTACAAGAGGAGTGTGGGTGGGAATTGTCCCCAGGTGTCTCCAATCTAAGTGAGACTTTTCCAATCAATCCCCATGATTCGTTCACAGATAAGACACTTGCACTGGATTCTTGTTTGGGATTTTCTTCAGGAGCAACCTCAGTATAGATGTAGATACTAGACAGCTAGAGATGGAGGTGCCTGGTTAGGCTATAAGTGCCTGAATTCCCCTGGCAGGGCCCTGAGCAAGGCCCCCTGGCTGGTTACCTGCTGTGGGAACTCTGCCTGAATGAGGCCCCGACACTGGTGCACCACTGAGTCCTTGTTTGGGATCTGGCCTTCTTGGCAGTCTCCCTGGAGACAGGGAGCCATGAGTGGGCTGATGCAAGAAGCTAGAATTGTGTCTTCAGCTTGTGACCGTATCCCAGCTGTGGGGTTCTCAATCTAAACATACTGTCTGTGAGCAACAGTGGCGCACTCTATCCAGGCAAATTGGAAATTTCTTTTCTTTCTTTTTTCACTTAATTCTATGAGCGCTTTCCCTTAAAAAAAGAAAAACCATTCGATCATTAAGAAAGTCTTATCTCCTGACAAGGAAAGAGATTAAACAGTGCTCTCCCCAAACAATTAATGAAAAAGCGAGCTCAAAATTAAAATTTAGAAGCGTTACTTCTGTACTGGCTAAGGGGTCTGTGAATAAGTACAGTTCTAACCTAATTTTTTAAAAAAATTATTTTCGGAGGCAACAGACACCAAACATACATTCATTTACAATTTCTACATGAACAGTTCAGTAAGTGTTCATGGAGAATTTACATACTTCACATTGTATCGTTATTTTCCCTCTCTCCCCACATAGTCATTAGTTTAGGTTCTGCACCCCTAAAGGGGTCCTGGTATGGCACTCTAGTATAAGCACTGGACTGATACCTACAAGGTCAGTGGTTCAAATCCACCAGCCACTCCTTGGAAATGAGTTGCTACGAGTTGGAACTGACTCGATGGCATTTAATAACAGCAACCTCTGGAAGCCCTCATCTGTGCCTTTAGGTGGACTGTGGCCAGTTAAAGTTCACCTAGATCATTCTTCATAGGCACATTCTGCTTGAGGGAAGCATTGTTTATTAATTAGTTCAACCATTATGTGGTTTAATGATGCCTTTGTGGCACAGTGTGGTTCTAGGTTTAAAGATTATTTCTGGGCATTAGATTTGAAGTTTCCCCAAGTCTTGATGGATCTTGTAAGTCAGGCTTCCATATAAGTTTGAAGTTCTGGTCCAGCCTTTTCTTCTTTTTGATCGGGATCCATCTGTTGAATTCTTATTCAAAAAGTTCAGTAATAGTAATCAGGTACCATCCATTTCTTCTCGTCTCATGATAATGGACATAGTAATTTATCAAGCCTAATTTTCTATGGAAAAAAAATTATAACACAAAAAGAGTGAGAGAAAAAAGAGATACTCAGACACTCATGTGTTCCATATAGACAGTTAATATGTTACTGAGACCAATCTGCCTTCCCTAATACGTTGCCCCCTGTTTCAAAGGAACATGCTTCTTGTGTGATGTTTCTCTTCCAAGCTGACAGATAGTTGGAAACACAGCAGAAAGTACAGTGTGGATGCCCAGACCCTAGAATGAGCATGAAGATTAAAGAACAGACTTTGATTCAAAGAAATAAGATATTTACAACAAATTCAGAATCTGGATAGTTTAGTGGTGATCAAAGAACATGCTCAGAACTCCTTCCGTCAACTCTTCCAAAACAAACACAGCCATTGCCAACCACTCACAGGTGGTTTTCCTCCTAAAACAAACATAGCAACAAATATTTACAGAGTTATGAAAATTCAATACAAGTCACCTGGACATAAGGTTTCCCCACCTGTGCCCAGCATCTTTGGCCTGGGATCATTCAATACGACAGCATGCCTAGTTTCCACTGGGGGTCAGAAAACCCATGGCCCAAAGAGAATGAGTTCCTACAATGGACACATTAAGGATAAAGCATGAACATGGTAAGGATAAAGACTGCATATTTGCAAGAAAGGAAACACCAATGCCTTTTTCCTCCTCTGCCAAGATTTGTAGATATGTCCTCAAAGGGTCCGTGACTGACCTATGGATCAATCTATTTATGCTTACCACCAACACAAAACGTGCTGCTGGCTGTCGCGCTGACAACCTTGAATCATTTCTTATTTAGTTGTTTGCAGGAAAGGCTCTTGTTTACCTTTCCTGCATGTCCAATGGTGAACAGGTCTCGAGACTAGGATATTCAACCTGGAGTGCTTGCTGTCAACGCTCCCTACACCATCCCTGCTTGCTTCAATGGGCTCGAGAAGCAGGCAAGGAAAGAAAGTGAATGTATTTATGGAAGGGAGCAAGAAAGGAAAGAGAAAGGGAGGGGGAGAGGGAAAGAAGAAAGAAAGGGAATTGAGGGAGAGAAGAGCAGAAAGAAAGAAAGACAAAAGGGGAGAGAGGGAAGGGAGAAAAGGAGAAGGGGGAGGGGATGAAGGTTGGAGGGCATATGGAAGAATAGAAGCAAAGAAAGACAGAAAAGAGAAGGAAGAAATGCAAGGAGGGAAAGAAAGCAAGAAAGGGAAAGAAAAGCAGAGGAAAAGAGAAAGGATGGCAGGAGACAGGCAGAGAGCAAGCGAGCCTGCTGTTTGAAACCTGACTGGTTTACACTCAGGAGCCAGATAGCCTCTCAGTGAAAAGCTGAGATTAAGCTCACAACATAATTTCCATTATGTTAATGTTGCTTTAAAATATATTGCACAGAGTGCTGCAACAATCAAATTATCAATTATAATGTCTACTCAGAGTAGAAAAGTGTTGCAAACAGAGGGCTGATTACTGCTTCAGTACATCCAATCTGCATACTCATTGTTCAGTACAGGGAAAACAAATTATCTTGTGTTGGCCCCAGTTCAAATTTAATTAAATGAGTGCAAAGCAATTATAATAAAGTACAATAGTGTAGTAATGAAAGGAAAATAACTCATTAACCTATTAATCTTTATTTATGTTCCTCTCAAATAACTATGTAATTTCTTTATCACTGCATCCCATAAGAAAAAGTAGGCACTCCTGCTCATGGCCTGGTTTCACAGGTTCTATTTGGTTAAGATACATTCTCTACAACCATTTACACAAAATCCCCTTCACTTCGGAGCCACACCCCAGCCCTCCCCTCATGCTCTCTGCCCCCACATACATGCCCCTGGTCTAGATTTAGAGTTTCTCTCCCACATCTTCCTGGCACTTGTCAGTTGCACAAGGTAAATCTCTCTAGAAGTGAAGGTGTGCTTACCATAGCATATGGGGGAGAGGCATCACCAACATCTGCTGCATACAGTAGTGCAGAAATCAGAGAGGACAAAATCACTTCTGGTTTAGAGATGCTCCAGTGGTTTAGGCACTAAGTTAACTGCTAAAGCTAAGGTGGATTTGGAAAGAAAGGCCTGGCAACATACTTCCAATCATCAATTAATGAAAACCTTGTAGTTCACAGTGGTCTGATCTGCAAGAATCATGGGATGGTGCAGGACTCAGTAGCATTTCATTCCATTTGCAATGGGTTGTCATGAGTCGGGGACCAGCTTTATGGCAGCTAATAACAACAACCAAAAACAAAAAACAAAACAAAGAAAACCACTTGTTGCCGTCAAGTCAATTCTGACTCAGGGCAACTTCATATGTTACTGTGTAGACCTGCTCCAGAGGGTCTTCTCTGTGGCGATCTTAATGGAAACATCAGGCCTTTCTGTATGGTACTGCTAGGTAAGTTTGAATAATCAACCATCAGGTTAGTGGTGTTATTCCAGTTAGTGGTAGTATTCCATTTGTGCTACCGAGGGACCTTATTTAAAGTGCTTGGCTGCTCGGCGGGAGAAAGATGAGGTGGTCTGCTCCCACAAAGATCATTGTTGTTGTTAGGTACCTTCGAGTTGGTTCGAATCCTACATACAAAAAAATTAATATGTTTGAGCCTGCTACTGCTGCCATTTTGCCAACCCATGCCATTGGGGGGGAGGGGGGTCTTCCCCTTTTACGCTGACCTCCACTTTACCAAGCATGATGTCCTTCTCCAGCGACTGGTCCCTCCTGATGGCATGTTTGAAGTATCAGAGACGAAGTCTCACCATCCTGGCTTCTAAGGAATATTCGGCTGTACTTCTTCCAACACAGATAGGATTGTTCTGGCAGTTCAACACCATAACTCAAATGTACTGATTCTTCTCCAGTCTTCCTTATTCATTGTCCAACTTTCACGTACATATGAGGTGATAGAAACACCATGACTTGGGTCAGGTGCATTGTCCTCAAACTGACATCTTTGCTCTTGAGTACTTTAAAGAGGTCTTATGCAGCAGATTTGCGTAATGCAATATGTTGTTTGATGTCTTGACTGCTGCTTCCATGAGTGTTGATTGTGGATCCAAGCAAAATGAAGTCTTTGACAACTTCAATCTTTTCTCTTTTTATCATAATGCTATTTGTTGGTCTAATTGTGAGGATTTTCATTTCCTTTACATTGAGGTATAACCCAAACTGAAGACTTTAGTCTTTGATCTTCATCAGTAAACATTTTAAGTCCTCTTCACTTCCTGCAAGCAAGGTTGTATCATCTTCATATCACAGGTTGTTAATGAGTCTCCCTCGAATCCTGATGTCATGTTCTTCTTCATATAATTCAATTTGTCTGATTATGTGTTCGACATGCAGATTGAATAAGTATGGTGAAAAAATACAACCCTGGCACACACCTTTCCTGATTTTAAACCCTTCAGTATCCCCTTCTTCTGTTTGAATGACTTCCTCTTGGTCTATGTACAGGTTCCTCATGATCACAATTAAGTATTCTAGAATACCCCTTCTTTGCAATATTATCCGTAGTTTGTCATGATCTACAGTCAAAAGCCTTTGCATAGTCAATTAAATACAAGTAAACATCTTTCTGGTGTTCTCTGCTTTCAGCCAAGATCCATTTGATATCAGCAATGATTTCCCTAGTCCCATGTCCTCTTCTGAATCTAGTGTGGATTTCTGGCAGTTCTCTATGTACTGTTGCAGCTGTTTTGAATTATCTTCAGCAAATTGTTACTTGCCTGTAATATTAATGATCTTTTTCAGTGATTTCTGCATTCTGTTGCTTTGGGAACCTTATGGGGCAGTCCTACTTTGTCTTATCGGATCACTATGAGTTGGTGATTGTGTTAGGGACCTTAACAACAAGAATAGTGTCTTAAAGCCTGAAAAGATGCTAATAACTAATACTTCCATAATGCTTTCCAGCTGACAGATGTTTGCACATGTACAATTTCATTTAAGCTTCACAACAACACCATGAGGTAGTAGTACTATTATTGTCGCCTGCTTTACAACAAGGAAACTGAGTTCTTGAGTCGGTAAGTGTTAGCCTTGCTACATAAAGTATAGGGATCAGTAACTTGAATATCCCTTCAAGTTGGGAGATTGCTTTAAATACAGACTCTTAGATCCTACCCTAGATCTGTGGAATCAGAATCTGCAGTTTTACAAGGTCCCCATGGATTGATGAAGATGCAAGGCCTAGTGGCAGTGTGGTTAAACACTTGGCTGCTAGCCAAAAGCTCAATGGTTCAAATACACCAGCTGTCCCGCAGTAGAAAGAGGAGGCAGTCTGTTTCCATAAAGATCACAGCCTTGGAAACACTATGGGGTAGTTCTACCCTGTGCTATAGGATTGTTATGAGTAGGAGTTGACTCCATAGCTATGGGTAGGGAAGAACCAGGGAAAACTGCTGGGTAACAGCACCTTCCATGGAGAGAACAGTGACTCAGAGAAGACACCCGGGGAGATCTGGAGCTCTCATACTAACTACTCTCTGAGCATTTCCAGGAAACTCTGGTAGCATAGTGGTTAGGAATTGGCCTGCCAACCACAAGGTCAGCAGTTCGAAACTACCAGCTATTCCACAGGAGAAATATGAGGCTTTCTGCTCCCCCAAAGATTTCCAGCCTCAGAAACCCTGTACAGGGTTGCTATGAGTTGGAACCGATTCCATGGCACATAACCACCACCACCTCAATAAGAGAAACCTATATTGAGATGACCCTGAGTAGTCATGGTTGATTCTTCCTTCCACTAGCATGCTATTTTGGTGAAAGGTTGGTTGTAGACTATATATACACATATATGTATAAAACATACAACAAAATGGTTTATGTCTGTAGCTCCACAACTGACCCTAAAACCCTCACCCCTTCCTTCAAGGATAATTCTGAAAAACAGTCTCTGATGCAGCTCTTCATCTTTGTCCTTGAAATACAAAATCAGTCACAGACAATATGTAAACAAATGAGCAGAGCCGTGTTCCAATACTACTTTATTTGAAAAATCTGGTGGGGACAGATTTGACCCATGTACTGTAATTTGCCAACTGCTGCTCTAGGTGAAACAGTTCCCCACAGTTGACACTGCTGGCGTAGGCATTATCCTTTGTGGGTTCCTTTAACCCCGCCCACATCTCTGCAAACAGTACCCAAATTAAGTGTGCCATCTGTTTCCTGCTAGGACCCTAATTGATGCATTTGGCTTTGCATTTCTCCAACACAGCTTTTAATTGCAAAGTAACAACAACAGCAAAACCAACAACAAAAATGGAGATTATTTATGACCCATTTTGATGTGTCAGAGACTTGGTGCTTTACATTCGTAAATAGAATATCTCACAAAGTTGCAATCTCCTCTCAAAGTTGGCTGGAACTGAAATAAGCCCCCTTTTCCCTTGGGGCTGGGTTGTCCAGGTGCCCTCCCTGTCCCCTTCTAATGGAATGGAGGTCTATACTAATTAAACAAGAAAACACATCTTTTCACAAGGGGAGAACGGAAGGCATTGTATTCCTTGCCTCAAAGAAAGCATGCTTTAATAAGAATCCTTTTATAATCCCTGCTTTTATTTGTAGCTTCCCAAAGCTTTTGCTGGTAATAAAAGGATTGTAAAGTTGACAAATATAAGCAGGGACAAAGAAGTTTGGGGGATAATGCCTGGGTGAATGGGCAAGTATTTGAAAGTATATTGATCCCACAACACGTAGAAGATGGTCACGAGAAGCCAAAGCTGCCATCAGGGTGATATTTCTATTACAAAGGAAAAGCCCCTCCAAGCAGGACCGTATGTTCCTCACATGATGGAACGTTATGCCTGGCGTTGAATAGAAAAATAATTTAGGCTAAAATGCAAGAATTAGTAGATGAAAATTTGGGTTCAAATTTTGGCTTAAATTGCTTTTTTTTTTAAACCTTTGGCGTATGTTATCCTATGTAACCAACAAATGGAACTGGAGAACATGTGTTATGTTCTGTTTTGAATCCCACTGTTACCAGCCGTATCCATCACTTCTCTTTCTGGCAAAAGTCACCAAGTTTAACTTAAGGTTTTGCCACTCCTCCATTCAAAGCCCTTACTTTTCCAATGGGGCTTCATTCCCTACGCAAGGGTGGAGCCTGTGACAGACCTTGGCCAATCAGTGTACTACATCCCCTTAGCCACAGAGGCCACTGAGATTGGGATACAATGAGACTTTTTCTAGGAAAGTGATCAGATAGGGCTGTCCTTTCCCACTAGATTTTGTGAGACAGGAACGTCTACAGCTATTGTGCTCATATGGGGAGACTTAGGTTAGAGCCAACAGAATAGAATGATGACATTGTTTAAGACCCCAATAGAATGTCACTAAAGCCAGCATTAACCAGCCTGATTAGGAAAGAAAGACGACAAGTTTCTGTGTGTTCACATCCTTTGTAATTGACTTTGCAGGGTATGCATTAAGAGGTGGAGACTATTTCCTGCCCTTTGAATATGGACTGGTCTTTGGACAACACAATGCAGTGAACGAGATGGGCATTTTTGCCTCAGAATCCTGCAGACAAATCTGGGCTAGAGTTGCTGAACGATAAGAGACCACAGGGAGGAGAGTCAACTGCTAGAAGAGAATTTTCACTTACATGAACCAATAATTTGTCTTTTTGTTTTAACTACTTGTTGTTGTTGTTAAGTGCCATTGAGTCAGTTCTGATCCATAACAACCCTGCATACAGTTTCTAAGGAGCAGCTTGTGAGCTTGAACCACCGATCTTGCAGTACAAACTGACTTTGCAGTTCAGAGCATTAGCCCACAGCACCACACCAGGACTCCCTTTAACTAGTTATGATTATTGGGCATTCTGTCACTTGAAACAGAAAGAATTCTAATACAATATAGATGTGTCTTCATTCCCCAACAAGAATGTGTTGTCATAGAACCTGTCTTCTCTGGATTAAAGGTGAGTGAGGGATCCAGAAGTACTTAGTGATGGACTGCGTAATATTGTCAGGTTCACCAATCAAATTTTCAAAGGCTATATTTGCCCTTAACTCTCAAAACTCATTTCCATAAGGATCTTGATTTAGCGTCTCAACAATTTGGCAGATACAAGGGAGCATCACAATCGATGAAGTCAGGTAAACCCAGGTTATAGCTACTAAGAAACTAGACTCAGCCATCTCCCACAAGGGATCGAGAAAATGCTAAATCTTTGAAAAATCAGGTGCCTCAATTTACCCTGATTCCTATAGAATCCTGAAATTAAATGTCACCTTTTTTTTTTTTTTTTAATTTCCACAATAAAAGGCATGTTTTTTTCTAGGCAAGAAGCCCAGATCCACTGCCCTTATCTCTTCTAGAACACCATCCATTCATTGCTGTAACTTGATGCATTATGCCAGAAATTTATTTTCTTAAACAAAAAAGAAAAAGAAAGAAAAAACAACTAAAGCAGGGACTCCATAGGAGTTATGCCTTACCCCAATAAAGAGCAAGTCCACCTGACCTATGCCCTGTGTCCAAGTGGAATCCACCAACCAAACCACTTCTCACCAACTGTTGACAAATACTGTGTATGTGTGCGTGTGTGGAGAGAAAAGGAGACAGAAAGAGATATCGTTTTTATTTTAAAATCAGAGAATAACTAGACTTTCTCCACCCAAGTGAGTTTGTATTTTCAGTTCTTAAATAGATGCTTTTTCTCAGATTCACCCACAAGAAGACCTTGTTGAAGACAAAGAAGAGACGCACACTTGGTGGACAAAGGTCACTTCTCTCAGGTCACATGAGGGAATAACTGGCTGATATTTTCTCTTCTCACTAAATTCTCTCGGGGCTCTGTAGTTCTTAATCTCTCCTTTCTTTCTTCTTCCTCCTCCTCACTCACAAATTTATAGTTTTGAGTTCAGTTGCAAAGATTGCTGTGATCAATTAGTAATGTCTGCCACAGGCTCAGAATGAGAGAGGGACTGTCCTTGTGCCTTGTATTTGTCATTCCTGCAGTAAACTGAGCACTTAGAGTTAAAATTCATGGACTCAGTTCTTCCATGAATTGGTGCAAAAATATGACAACCAACCGTCTCTCCTACAGCATTCTCTGCTTCTCTATTTGCGTTCAATGATTCATGACAATGGCCACACAGGACTCAGACAAAATCTTTACAGGTCATGGGTTTATTAGGGAAACATTGTTGTTGTTGTTGTTGTT
>NW_006408573.1:492797-503290 GCF_000296735.1 Chrysochloris asiatica
CCTTTGGTTGTTTTAATGATTATATATTTCTGAGTTTTTTTGTGTACATCCTCCCCCACCAAAAAAACCCCACAAAAACACAGGGAATAGAGGCAAAGACTGTTGAGTGATGATGCGCAAAGGGAATTGTAATTATTGCAATGAAATAATGAGTGGAAAATGGATGTTTCTCCCATGTAAACTACCACTCAATTCACAATAAAAACTTTAAAAAAAAAATTAGCCTGCTATAGTTGGTCAAACATTTAATTAACTCACCCCTAATGTAATGGCCCCACCACTGGTCTGTCAGTTTGTCCTACTTTGGTGGCTTGCATGATGCTGTGATGCTGAAAGCTCTGCCAGGTGCATTTTAATTACCAGCAGGCTGCCCCATAGTGAACAGGTTTCAGCTGAGCTTCCAGACAAAGCCAGACTAGGAAGAAGGAGAGACAGACTACTTCTGAATATTTAGTCACTGAAAATGTCATAAACAATAGAGAAACACTGTCAGCACCAGAATACTGAATACTGAAACATGATGAAAATATTATCAGATATAGTGCTGGAAGATAAGCCCCTCAGGTTGGAAGGCACTCAAAATATGACTGGGGAAGAGCTGCCTCCTCAAAGTAGAGCTGACTGTGATGACATGAATGGAGTAAAACCTTCAGAACCTTTGTTTGTTGATGGGGCACAACTCAAAATGAAGAGAGACAGCTGTAAACATCCACTAATAATCAGAACATGAAATGTGTGAAGTATGAATCTAGGAAAACGGGAAATTGTCAAAATTAAATGGAATGCATCAACACTGATATCCTGAGCATTAGTGAGCTAAAATGGACTGGCATTGGCTATTTTAAATCTGACAATCACATGGTTTACTGTGCCAGGAATGGCAAATTGAGGAAGAAAGGGGTCTCATTCATCATCAAAAGGAACATATCAAGATCTGTCTTGAAGTACAATGCTGTCTGTGATAGGATAATATCCATACACTGACAAGGAAGATCAGTTAGTACCACTATTATTCAAATTTACTCACCAACCACTAATGCCAGTGATGATGAAATTGAAGAATTCTACCAACTTTTTGATAGAACAAGTCCTGGTATGGTGTTGTGAGCTAATGCACTGGACTGGAAAGTTGGCTTGAACAGCAAAGTCAGCAGCTCAAGCTCACCAGGGTCACAAGCTGTACATGGCTGCTATGGGTCAGAACTGACTCAACAGCACTTAACAACAACAACAAACCAACTTCTTCAGAATGAAATTGATCAAACATACAATCAAGATGTATTGATAATTACTGGTGATTAGAATGCAAAGATTGGAAACAAAGAGAAAGGATCAGTAGTTGGAAAATATGACTTTGGTGATAGAAATGATGCTGGAGACTACATGATGGAATTTTGCAAGACCAATGGCTTCTTCATTGCAAATACCCTTTTTGAACAACAAAAAAAGCCTACTACTATACACATGGAACTCACCAGGTGGAATACACAGAAATCAAATTGAGAATATTGGTGGAAAGAGACAGTGGAAAAGCTCCATATTATGTTTGATAAAATAGAGGGTCAGAGAAAAAGAGGAAGATGGATTGGCACAGTGGCAGCAGCAATGGGCTCAAATAAAGCAACATTTGTGAGGTTGGTGCAGGACTAGGTAGTGTTTCGTTCTGTTGTGCAGACGGTCGCTATGATTCCTTACTGACTTAATGACACCTAACAACAACAACAAAAGTGTGATGGCCAGAGACCTGGGGTGGCGCTGTGGGCTAATGTGCAAAGTCAGTTTGAACTCCAAATTCAGAGGTTCAAGCTGCTCAGCTACTCCTTAGAAACCCTATGCAGGGTCACTATGGGTCAGAACTCACTTGAGGACACTTCACATCTACAATAATGTGATGCCTGGAACTGCGGTCACCCTGGCAGGGCCAGTCCAAATGATTTCGCGGGCCTTGTAAGGCCCTCAGGCCAGATGTTCCCCACCCCTGCTTTAAACCTACGTAGAGTTTCAAGTTTTCAAAATTACAATGAACTCGGTTAACATCCACAGCTGAATCATGTCAGCCTATCAGTACCATTTCCCACTTACTTCGTGCCTAGAAGAGCATAGTGGTTACAAGTCAGGCTGCTAATCTCAAGGTCAGTAGTTTGAAACTATCAGCTGTTCCACAGGAGAAAGATGAGGCTTTCTGCTCCCATAAAAATTTACAGCCTCGGAAACCCTACGCAAGGTCGCTATGAGTCAGATATGACTCCATGGCACACCATTACCACCAGACTATTTGGAAAAGAGTTGTTTGGTAGGAGTTACAAAGAAAGGCTCAAATAGATATGTTAAACAATTCACTACCCCATACATGGGGACAGTGTTAGCGCAACACTGACCAGAGGAATCTGAACATGTAGACTAGAATAAATTAGATCATGTGAAATGAAATTAGACATACCATGGGCTTAGATCATAAGTCTCAGTTTACTCACCTGTAAAATTGGAATAACAACATTCAATTAGATAATGCAAAGCATTTTTTATCAGGGTTTGGCACATATTAAATGTGCCATGAGTGTTAGCTATGTAATTGCTAATATTTTGTTATTATAACCCAAGATGGCTATTGCAAGACCAAGTATTCTAAAAACTTCTTAAGTATTCATCAAATATTTTCATTGTGGGAACACAGCGCTACCGTGCAGGAGAGCTTTAAAAAGTTGATGGGAAAATTCCATTATTTTTTCACTTCATTTTTCCACACACATTTTGAAGCCCCTTCATATTTTCTAGCCTACTTCCAATATGACACAGCCATGTGACTAGGTTCTGGCCAATGGTCATTTCTAGGTGTGTCTTACAATTCCCTTGCATATCTCCATTCGTTCCCACTTCCCTCACCTTCCAGCCAGATTTTGTGGAGGGCTCCAGGGTCTCAGGATATGGCAGATCTACTAGATGAAAAGAGCCTGTTGTTGGCATTGTTAGGTGTCATCGAGTAGGTTCTGGCTCATAGTGACCCTGTGGAAAATAGAATGAAACACTGTCCTGTTTTGTGCCAGCCTCACAATTGTTACGTTGGAGTTCATTTCTGTTGCTACTGTGCCATTCCATCTCACTGATGGTCTTAGTTTTGTTTTTGCTGACCCTCCACTTTGCCAAGCATGATGTCATTCTATAGGGACTGGTCCTTCCTAATAAAATGTTTGAAGTACGAGAGACGAAGTCTTACCATCCTGGTTTCTAAGGAGCATTCTGGCTGCACTCCTTTCAACACAGAGTTGTTTGTTCTTCTGGCAGTCCATGGCACTCTCAATATTTTTCTCCAACACCATAACCCAAATACATCAATTCTTCTACAGTCTTCTTTATTCATTGTCCAAGTTTCATATGCATATGAGGCTATTGAAAAAAACTATGACTTGGATCAGGCACACTTCAGTCCGCAAACTGATATATTCACCCTTGAACCCTTAAAAGAGGTTTTGTGCAGCAGATTTGCTTAACACAATACAGCATTTGATTTCTTGATTGCTTCTTCCGTAAGTGTTGATTATGGATACAAGCAAAATGAAGTTTTGACAACTTCAATCTTTTCTCCATTTGCTATAATGATATTTATTTGACCAGTTGTGAGGATTTTCATTTTCTTTACATTAAGGTTCAATCCCTACTGAAGACTACGGGCTTTGGTCTTCAACAGTAAATATTTTAATTGCTCTTCGCTTTCAGCAAGCAAGACCGTATCATCTGCATATTGCAGGTTTTTAATGAGTCTTCCTCCAATCCTGATGTAATGTGATTTAGCTTCTTGGATTATTTGCTCAGCATACAGATTGAATAAGAATGGTGAATGAATGCACACTTTTCCTGGTTTTAGATATTCAGTTCTGTTTTACAACTGCTTCTTGGTCTACTATGTACAGTTTCCTCATGAGTACAATAAAGTGTTCTGGAATACCCATTCTTTGAAATGTTATCCATAGCTTGTCATGATCCACACAGTTAAAAGTCTTCACATAGACAATAAAGCACAAGTAAACATTTTTCTGGAGTCCTGGGATGGTGCTGTGGGTTAATGCACTGGACTGCAAAGTTGGTTTGAACTAAAAGGTCTAAGGTTCAAGCTCACCAGCTGCTCCTTGGAAACCCTATACAGGGTCACTATGAGTTGGAACCGATTTGGCGGCACTTAACAATAAACATCTTTCTAGTATTCTCTGCTTACAGACAATGATGTCAGAGCCATCTGACATCAACAATGATCTTTAGTTCCACATCCTCTTCTGAATCTAGCTTAACTTTCTGGAAGTTCCCTGTTGAGGTAGTATTGTAGTCATTTTTGAGTTATCTTCTGCAAAATTTTACTTGTATGTGATATTAATTATTTTGTTTAATGTTGTCCACATTCTTTTGGCTCACCTTTCTCGAATGAGCACAAATAGGCATCTCTTCCACTCAGTTGGCCAGGTAGTGGTCTAACAAATTTCTTGAATGAGTACCTCCAGTACTGCATCAGTTTATTACTAGATTTCAATTTGTATTCCATCAATTCCTCCTGGAACCTTGTTTTTTCATCAATGCCTTCAGTACTGCATGGACTTCTTCCTTCAGTACCACTGGTTCTTGATCATATGCTATCTCTTGAAATGGCTGAACATTGACCATTTCTTTTTGGTATAGTGACATGGTTTTCCTTCCATCTTTTTTTGATGTTCTCCGCATTATTCAACATTTTGCCCATGAAATCCTTTAGTATTGCTAGTTGAGGCTTGAATTTTTTCTTCAGTTCTTTCAGCTTGTTTTCCCTCTTGGTTTTCTAACTCCATTTCTTTGCATGTTTCATTATAATATTTGACATTATCTTCTTGAGCTGTCCTTTGAAATATCCTGTTCAGCTATTTGACTTCCTCATTTCTTCTGTTCACTTTAGCATATCTATGAGGGACTGTGGATTTCAGTCTCTTCTGACATCTGTTTTGGTCTTTTCTGTCTTTTCAATGACCTTTTGCTTTCTTCCTTTATGATGTTCTTGATGTCATTCTATGACTCTTCTGGTGTTTGGTCATTAGTGTCAAATGAATCCAATCTGTTTTTTAGATGTTCTTTAAATTGAGGTGGGATATATTCAAGGTCATGTTTTGGCTATCATGGATTTATTCTAATTTTCTTTAGCTTCAGTTTGAACTTTCATATGAACAATTGATGGTCTGTTTCACAGTCAGTCCCTGGTCTTGTTTTGGCTGATGATATGGAGGTTTTCCACCATCTCTTTCCATAGGTGTAGTCAATTTGATTTCTGTGTATTCCATTTGATGAGGTCTATGCATCCAATCACCCCTTATGTTGTTTTAAAAAAGCATTTGCAATGAGGAAGTCGTTGGTCTTGCAAAATTCTATCATGCTATCTCCAGCATCATTTCTTCCACCAAGACCACATTTTCTAGGTATTGATTCTTCTTTATTGTTTCCAACCTTTGCATTCCAATCACCAGTAATTATCAATACATCTAGATTACATGTTTGATCAACTTCACATTGAAGAAGTTGGTAGAATTCTTTAACTCCTCATCATTGACTTTAGTGGTTGCTATGTACATTTGAATAGCAGTGGTATTAACTCGTTTGTCTTATAGGCATATGGATATTATACTATCACAGACAGCATTATACTTCAAGATAGATCTTGAAAAAGAATTTTTTTTAAAGATGAATTCGATGTCATTTTTCTTTAATTTGTCATTTCTGGCATAGAAAAGGATAGTAAACTACCCAATACCAGCCCATTTCAGCTCACTAATGTCTAGGATATGTCTTTAAGCATTCCATTTTCATTTCTGACAATTTCAAATATTCCTATATTCATACTTCATACATTCCATGTTCCAATTATTAGTGGGTGTTTGCAGCACTATCTCCTCATTTTGAGTTGTACCCCATTAACAAATGAGGGTTCTGAAAGCTTACTCCACTCACGTTATCACAGTCAGCTCTTCCCTAGTTGTATTTTGAGTGCCTTCCAACCCGAGGGTCTCATCTTTCAGTGCTAGATCTGACAATATTCTGGGGTATTCATAATGTTTTCATCTTTTGGCATGAAACCTGACAATGCTCTGCTGTTTTTCATAAGGTTCTCAGTGGGTAAGCTTTCAGAAGTAGTTCACTTCTTCTTCCTACTTTGTCTTAGTTTGGAAGCTCAGCTGAAACCTGTCAACTATGGGTGACTCTGCTGATTTTAAATGAACAGTGGCCTAACTTCCTGCATCACAGTAGCAGGCAAGCCACCACAGTATGGCCGACTGACAGAAAAGACCGTAGGTCCACAGTTACTGTGTGGAGCAAAATCTCACTCCCCTGTACCATAGCACACAGGAATGGGAAAGGAAAATGCACTTTTATTCTCTTTGTCTCTGAAATGTGTGGGCTCTTTGTTATAACAGCTACTTTTAGTTATCCTAGCAAATACATCAAGATAATCTTTCAGAAGTTTGGTAAGGACTAACTACAAGACACAGATAGACACAACTTCCAATGTGCTTCTGTGAAACAACTCTCTCCCACATTTCATTTATTCTGGGCCTTCGAACTTGAATTCTAGCTATCACACAGTGACTAGAAACTTTTTCACTGTTAAACGAAAAGTCTTGATTCATTAGGGTACTTTCCAAACATATTCACTCCCTATGTTCATTCCCTAGCCTTGAGATGTGTTAGGAGCAGAGGACTCCCCGGATTTATATGCGACAGTATTGGATTAGTAAGGATGCTAGGCTACAGCCATGCATCATCCACCAGCCCACACAACGAAAGGATTCACTTGGGCCTTAACAGTTGAAGTCCACAGAGTATCATTTTAACTTGAGGAAGAGAAGCTTCCCTGAAGTGGGCAGCTTTATGGAGGAAAGTTGTATTAATGACCCACTTCAGTGTTTATCAGGAGCAGGTCAGATAATCCCTTCCCAGAATTACATGCTGGCCAGTTCAAATAAATAACACAGATCTCTACCATTTATAATCCAAAATAGTAACAATTAATTTCTGAAATCAATCCTGAAAGAGGCTGGAAGCCTAAATCGCTAGGCCCAGACAGGCCTCGCCTGGTGGATTTCTCATGCGTCAAAATTTAAACCTCAAAACTTGTAACTA
Organism: Chrysochloris asiatica; assembly: GCF_000296735.1. NCBI lineage: Eukaryota > Metazoa > Chordata > Mammalia > Afrosoricida > Chrysochloridae > Chrysochloris > Chrysochloris asiatica. The sequence goes on from NW_006408573.1 coordinate 499,926, forward strand.
ACTGTTGTCAAGACACAGCTGACTTAGGCAATCAAGATAACAATATTCAGCAATAACCTGGGTGAAACCTACTCGAAGTGTGAATTAATAAGTCGGCTGACACCAGGCCCCAGATGTTTTTCACTCTGGCAATATGCCCGAAGTGATGATAAGCAGATTTACATACTTAACTAATATGTTTATTTAAAGGAAATTTCCAAATCCAAAATAACATCCAGATTTCTTATTTGGCTGCAGATCAAAAGACATCCTATCAATAAAGACAGAATCCAGGATAAACCTTTTCAACATCTGCTTAAAACCAAACAACAGATTTTAGGATTCTGGTAAATCTTAATTGCAGACAAATTTCACTGCCTCTTACATAAATATATATTTTCATGTCCCTGGGGTGGTACTGACCTCATCAATTTTCATGTTCACAATACACAACATTGTTCTTTTATGTGCACCAGCAGTTTTGCATTTATGGAGCATTCTGGTCCTAAGGTTTTTGGGTTTTTTTTCCAGACTGAAAGATGGTCAAAATTTCTTTCAGGAAAAGCCAAGCAAAAGTCAGGGGTGTATGTATGCTAGAGCTTGGAATGTTGTAGAAAAGAAAAATCTGCCTCTACCAGTACGTGCTTTGTTTTTCCATAATTACCAAAAGTGTTTATTAGGGCTTCAACTTCCCATACAGGAATGATGAGGCTCTTTGGTATTAACATTTTTCTTTGGTTCTTGCTGTTGATTAGCCAATGGAGAGCTCAGTAACTGGATCAAAGGCATTCGCAGAGTGGTCGGTGTCCTTGTGAGATAGATGATTATCTCAGATAATAAGATGGGTATTGGTCATAATAACTCTGATCCCTTGAGTTTGAATTAATTCATTTTGCCCTGTGTTCCTTGCCTGAGATTGAACCAGGCATGGTGGGCGCTGCCCAGGACTACGGTTGAACTAATTTAACAACTCCACTTGCCTAGGGAATCTGTTCAGTGTCAGGGCCAATATTAGAGGGTTGATCCTGGGTTGGGTGACTTGAAGAGTCAGAAGTCATCCATCTTTGCTCCTGCTCCACCCTGTGAACTTTGTCATAGGAAACTTCTGGGCTCAATCTCCTTAAAACCCAGAAAGGAAGAATAGATTGGTGGAAGTAATCAAAGAAATGCCAACTAAAACAACAGTGAGATACTATTTTCTTCCTCTCAATTGGCAGACATTTAAAAATATATATACCATTTGATAACAGTTCAGGAAATATAAACTCTCTTATCCCAGTTATAAATTATATATATGTATATCATGGCACATAACCACCACCACCACCATATGTATGTATACAAAAGCCTTCAATTGGTCTGCCCTTTGATCCAGAAATTCTACTTCTAGAATGTATCTTAAGGGAATATTTATGGAAGTCTGTGTAGATTTGGCTATGAGAATGTGATAGCTTTGATTAAGAAAAAAAAAAAAATTATAAGTGACCTAAGTGTTAAAACAATAGAAACTAGCTAAAGAAATTAGAGTCTACTTCACAGAACTATTCAAAATAAAGTAGAAGAACCAAGTTTAATGTCAACAACTGGTTTGTTGTTAAGTGTCATTTAATCAGTTCTGACTCATAGTAAACCTATATAGGGTTTTAGGTGGGTTTGAATTGCTGACCTGTTGGTCAGCAGACCAGTGTTTATCCTACAGAGCCACACCAAGACTCCCAACAAATGCTGCTCATGATTACATTCCTGAGTGAAAACAAGCAGGGTGCAAAAAGTATGTTTTTTTCCATTTTAAAAGATTGTTGTTGTTAAGTGCCATCGAGTTGGTTCTGACTCATAGTGACTCTGAGTTTCTGAGGCTTTAAATCGTCACAGGAGCAGAAAGCCTCATCTTTCTTCCACATTAAAAAAGATAGATGTGTACAAATATTCAGTGTGCATATGTCTTAAAGATAGATACACAACAAGTTTATAGCCATGGTAGAATCATGGGTAGTTATAGTTTATTCTTTGTTTGCTTATGCTTATATAAATAAGCATTCAAGGATGAACTTTTAAAAAATTGTAGTAAATATATATAACAAAACACTTGCTGTTTCAACATTCTTCATATGTACAGTTCAATGGCACTAACTTAATGAACAAGCATTAGTTTTATCACAAAAAATAAAAAACGTGAAAGTTTTGAAATTTCAAATCAATTTTATGTAAGTATAATATACATAAAATGAATGCACTTGTTTAAATCATTCCTATTTGATGGGTCTTGATAAATGTATATCGCACTACCCAAAGCAATCCTGTGTATAGGGTCTCCGAGGCTATAAATCTTTACGGGAGCAGAAAGTCTCATCTTTCTCCCATGGTATAACTGGTGGATTTGAACTTCTGACCTTGAGGGTAACAACACAGTATTTATCCTACAGGACCACAAGGCTTAATATATAAAATTGATATTAAGATCAAACACAACAAAGATATAGCATTATTACATAGCGCATTTTCAGTACCCCAAAACGTTCTTTCATATACTTTGTAGTCAAATTCTTCCTGACCCCTAACATAGTGCTTATTGTAAACCATAGAAGAATTGATGCATTTGAGTTATGATGTGTGAGAAGAATATTAAAAGTGCCATGGACTGCCAGAAGAACAAACAAATCTGTGTTAGAAATAGAGCCAGGATGCTCCTTAGAAGCCAGGATGGTGTGACTTCACCTCTCATACTTCATACATATTATCAGGAGGGATCAGTCCCTGAAGAAGGACATCATGTTTGAAAAAGTGGAGGATCAGTGAAAAAGAGGAAGACACCCAATGAGATGGAATTGGCACAGTGGCAGCAACAATGGATTTAAGCTTAACAATGGTTGTTCTGGTGGGCATAGGGTTGCTATGAGCTGGAATTCACTCAAACAGCACCTCTCAAGTCCACATGGACCTCACCAGATGGGAAGAGACAGTGGTGGTGCTGTGGTGGTACTTGTATTCCTTCAAGTAGGTTCAATCTCATAGTGACGCTTTATAGGGCTTCCGAGGTTGTAAATCTTCATGGGAGCAGAAAGTTTCATTTTTCTCCTGAAAAGTGACTGGTAGATTTGAACTGCTGACCTTGCAGTTAGCAGCCCAGCTTGTAATCCACTATGCTACCAGGGCCTCTTAGTGATGGTAGTGGTGGTGTTCAGTGCTACTGAATCGGTTTCAAAGCATATCGACCCTATCAGTATAGGGTTTCTGAGGAGCAAGTGGTGGATTTGAACCACCAACCTTTTGGTTAGCAGTCCAATACTTATCCTATAGTGCCACACCAGGACTTCTAGAAATGGTGTTGTTGTTGTTGTTGTTATGTGCCATCGAGTCGGTTCCGACCCATAGCGACCCTGTATAGG
>NW_006408573.1:503390-504284 GCF_000296735.1 Chrysochloris asiatica
AACTGCTGACCTTGCAGCTCACAGCCCGATTCGTACAGGTTACAATTCAGGTTCAGAAATGTCAGGGCATAGCTCTTCCAATCAGAATAGCCGCTCCTCAGCCATGTCCACAGGCAGGCCTCTGTCTGGTCTGGCAGTGTTACAAAGCTGTTAGTAGCGCTGCTGATAAATGCCCATAGGATAAGCCACTACACCGTAAGTCTCAGCCCGAAGGCACTCAACTCTAGCTCTGTGGGTCAGCAATCCTAGCTTCTCCGATTAAGTTTTGGTGACACCGAGCTCTACAATTTATAGACATTATAAATACTATTAAATAAGCCTCTCGCCCTAAGTCACTCAGCTTTCCTTAGTCTGTGGGCTGGGAGCCCACTGCTCTGTCTTGTGCTCTGACTCTTGGTTCTGCTGCTGCTGCACCTCTGCTAGTCCAGTGTCACAGCTTTCTGTCCCTGGGTTGAGAAGGTTCAATGAACAAAGATCTCAGGGTCCAAAGGACATGTTCCACTCCTGGCTGTTCTTTGATAACTGTGAGATCCCCATTCCTGCTTCTGAAATGGCTCATTTTAAACCAGGGATGGGGAAACTTTTTTCTGCCAAAGTGTATGGCAGAAGTGGACTATACAAAAGTATCAACTTAAAAATTAGACCTGCTTATAAGAACAAACATATCGCTCCCCTAGGAAACATCAAAGCAAGAGGCCAGGTCCTCTCAACGCAAACCCCCTTCCAAGACTAAGACTCAGTGGAAATGCACGCTCTGATTGGTGACCACACACATCACCGATGGCGGGGGGAAGTGGGTTAAAAGCAGCAATGAAGCGACAAGCTAAGCCCTACAATGTTCAGTGGACTTCTGTGGACCCAGTTGGGGACCTGGTTGGCAAGCAGTGTGAAGAG
>NW_006408573.1:511591-512709 GCF_000296735.1 Chrysochloris asiatica
TGCCACACTTGACGCCATCAATGATGCCACCTGGCTGATCCATCTCGTTGGGGGTCTTCCTCTTTTTCTCTGACCCTCCATCTTACCCTGCATGACAGCCTTCTCCAGCGACTGTTCTCTCCTGACAATATGTCCAAAGTATGAGAGACGAAGCTTAGCAGTCCTGGCCTCCAAGGAGCACTCTGGCTGCACTTCTTCCTAAATATATCTATTGGTTCTTTTGGCAGTCCATGGCACTTTCAGTATTCTCCTCCAACACCACAACTCAAAGGCATCAATTCTTCTACAACATTTGGCTGCTATTCGTAAGGTTTTCAGTAGCTAGCAATACAGAAGTTATCCACCTCCTCTTCCTAGTCTGTCTTAGTCTGGAAGCTCCACTGAAACCTACCCACCATGGGTGAACTTGCTGGCATTTAAAATACCAGTGGCATAGCTTCCAGCATCACAGCAACATGTAAATTACCACAGACAGCTGACAGATAAGTGGATTCAAACCTCTAGCTACTGTACAGGATGGAGTAGAACTGTCAAATAGGTTTTTTTGTTTGTTTGTTTGTTTTTTGGTTTATGTATCTTATTTAATCAATTTTTAAAAATGTTTTATTGTGAATTATATGACAGTTTACATGAGAGAACCTCAGTTCCATATTCATTACATCGTATATCATTACATTGCCATGGTTCCAATCCCCTCCATGCCTAGTCTTCCAACCAAACGGCATATCCTAGAAGCCCGTGCTCTACCCTCCCCACTCCCCCCTCAGTCTTCCGCCCACAGTTCTTTTCCCTCTCTGGATCCAAAGTCCCCAGCCACTTCAGCCCTCCTTGTCATCATCTCTGTCTCCATCTCAGGCATCCCCGGTTCTCTGGGTGGGGTCCCGTTCTCGGCTCTTATCCGTTGGTGGTCCCAGAGACCTCCAGCTCCTAGACTGGAGAAATAATCGCTCTCTTCATTGCTATAAAACATCTACCCTTGCATTTCCAACACTCACAATCCATCTTGATAACCATTATTCACTACAGTATCGCATGTTACCCATCTGTATTTCATTTCATCAGCTCCGCCTAGACAAATTGGATAGTACTCACTGGTGATTCTGCCTTCCTCCATGCCC
>NW_006408573.1:526993-527881 GCF_000296735.1 Chrysochloris asiatica
AGTCAAGAACAGAATAAAATGATAAGAACAGAGGATCTGGGAGGTCAGTCTATGATCAAAACAATTACAATGTGAAAGAAGGTAAACACAAAGGAACAGAGAACCAGGTGGTGAGAAGGTCAGGTAGATTACAGGATAAAATAGACTATCTTAAATGGAGGGAAGAGTTAATGGAATATAAGGTAACCACCACAGTGAGGTTAGGGTGGGGGGTTCAGTTCGGGTGTTGGGGAGGGCAATACAAAAAGGGGGAGGAAGCAGAAGAACAAGATAGATAGGGGAACACTGAGACAAGTTTGCATGTCCTAAATGGGACAGAGGTAAATAGTGACACATGCTCAACCTTGGAACAACATGGCTCTGTGATACAGTGATCTAGGTATAGCTTGAAGAGGAGAAATAATACTAAAATACTTACTTGACTGTCTTATGAATATTAGTTTCCCTTGCCTACTATTGTAAAATAGACACTTGAGTGGGATAGAAAGGAATATTGGGAAACACGATTAGAGAAAACTTGTAAGCTCGTCTTCAGCCTATAACTGATTGGAATACCTAAAAGGGGTTCTAGAACTTGCTCAGTGAAATAGGCCTCTTGCAAAGCCTTTGTAGAGTATACGACCTTAGGTGGAATCCTGAGTCCCTCCAGAACATTTTGAGGTGGGACATTCCCACTAGCAAGGACAAGAAGACCAGCCTGAAACAGCTAGAGCAACAGAAGACACATCTTCAATGAAATATGTTCAGGAAAACCCCAAAACAAAAATGTCAGTATGACTGGCTACTACAAGAATAAGCAAGCTGAATACTACAGGAAGTCATCAAGGCAAGCAATCAAGTTCCTTCAGGACAAACTCCCCTCTAAGATTGAAACTCAAAGGGAACACA
>NW_006408573.1:529345-537687 GCF_000296735.1 Chrysochloris asiatica
CAGGGTGTCTGTGAGTCGGAAGGACTCCACGGCACATAACAACTACAACAACATGTTCCTGGAGCCATTGGGACTCAGTGTAGAAAATGCAAGCCCTCACAAAGACTCATCTTAAAAAAGAGGAAACTGGGCCAACAAGGTTGAGGTCACTTTTTCAAGACTGTGCCACCAGTGTGCAGTGAGGTTAGATTTCAAAGCAGAACCGGGTACTTTCTAAGACCCATATTCCCACTGTTCCAGGCTGTTCCAGACAACCAGGCTACTTAAACACTCCCATATGTGTTTGGTTTGATTTCCTGTTTCCTTACCCTCAGGATAGGTAAAATGTATCTGTGGTCAGGACATCTCTCATTAGATCTTTAGTCCTCTCTTGAGCCCTGACTTGAAGGGAATCTGGGGAAATGCCTTGAAAATGGTTTCTTCTTTCAGACCATTCCGGGTTCCGCAAGTTACTATTGTGGGCCATGAGCCTCGCAATTCAGGAATGCCTCCCTCTCTGCTGGAAGCTCCAACTCATTGACAACTACTTACTGAATCCCAAAGACTGTGTGCCATCCTGTAGTGTAATAGAATAACCAAGGAAAGAGATGAAGCCTGTCGCAGTTTGGTAGCAGCTAACACCCCCAATACCCTGAGCTCCATCTGTGTTCAGTCTCCCCCACGTGCTGCAGAGGGCTCCTGTAGACTTGAGTTTATCTCAGTCTCAAAGCTAATAGAGTTAAACCAGCTGGTCAATGTAAACTGCAGTGGAACCAGTGAGATGTTGCTGTATTCTAAGACAATGCTAATAAACTTTAATAGATTACAGTTAACCATTCAGTATAAATTAGATAGCCATCGCGGTGCTGCTGGGTAATAAATAATAGAAAACCAAGCTCTGTGAGTGATGTGCTTCAAAAGCACCTTCATCACGCCTCCAAGATTCAAGCCGATTTCACTATTGATTACTGCTTACTCTTCCCCAGGCTTTAAGAAAACAAAACACTGCTCTAAAATGCACCCCTAAAGGAGCCCAGATTTTCCCCTCATGCACTGGACTCAATAGCTTCTTTACATAAAAGAGATTTTTCAATTTAAAAATGGGGGGCTCTGATAGGTGAGCCAGGAACCAAGACGTTAGATAAACCCTCTTGTTCATACCTTTCTAGAATCTTCAAAAACATGACTGACTGAATTCATTTCAAACTGATCCTATTTAACAATTGTTTGAAGCTAACTCTGTAACCAACACAAGATTAAGCACATACCACAATTGGGTATGTGGTTCTGGTCTGGACATGGATTAGGAAAAATTATTCAGGTCACTGTTAATTTCCCTGGTGACCTTGCAAGTCATTTAACTTCCCCGAACCTGTATTCCTTCGCCTGCCTGTCTTACAGAGCTGTGAAGAGGAAGATAATATGGAAACCCCAGGAAGTTGTGAAATTCAATTGGCCACACATGAGCTTTTAGTGGTCTGACTTTCTGTGGGATCCTAAATTCAGTGATGCTGTGGTGTAGTGAGTTATTTAATATGTCTCTTTTAGCCACGTCTTTGTAACTCTCACCAAACGACTTCTTCCTGATGGTCTGGGGAAGACACCGATAGAATGACGTGATTTAGCTATGGGTATTAACAAAATTCATTGTAACTGCAAAGCTTGAAACTCTGACATGGGTATATACTATGAGCCAGCTCAGAAACAAACAGGATCTCACTATCATCAAGAAGAAAAAGCTAGGAGCTGAGCATGTCCATTGGACCCCAAGATCCCTGTACATTAAACCTCCCAAACCCTGGGACAGAAAGCTATGACACCAGAGGAGTGGCAAAGAAACAGCAGCAGCAGAACCAAGAACCAGAGGGCTTAACTGGGGCAGGGGCCTAGCTTTGCTGACCCATGGAGATAAAGCCAATTGCCTTTGGACTGAGACTTACGGTGGAGTGATGCGCCCTGTGGGCATTAATCAGCAGCCCTGAAAAACTTCATAACAATGTCCACACAGAGAAAGTTCTGCCTATGGGTGCAGCTGAAGACAGGCTGTCCTGACTGGAAAAACTGATGATACCAAACAACAACAACAACAATAACAATAACCATGCTTTATAGGGTCAGCTGCAACTTCTGTATTGGTCTTCACAGAGGTCACAAAATGGCACCCAGAACTCTGCATGGAGTTAATGTTATTGAAACTGATCATATTTCATCCCATCAAAAACACCCTTTCCCCCACAGTTTAACATCTCTGAGGTCAGGATATGTCTTACCATTAATGTCATGTCCGTGTTGAATTAGCTGCATATTTCTCCCTTTCTTTGTAGCACATACTGCTACATCAAGCTTCCTCCTTGGTGTGCTAGAATGTGGCTTTGTTGGTCTGTTATGACCCAGGCTCTCAGAACACAAGTCGGCAGGGGCTCTCTCTCTGTGTGTTCACAGCTCATGGCAGTGAACTGGGGAGGCCAAACTGGAAGCAAGTCAACCCAACAGGTCATTTCATGCTGTTTTGTGTTTTGGAGGGCAGTTGGAGGTTCAGTTAGAAGTCTTACCTTCCATGCAAGAGATTTGGCCAAGGTACCTCATGCATGCCACCTCCCATCTGTCAGTGGAGGCTTTCGTGTTGGTTGCTAAGGTTTCTGTGGAGCTTCCAGATTAAATGTACTAGAAAGAAGGATCTAGCAATCTATTTCAAAAACTCAGCCAACGAAAACGCTATGGATCACAATAGGTCAATCAGCAACTGACCAGGGGATGGCACCGAACTGGAGAGCATTTCATTCTGTTATACACAAGGTCACTACGAATCAAAGCCAATTTGATGGCATCTAATGATAACAACCTTTGGAGTATGGGGTGGCAGTAATAGCAGACTGAGAATCTGCAAATAATGTAAAAGCCAGTTGTCATCAGTTGTACTGCTATTATAATAAGTAGTTCATTCCTCATTCTATTCCCTTTACTATCTACAGCTTCCTTTGGCATTCATCATAAAATAAAAATAGCTAACATTTATTGAGTGCTTACCATATGTTAGGCATTATGCTGCACAGTTTAAATGTATTGTGAGCCCATTTAATTCTGCAATAAACCCAGAAGGCAAATACTATTCTTATCCTCACTTATAAAGAAACCAAGGCTAGTCTTACCTAGGGTCACAGGGCTGGTAAAGGATGCAGATGACATTTAAACCAAGCTTGGTTCTAAGAACTCTGTTCATTGTGTCTTCTTAATTGTGCAGTCCCTGAATTTTACACCAGAAAAGAAAGTGTCAACTCAAAGTCACGCAGCCGGGAGAGACCTGAACTTTGGAAAGGAGCCAGGTTCTTGTGACTCCCAGTCCAGTAGCGTCTCAGGCCCCTAGTACTGCTAAAACAGAAATATCACGAGTGGCTTTAAAGAACCGAAATTGATTTTCTCACCATTTAGGAGGTCAGGAGCCCAACTTCAGAGAGTGTCTCTAGGGGCAGGTCCTTCTTTGTTGATTTCAGCTTCGAGTTATTGTAGTTAAGTGTGCCAAGTCAGTTCTGACTCATAGGGTTTCTGAGGCGTGGCTGGTGGGTTTGAAGTGGTTAGCAGTCCAGTGCTTATCCCCACATGCCACACCAGGACACCTAGTAGTTTCACTGCTTGCAATCCTTGGTGGCCCTGGGCTTGTCGATGGATCTGTCACATCATCTGTCTTCCTCTTCCCTTTGTTTGTGTCTCTCTGTCCTCCAATGATATGGTATCATTAACATAAGAGAAGGACCCCCTTACTTCCAATCAGGATCATAGAAGTAGTTCCAGTGGTTGAGATTTGAGCACAGTTTTGGGGAGGGGAACACAATTCAATCCTGTAGCTTGCTTTTCTTGTCCATTCTTCCTAATAGCATCCTGAAATTTTTCCAGCTCAGCATTTGAGTAGAACTTGATAAGGTTTTGTTAGCAATAGCTAAAATCCTGGTGGTGCTGACCCTACTCCTTCTCAGTGGGATCAGTCCTTATAAGGCTTGACCATGACTCAGCAGGTTATTTGAGGACTATAGATGGCCATATTATTGGACCTATAGAGGACCGTAGCTCTAAGTTGATTCTGTCCCCGCTGACCAACACTAGACCCAGAAAAATGCTGGGTCACTTTTTTTAAACACTGGAAGACTAGATTCGGAATGGAAATCAGTTTCATCTCTTGTGCCACCTCCTTTCAAAGCAATCTGTCTCACAAAGATTCTAGACTGGACGTATTGTTCCCATTTGGGGGAGGGGAACTGGGTAGCTAGGAACCATGGGTGAAGGGAGATTTTACAAGTCTATCCTTTTGTACTTTCAAATTTTACAAGTTAATGTTGTTGCTAGTTGCAGTCAAGTTGGCTCTGACTCAAGGTGACCTAGATATAACAGAATGAAATGTCGCCTGGTCCAGAACTCTCTTCATGATCACCAATATGTTAGAGTCCATTGCCACAACTATTATGTGAGACCATCTCATTGAAAGTTGCCCTTGTTTTTGATGATCCTCTATCGATTATGTTTCATTTTGTTTTTCTAGTGACTGATTTTTCCAGTACTACCTATTAAAAAGAAAGTTTGGAGCCTTCACTTAGGTTTATGAGACAATATTAAATATGACATAATCAGTTAATGGAATCTGCCATTGGAAAAGAATCAAACCGTGTCAGCACGTATGTTGTGCATTTTTTATCTCTGCAACACTTGTCATGATATTGATAATTGATATCTCATGAGAAGAGAGGTGTTTGTTTCCCCAGAAATAAGCTCACCATGGTTTTGCACATTTCCATTTCTTCCTCAAAACTCATCAAGGTTGTAAGAGCGTCTGTCATAAATGGGTTTTCACCACTTCTCAGCTGTGTGAGAGAGAAATAGCTATTGCTCTATGGGCTCTTCTTTGTGTCTAACCTCATCCACTCCTATTACCTTTTCTAAAAATCAGGGTAGCATCTTTGGTTGCCCCTTGGGGGCACCCTTTCCCTGTACTCTCGGCGGCTTCCACTCCTCTTCCCTCTTCCACAGGAATTAGATACTATTTGTGTGGGCACCTCCCCCATGTCTGGGACCACAGCCTCCAGCAGATTTTGAGACAGCGAAGCAGCACAGGTGTGGAGGCTTGGGATGATCCATTTAGATGCTCCTGCCTGGGAAAACTGCCCTTGACAAACACATTTGTTGCTCATACGTTATCTGTTGGCTATCTACCCATGTGCCCATCTGTTGCCATGGCACTGTGCCTGATCCCAGGTCTGGAAGCCAGATCCATATAACCTAGGTGCCAATCACCAGTGAGCAGGCTGCTGGAGTCTGCACCCTCTGGGGACCCATCTCCCTATCTCCCCGGGCGGGAGCAGTCAGAGGCCCCTATCAGGATTCTGACTTTCTAACCCAGTTCCCAATCAGAGATACAGAAACCTTTAGAGCTTCCCAACTTGGAGTCCTGGTGTGGACCACAAGGCTGATTTCAACCCTAAGGTCACTGGTTCAAACTCAACTCGACAGCACTTAACAATGAAAAACTTGGGATAAGCAAGACTCACCTTCTGGAAAACAAGGTTCCATCTAAGCCGAGACCCCTATTTGGGGAAGGGGGGAAGTAGTGATATTGAAATGAGTACATGAATTTGGGTGGGATCTTGCCACTCTGAACTGGGTTTGTTTGTTGTTGTTAAGTGCTGTTTTGTCAGTTGTGACCCTGTACAGGGTTTCTGAGTAGCGACTAGTGAGTTTGAACCACTGACCTTGAGGTTCAAACTAACCTTGAAGTCAAGTGCTCATCCTATAGCACCAGAACTGGGATGGAGAGGTACATAAATGTAGAGTCATTTTCACTGATTCAGCATATGTATATGGGGTTTCCAAGGCTGTAATTCTTTATGGGAGCAGAAAGCCTTATCTTTCACCCACAGAGTGGCTGGTAGATTTGAACTGCTGACCTTTCGGTAAGCAGCCCAATCTCATAATCCACTATGCTACCAGGGCTCCTCAGGATTAGGCTCAACTGCAGATAATAGAGAAGCAAGAAGTGTGAAGGTTCCGGACTATTGTTGGGTCCCTCAGTCTTCAAGAATTGTGCTTCCAGAATTCTGCTCTGCTGCACCTAGCAGGAACCTCGAATCTGATTGATCCAATGTTGCTGCAGTTTTTAAGGGCCGTCGAATTGGTTCCAACTCTTAGTGAGCCCATAAAGAGTTTCTGACCTTTGAAATCTTTGCAGGAACAGAAAGTCTCATCTTTCTCCTATAGAGTGCTTTGTGGGTTAGAACTTCTGACCTTGTGGTTCACAGCCACTGTGTTCTTGCTCCAAGTCACCCATCTTTGTTCCAAGCAATGCTATGTGCTTTTTCAGTGGCCTGGAGTTGGCGCTGACTTGTAGTGACCCTATGCATAACAAGCCTCTGGTGGGTCCTGTATCACCCTAACAATTGTTCTGTCTGAGCCCATGATTTCAGTCACTGTGATCATCTCTCTTTGGGGTCTTCCTCTCTTCCTCTGACCTTCGAGTTTGTTAAGTAAGCATGGTGTCCTTTTCCAGGAACTGCTCCCTCTGGATAGCATGTACAAAGTACATGAAATGACGTCTCACTCACCAGCCTGGCTTCTAAGGGGTATTTTGGCTGTACTTCTTTCAAGACAGATTATTTTATTCTTCTGGTAGGCCATGGTACTTTCAATATTCTTCACAGCACCATAATTCAAATGCATCAATTCTTCTTCAATCTTCCTTATTCATTGTCCAGCTTTCACGTGCATATGAAGTGATTGAAAATACTATTTATTTGAGCTGGTTCATCTTAGACCTTAAAATGACATCTGCTCTTTAAGAGGCCTTTTGCAACAGATTTGTCCAATGCAATGCATCATTTGATTGCTGCTTCTATGAGCATTGATTGTGGATCCAAGTGAAAGGAAATCCTTGACAACCTCAATTTTTTTCTCCATTTTTCATGATGTTATTTATTACCCTAGTTGTGAGGATTTTTGTTTTCTTTACATTAATCTGTATCTATACCGAAGGCTATCATCTTTGATCTTCATCAGAGGGTGTTTCAAGCCCTCTTCCCTTTCAACAAGCAAAGTGTTTGTTAATGATCTTACAATCGCAATGCCCCATTCTTCTTCATATAATTCAGTTTATTGTATTATTTGCTCAACATACAGATTGAACAAGTATGGTGAAAGGATACAATCCTGATACACACCTTTCTTGATTTTAAACCAGCCAGTGTCCCCTTGGTCTGTTCAAATGACTGCCTCTTAGAGGTCTACGTACAGGTTCTGCATGAGGACAATTAAGTGTTTTGGAATTCCCATTCTTCACAATATTATCCATAGTTTTTTTTTTGATCCATGCAGTCAAATGCCTTTGCATAGTCAATAAAACACAAGTAAACATCTTTCTGACATTCTCTGCTTTCAGCCAAGATCTATATGATATCACTTATTCCACTTCCTCTTCTAAGTCCAACTTTTATTTCTGTCAATATACTGCTGCAAATATTTTTAAATTATCTTCAGCAAAATTTTACTTGTATGTGATATTAATGGGTATTCTTTTGGATCACCTTTCTTTGGAACGGACACAAACATGGATCTCTTCCAATTGTTTGACCAAGTAGCTGTCTTCCAAATTGCTTGGCACATGCTAGTAAGCTCTTCCGGTGCTACATACATTGTTGGAACATTTCAGTTGGTATTCTGTCAATTCCTGGAGCCTTATTTTTCACTAGTACCTTTAGTGGAGCTTGGACTTCTTCCTTCAGTACAATTGGTTCTTGATCATGAAATGGTTGAGCATCATCCAATTCTTTTTGGTACAGTTACTGTGTATTTCTTCCATCTTCTTCTGAAGCTTCTTGTTCCATTCAATATTTTGCACATAGAATCTGACATGCTCATAGAATCTTACAGAATGACAGACAAACTGACAAATCTGACAGACAAATTGACAGATGTGTGGTGAAGCTGCGTATAGATGAATTAACTTACTTTTAATTTCTCAGTTCTCTTCCATTGGTCTATGTATCTGTCACTGGATCAGTATGAGGCAAATTTTGAGAACAGGAGGAATGAGGCATCCTACTTTCTTCTTATTTATTCAGGGTCTTTTTCTGTTCCATTTAAAGCTGAAGATTAGTTGGGATTGCATTACATCTACAGAGTGTGTTGAGCAATATTTGATACATTCTGTTTTGTTTATTTTTTCAGTTAGCAGCTGCACATTACATACCTGATAAAATGAAAACTGTCAATATAGCACCTTCATGCTTTTCAAAGCACATTCAACTCAGCTGAAAAATTTTAAGCACCTACTGGTGTGGGGCTGTGGGTTAATGCTCCAGACTGCAAAGTCATTTGAACTGCAAGGT
>NW_006408573.1:538202-547130 GCF_000296735.1 Chrysochloris asiatica
GGCAGTGTTTCGTTCTGCTGTGCATAAGGTCACTATGAGTTGGCACCGACTTGATGGCACCTAACAACAACAACAACAACAATATATAAACATATGAACACAAATGCTGGCAGTATAAGATAGAGTTTATCAAGTGTCATGTAAAGGGGTCCACCTTTTAAGGACTCAGATGGGGTAATGGTGGAGCTTTGTGGAGCTAGAGCTGAATTGAAGGACCAGTACAAAGGGGACAAAGGTAGAAAATGCCAAAGAAGAATTGATGCATTTGAATTATGGTGTTGGAGGAGAATATTGAAAGTACAATGGACTGCCAGAAGAACAAACAAATCTGCCTTGGAAAAAGTACAACCAGAATGATTGGTCTTAGTAGTATAAAAAAATAAATTGTAGGTAAATGGCAGCTTAGTCTAAATCATAAAAGGCTTTCAATGCTATGCCAGTAGCTTAAACTTTTATACTAAAGGTAAAAGGCTGATGAGTTTGGGGCCTATGAGTAAATGATAGCTGTTCTAAAACAGTAACACAGGGGATGAGTCCAATCCCACTTAAACAGAGTTGTTGCTGTTAGCTGCCATTGAATCATCCCACCTGTGCACAATGGGATAAGATCCTTGTGATCCATGGGTTTTCACTGACTGAGTTTTAAGGAATATACTTCCAGGTCTTTCTTCCCAATCTTTCTACTCTGGAAGATCTGTTGAAATCTGTTCAGTCTTATTGTTGTTGTTAAGTACCTTGGAGTCAGTTCTGACTCATAGCGACCCTGCACAGGGTTTCCAAGGCTGTAAATCTTTATGAGAGCAGAAAGCCTCATCTTTCTTCTGCAGAACGGCTGGTAGTTTCGAACTGCTGACCTTGAGCTTCACAGCCCAATAACCACAATGCTATCAGAGCTCTTTGTTCAGTCTAATAGTAACACAGAAAAGCCCACCAACAGACAAGCACTGGTTGCACTTAGGTAAGCTGACAGGGAATCAAACCCAGTTCACCTGCTTTGTTGTTGTTAAGTGTCGTTGAATCAGTTCCAACTCATGGCGATCTTGTATAGAGGTTCTGAGGGGTGGTGGTGAGTTTGAACAGCTGACCTTGCGATTCAGACTGAATTGAGGTTAAGTACCTATCCTATGATGTCACACCAGGACTCCAAGGTAAGATTTCTATCATTGAACAACCGCTGTCCCTTTAAGCCAGATGGTTACTGTTGTTGTTGTTAAGTGCTGTTGAGTCAATTCTGACTTATAACAATCCTTTATATGGTTTCCGAAGAGCAGCTGGTAGGTTTGAACCACTTACCTTATGGTTAGCAGTCCAGTGCTTATCCTCCAGCATGATACCAGGACACAGAGTTAAGTGATTTATTTTATAGAAGAACTTTTCAGAGACTTTTGTATATTAATCAGTGTAGGTAATTCCTAAGAAGAGAGATATGCAACATTATTTTCATGAACTTAACTTTCAGGACTGGTAAAAATCCTCTGCGAATGATTGTTACTGGCACACGCCGCCATCAAAGTTTTGAAAGTGTGCATAGCTGCCTTCTGCACTTTTCCTTCTTTGCATGTTCTTCTCAGCAAAGATGGGAGTTGTTTTCATTTATGTGACTTCTGCTTAGGAGAACTCCAGACATTAGACAGGGATATAGAACTCCAACTCTCCTGACTTTGTCTCCCTGATTCAACAACTTTTAATTGTATGTGTGTGTGGCAATTTCACTCCCATTATATTCTCAATTCATAAACAGTCTGAGTTCACAGGAACATTTCTTTAGGAGGGACTTTGATTCCACAATAATAAAGGAGCGACATATGTGGAGAGTAAACTAGGTTTAATTTTACATTTCCCAGCATATCCCCATGTGTAATTGTATTGGGTAATCTCTGAGACACCAAAAAGTATTTGTAACGATTTTCTTTACCAGGACACATCCACAGTCTTCTGAAAGTGAGGCAGCATTTATTCATTAGGCTGGAACTTCTAGCTAGAAAAATATCACCAGTCTTATTGGAATACTTAGTTCAGTAAAATTAGAAGTTTTGCTTCAATACCATCTTTTCAAGGTCATGGTGCTAGACAAAAATCCTGGGACTAAGTGTTGACTATGATTACTGATGGGAGGCAGTAGAGTTCTGGGAAACTGGGTGAGTTATGAGAATTAGGGAGTCCCAACAGACTGAGGAGTTTTTACATGGCACTGTAGGATAAAGACTGGACTGGCAGTTCAAACCCAGTAGTTAGTTCTCCGAAACCTTAACCAGGGTCACTATGAATCGGAGACAACTTGTTAGCACTTAGCAACAACAGCCTGAAGCCCTTGGAGGAATGGTGACATCTTTATGGCAACTAGAACCTTGACTGACGGGGTAAGCAAGAGCAGAACAGAGGTTAGGCCCTGGTGGACGTCAAATCCATTAATAGCTTATCAATTTTTATAACAACTCACATTTACTATTTTCTTCATAGGTTCTTTAAAGGCATATTTTCACAGAAGTTGCTTAAAATTAATGTTGGAAAAAGCCAATGATGAGCATGCTTTGCTGTATTAAAGATTGTTTGACTCTCAAGATATGGTGACCAATTGGAATGAATTTAATTGCAGGGAAAGTTTGTAAAAGAATCCATGATACCCCATAAATCCTAGCGTAAGAATCGTGGCTAGAGCACAAGAAAGTGGCATCACCAGAACTGTGTAAACCATGAGGCGTTTAGAGTATCACACTAACCAGTTCTTTCCAGTTGCTTGTCCAGACTGTAGGTCTAAAACAACTACTACCATCCTCCAAGTCTACATAATCCTACAGTTCCAGCACCCACAGTTAACTATTACCATTTCTCTCAGCCAAGTACTAAACCAGGCTCGAGCCTGCTTACTTCTGGTATTCCACAAGATCTGGCGTATTCAAGGTGGTAAAGTCATAGACCGGATACTATTTCTTCATGCCACAATTTAAAAATATGAAAATTGTATGATTGGTCCAGATTGGGCCAGTTATTCATCCATTCCCCAATCCTCTGTGGTTAAGGGGGAGAGCTGTTTGGTTCACTATTTATTCATTTGGGGTTATGGAAGCAGAGTTTTTGAGAAGGGAGAAAGGGTGTGTCCTTGACAAAGGAATATGGAGTGGATAAAAATTATTATTAGAGAAATTGATCCACTTCTCTAATATATTTATACCCAGAAAGAAAAATGAAGTGTTGAGCTCAAAGCCTAGTGGGTAGATTTCTGGGAGATAGGAATCTAGGCTATGCTTCCCTTCTTACAGCTTCTCCACCACTTTTGTAATTACTACCAGTGATGTAATCAATACAAGGTTATCAACAATAGGGACAACTTAATTAAGATGAGCGAATTAATCAGGTAATTAAGTGGCCTTCCCACAGAGGGTGAGTGTGTTGAGGAGTCACTGACATTAGGTCACATCAAGTTGTCTTTGTGCAGGCATGCAGGAATCATGCTAACTGTGGGTCAAGCTGGCTAGAACCAAAAGGACAATATCATCCTCATTAGACTGCTCTGGTGTTTCCATAATAAACCTATATACTACTGTCTGTTTCCAGAGCTTTGCTCTCCCTCTAACTGCATAAACCCTTCGTTTCAGTGGTAAACATGGATAGTTACTAATCCAATGCCTATTCTCCAGTGTCTCATTTTAATTCAGAGCTTGGGCAGTTTGAAGAACTGAAATCCAACACTAGACTAGATCACAGGAAATAAGAGGACTTTAGGTGGGAGATGGAGCCGAAGAGGCAAGCAGAGCTAGGTCACATAGGGCCCTGTAGGTCGTGGGTACTAAATAGGGAAGTGACTATTTAACTTGATTTATGATTTAACTTGTAATTGAATCAGATCACCCTTGATTGCAGAGTGGAACATGTGTGGGAGGCAGAGGGTTAAAAGTAGAATCAAGGAGCAAACTGGAAGATCATTCCAATGGGGAGAGATGATGGTGGCCTGAGATGAAGAAAGCTGAAAGGAAACTTGACTGGAATCATAAAGCTAGTTAGCACTACACCACAATTAGGGCCCAGGGCTCTTGCTTATCCTTTAAGATGATGGTCCACAATTTCAAGGAAGCAACTAGAGGAGGAATGAAAAAGTTGTTATAGCCTATGTTTAGCACACTGTACTTAAACAAGAGCCCACAGCCCCTGAGGGTTCACATACATTGTTTTTCTCCAAAGGAAAATTTTATTGTAACATGCAATTTCAGTGATAGGCTGAAAAAAAATCAATGGGAGCATATTGTAGATCAGAGTCCTGGCATGGCACTGTAGTATAAATACTGGACCACAAGGTTGGTTTGAATTGCAAGGTCAGTGGTTCAAACTCACCAGTTGCTCTTTGGAAGTCCTATACAGGGTTGCACTGAGTCAGAACCAACTTGAAGGCACTTAACAACAACATATTGTAGATCATCTAGATGACCAGCCTTGTAGTTGAAGAACCAAAACTTAGAATCAACCCTAACAAGTTCAACCACATTATTTCAGAAAGAGGCTTTGCATTTTTATTTACCATCATGCAGGTTCCCTGTGCTGCTAGGTAGCTCCATCTGTGTTCCTTAAGAGAAGAAAAATCGAGGAAGACTGAATGCATAAATTCCTATGCAATGGTACATTTATGAAAAGCGGGACATGAGCGTTGTTGGTGTACTTTAATCATGCTCTCATAGACCTCCTCCTAGCTCAAGAAAATATGTAAAAACCCAGAGCACCACTGCGCAGAGAGTGGATTCCATTTCAATCAAAGAACATGATCCATCATATTTATTCAATATTGTTCGTTTGAACTTTATTGAATCTACAATAATGTTTGTATTTAATTTGTTTGATTTTGTAATTGACTAAAACAATAAACATGAGGAGTTTATAACTGATTTTATGTCTACAGGTATTTACTTCACATTTTAATAAACATTATATCCTCATTGGGTTCCATGAAAATTGTTTTCTTGCTAAAAGAAAAGTATTCTAGTTTGAAACATCCTGGTCTCAACTTTCCTGTTCTAGACCATAAGTACTATTTTTAGTGGTGCTGTGAGGAAGAAGGCCATTGAAAGGAGAATCCTTTGTTGTTGTTGTTGTTAAGTACTGTGGAGTCAGTTCCTACTCATAGTGACCCTATACAAGGTTTCCGAGGCTGTAAATCTTTACAGGAGCAGAAAGCCTCATCTTTCTCCCACGGAGTGGCTGGTAGTTTCGAACTGCCAACCTTGAGGTTAGCAGCCAGTTCATAACCACTACGCAACCAGAGCTCCTTAGAGGTGCACAATTTGCTAAAAACAAAACATGCAAGCAAACATCCAGTTGCCATTGAGTTTCAGAGTGGAACTGTGTTCCAAAGAGTTTTCAGTAACTGACTGGGGGGAAAGTAGAGGGCCAGGACTTCGTTCTGAAGAGCCTCTAAATGGATGTGAACTGTCAACTTTTCAGTTAGCAGCCAAGCACGTTAACCATTTACAACATCAAGCATCTCAAAATCTGTTGGTTTTCAAACAGGGGAGAGTAGTTCATCTTACAGTCCAGGAACAGAGGACCGTAAGACCATCAAGGGACAAGAGCATGAGCAGAATGTGGAACCCTATCCAGAGAAGCAGCAACACCAGAAATGGAAGCATGGAAAGAGAAAGGCTGAGTGCTGGCAGCCAGGAGGCAAACTTGCAGAATGTGCCCTTTGATTGTTTAAATTATTATATATTTCTGAGTGTTTTGTGTACATCCTACCCCTCACGCCCCTCAAAAAACCCCCCACAAAAACAAAACCAAGAGAACAGAGGGAATAGAAGCAAATACTGTTGAATGATGATGCACAGAGGAGATTGTAATCATTGCAATGAAACCATGAGTGTAAAACCGATATTCTCCCATGTAAACTATCACTCAATTTACAATAAATACTTTAAAAAAACCCCAAAACTGTTGTTTTTCAAATTGAGTTAAATGATGTTAACTTACATTGGATTTCCCCATGCCAATAGGCTATAGGTTCTATATTTTAGGATAAATGCAAAGCACTCAAAATCCCTTGTTGTTGTTGTCAGGTGCCATCGAGTCAGAACCAACTCATAGCACCCCATGCACAGCAGAACGAAACAATGTCCAATCCAGGGCCAACCTCACTACCGCTGCCACACTTGAGTCCATCAATGATGCCACCTGTCCAATCCATCTCGTTAGGGGTCTTCCTCTTTTTCTCTGACCCTCCACTTTACCAAACATGACATCCTTCTCCAGCGACTGTTTCCTCCTGACAATATGTCCAAAGTATGAGAAACGAAGCTTAGCCATCCTGGCCTCCAAGGAGCACTCTGGCTGCACTTCTTCCCAAACATATCTATTGGTTCTTTTGGCAGTCCATGGCACTTTCAGTATTCTCCTTCAACACCACAACTCAAAGGCATTAATTCTTCTATGATCTTCCTTATTCACAAAATCCCTTAGTTGTTGTTAAGTGCCATCGAGTCGGCTCCAGCTCATAGCGATCCTGTATAGGGTCTCCAAGGAGCGGCTGGTGAGTTCAAGGCACCAACCTGTGGTTCAAACTGACTTTACAATCCAGAGATTTATCCCATAGTGCCACACTAGGACTCCCAAAATCCCTTAGGAAGGGGCTCAATTAGCTCAACACAACAACTTCTTCTAACATGAGTAGATATGTCAGGTTTCTGGTGAAGTACCTAGCTTAGATTCAAGGGTCATATTCTATGAAAACAGCATATATTTAAACCCTAAACCCTGCACTCAGTATAAAGAAATGTTCATGCTATTGTGTGGCCTGCAGAAACTGAGATCATCGCTACTTATTCCTCTTTTCAACCTCACATGGAGTGGAACTGTGGGTAAATTCATCAGCGTGCTTCCTTTTTTATCTCTCTTCTTCCACTTTGTTAGCAGTTTGTAGTTGAATTCTCCTCAAATAAATGTGGAGCTCTGATGGTCCAGCAGTTAAAACCTGGTTGTTGCCTGTTGGAACTCACCCAGTGATTCTACTGGATGAAAATTTGGAGATCTGCTTCTGTAAAGATTTCCATCTACAAGACCATAGGAGGCAGTTCTACTTTGTCACATTGGGTTACTATGAGTTGAAATCAACTATGCAGCACCCAACACCACCAATACAATGTGACTAAAACCCAGAACACCAAATCCATTACTCTTAAGTCAAGGGCATCTCAGAGTGACCCATGTGTAGAGTAAACCTGCTCCATAGGGTTTCCTTGACTATAATCTTAATGGAAGCAGATTACCAATGATTTCTTCCATGGTGTTTCTGGGTGGACTCAAACCACCAATCTTTAGGATTGAAAATGACTTGTACTACCCAGAGATCGAATTTAAATAAGCTGTCTAAATGAGCCACTGGGCTCTGAGAATGTGAGGCAGGGGAGGTTTATATTTTGATGAAAGAGTGGAGGTAAAAAATCTAGGTGGCATCCAAGGTTTTTGAGATGAACTTGAGAACCCGGGCCCTGGATGAATATTTTTAGTAAGAGACAAATGTAATTTTTGCTCAAGGCTTGTACTAATGAAAGTGGCATTCATTATTCATATCTGATTAGACATTAAAAAAGGAAAAGAAAAAATGGAAGCTGGTCATTCAAGGAACTTGACCGGAAAGGGAGGCAGGAAGAGTAGGGACCACAGTGTCTGCATCCAGCTCCAGGATGGGGTAATTCACTGAGAAGGCTAGGTGGGTGTGTTAGTCCAGGAACGGGGTGCCTACTAAAATCGATTTCCGTGGCTTTGCACATCATCACTGACCTCTATCACTTGCCGTTTCCAAGGCACACAGTGTACATCCCTGTCCCATTGCTTTTTAGGTAAACATTAATCAGCACTGCACATGGAGAGCAGCCAAAGCATTTGATAATTCATCAGCAGTGGCAAACCTGGGTGTTCCCATGCAATGCAAATTGCTTTGGCTCCCACATTGCTCCTGATGCTTCAAGTGCTGATGGTAAATAGACCTTCTTGGGATTACTATGAAGTATTCATTTTAACAACATTAATTTGTGATGTATTATCCCTCTTTACATTGTGCTACACGACTTATTCACAGAACTGTCCCTTTGGTGATTGGTGTTTATTCATTCTAATCACCACATTTACCTGAGACTCTCGGGTTAATGGGACCTAGATTGGATAAGGATTGTGTGCTGGGTTGTTTGTGAGGGTATCATTTATGGCATACCCAGTGACATGTCCCGGAAAACCTGTGTCTTCCTGAATGGGTAATTCTTGTTGTTGTTGTTGTTATGTTATGTGGAGTCAGTTCCGACTCATAGCGACCCTGTACAGGGTTTCTGAGGCTGTAAATCTTTACAGGAGCAGAAAGCCTCATCTTTATTTGGCAGAACAGCTGATAGTTTCGAACTGCTGACCATGAGATTCAGAGCCCGATTCATAACCACTACACTACCGGAGCTTCTAGAGAGGGAGAATGAAGAGGCAGAGTCAGACTGTCTCCTCACCCAAAGACTTCCTGAGGCCCGAGCTGTGAGGAAGCAGCCACAGTTACTACAACCACAAGGCAAATAACATTCCCTTATGGTAATTTACAAGGAGCTCTGGTAGTGTAGTGGTTACCAGTTTGGCTGCTAATCTCAAAGTCAGCAGTTGAAAACTACCAGCCATTTAGTAGGGGAAAGATGAGGCTTTCTGCTCCCATAAAGATTTACACTCTCGGAAACCCTATAGAGGGTCACTATGAGTCAGAATCGACTCTACAGCATAGAACCACCACCATGGTAATTTACATCTCTCAAATCCTTTCCAATGCATTGGAGTTCTTTGGTCCATGCCAAGGATTAACACACTCTACTGTTAACCAGATTTGATGCATTGGACACTAAAGATCGAAGACCAGAAGAGTTGTGGGATGACATCAAGAACATCATACATGAAGAGAGCAAAAAGTCATTAAGAAGACAA
>NW_006408573.1:549043-557470 GCF_000296735.1 Chrysochloris asiatica
CAACAACAACAACTGCTAACCAAAAGTTTGGAGGTTTAAGTCCACCAGAGGCACCTCAGAAGTTAGTCACAGAGATCTACTTCCCCCAAAGCAGTCACTCTTTGAACCTACATGAGGTCACCATGAGTTCGAATACACTCAGTGGCAACTGGTTTCCAATCTGTTATGCTCACAGTTCCTTCTCAGCTACAATGAGATGGGTTAAGAGTAGAATTTGGATGGAGGCTGACTCTGGACAAAGAAGTCAGTCTCTCTTTCCTTGATTTTCTCCTCTTTGAATGAGAATTGCAATTACAGTTACTCGGTAGGGTCGGTGTCAATTGTTACAGGAAAACACTTAGTACAGAAGTTGGCACGTGGACTATGCAGTTTCACAAATGTTGCTGTTCGTGTCCCTCCATCCACGTGCATGATTGCCTTTCCCTGACCTCTGGAAGGCAAGAATGCCCATGTGATTTGTTTTGGCCAATGAAATGATAATGGAAGCCTGGGTGTCACCCCCAATGGCAGCATGTCCTGACTGGTAGGTGATCTTATAGCTCCCATTTCTGTTGCTGCAGGGTTGTGGCAGCTCACACCTTGATAGATCCCTGACAACTGAGGTCCTGGAGAGCATGGAGCAGAGTTCCCAGATGGCTCATGATGAAACAGGAGTGAGAAATAACCTTTTCTTCTTCTTCTTCTTTTTGTAAATGAATTACCACCAACTGTTTATTTTACTACTTCTTGTAACACATAATTACCTAGTGTTATTATTTTTAGGCATTCACTCACAATCATTCATATGTAATGTTTCCCATCTTGATTTACAAATAAAGATTGGATTTATAAAGATATTATTAATAAAATAAAATAATAATGTAAACTAATTTTTTAAAAAGGAGAACCATATTACATAGGTTCTCAATGAGAATATGTTCAGTGTTTATTAGACACAGGTCTATGAAACCAGAGTTCCAATGTTTCAATGACATTGAGTTCATAATCCAAATTTAAAGATGTTGGAAAAGCAATTCTAATGATTTTATACATATAGTAAAATCTTTAAAGAACACAAATTAAAAAATCCTCCTTCCAAGTTCTTTAAAGGAATTAATTTTTCAGGAAGACATACCAAGCTTAACTTGTGACTTAGTGTAGATAAGCACAAACTGCTTTTCCCACCCAGAAGCCCTTTGGTCCAATAACTCATATATATAAGGACTCCTGGTTTGGCGCCGTTGGTTAATGTGCTGTACTGCAAAGTCCACTTGAACCAGGAGGCCTACGGTTCAAGTTCACCAGCTGCTCCTTGAAAACCGTATGGAGGGTTGCTATGGGTTGGAACCAACTCAACAGCACTAAATAAGACAACATTATACTTTAAATTGGTCCTAACTAAATGCAATAAAAATATAGACAAAGATGTCCATATAAAAGCACACCAATATACAAAAACCAATACTAAAGAAATATAGCTACAGATGTAGCCAAAGATTTCTGCACCAAGATATTCAGCTAACATGATTTATGATAATGACAAAAGGAGACGGCACGTGTGTTCAACAGTTGGGGATTGTTCAAAAAAATTAAAGCAGATCTATATGACAAACTATTATGTTGCCACTAAAAAAACCCTGAAGATTTCAGAATGACATGGAAATTGATAGAATCAAAAGGGGAAATTAATATATAAAACTGTGTATTCAATATATGCCCAATTTTTAAATATAAATAACCCTATCTTCTTATCAGCCTTTTTTGTTATTGTTCACTGAACTTACCCTAACTGATACAGGTATGTTAAGTATCATCATTGTCATTATTTTTATTTTCGAGAAGACTCTAAAGCTCAGAACCATGATCCCAACAAAACACAGCAATTCTGTGATGGAAACATAATGAGGGATCAGACCTAAAAGTCTAAGAGGCGTTCGACAGGAAAAGAAATTTCCTGATTGCAGTGGCTACTTATAATACAAGTGCAACAACAACAACACCAAAAACGGACCTTAACACTCTTAAGTTTGTCTGTTTCCTCATCAGTAAAATGAGAACCAATACATAGGACTGAGAGAGGACTAAAAGAAAATGCATTCACTGGACTGCAAGGTTGGTGGTTCAGGCTTGCCAGCCACTCCTTGGAAACCCTATACAGGGTCAATATGGATCAGAACTGACTCAACAGCACCCAACAACAACAACAACATAAGGATATCTGGAGCCCTCATGTGGCACTGTGAGTTAATGCACTAGACTGCAAAGTAGGTTTGAACCTCAAGGTCAGTGGTTCAAGCTCAGCAACCACTCCTCAAAACCCTATTCATGGTCACTATGGGTCAGAACCAAGTTGTCGGCACTTAACAACAGCAACAACAACATAAAGCTATCTGGAATATAGTGTGTCCAGTAATGTTAGCTGTTGTTTCTGTTATTGATATTAAGTACCAGTTGCTGAAGTCCTGGTGTGGCTCTGTAGGATAAAGCACTGGACAGTTGGAACCAAAAGGTCTGAAACTTACCTGTATCTCCTTGGAAACCCTACAAAGGGTCATAATGAGTCAGAACCAACTCGACAGCACTAAACAGCAGTCTTATTGTCTCTGGTCTCATCGGCTGTGGATGTAAGCAGTTGTATTTCTGTAAATGTTGTTCTTATTAGGTGCCATCGAGTCTGCACCAACTCATAGACAACCCTATGTAC
Source organism: Chrysochloris asiatica (assembly GCF_000296735.1). Taxonomy (NCBI): domain Eukaryota; kingdom Metazoa; phylum Chordata; class Mammalia; order Afrosoricida; family Chrysochloridae; genus Chrysochloris; species Chrysochloris asiatica. The sequence continues at coordinate 551,727 of NW_006408573.1, forward strand.
AACAGAACGACACACTGCCCAGTCCTGGGCTAACCTCACAATTGTTGCCACGCTTGAGCCCATTGATGCTGCCACTTTGCCAATCCATCTCTCTTGGGGTCTTCTTCTTTTTCTATGACCCTCCACCTTACCCGGTGACTGGTCCCTCCTGACAATATGACCGAAGTATGAGAGATGAAGTTTGGCCATCTTGGCCTCCAAGGAGCACTCTGGCTGCACGTCTTCCAAAACGGATCTATTGGTTCTTTTGACAGACCATGGCACTTTCAAAATTCTCCTCCAACACCACAACTCAAGAGCATCAATTCTTCTATGGTCTTCCTTATTCACTGTCCAGCTTTTGCATCCATAAGAGGTTATTGAAAACACAAGGGCTGGGTCAGGTGCACCTTAGTCCTCAAGCTGACATCTTTGCTCTTCAACACTTTAAAAGAGATAAGTAATAAACCTAAGCCTGAGATTCGTAATTGAATGCATGCTTGCTACTTCCACATCCTGGAATATTAGTCCCCCTCTCTGCCTTTATGGGATCAATTCTACTATGAAATATTTTCTGTACCAGAGAAGGCTTCCTTGCTCACCCCCACCCTAGACTGGCACGCAGTGTCTTCATGTGTCTTTTGAGTTTATTAGTTCAAGTTCTCTCTTCCTGCTGGAATACAAGCTCCATGAAGGAATCAATCTGTTACGTTTACAGTGGAAAACCAAAACCCATTGCTATTGAGTCGATTTATGGTGACCCATGTGTTATAGAGTCGAACTAACTGAGTTCTATCAGGTTTTCTTGGCTGGAATTTGTCTGAAAGCAGATATCCACGCTGGTGAGCTGTTAACTCATAGGCTAGTACTGCAGGGAAACCATCTGTATCACTCAGGGACCTTCGCAATAGGTCGTTATGTGCCCTCAAGTTGATTCTTACTCATAGTGAACCTGTATAGGGTTTCTGAGGAGTGACAGGTGGGTTTGAACTGCTGACTTGTGGTTTACAGTCCAGTGCTTATTCTATAGAGCCACACCAGGGCTTTACAATGTTGTTCTTATTGATAAGTGCTTTTGAGTTGGTTCTGACTTGTAACGACCCTGTGTAGGATTTCTGAGGAATGGCTGATGGGTTTGAACCACTTGCCTTTTGATTAACAGTCCAGTGTTTATTCTACAGTTCCACACCAGGACACCAGGGTGTCACATTAGGAAAGAAGAAATGTTTACTAGGATACATTAAAAAGGTATGTTATAATGTCATAGAAACATTTACTAAACAAAAATATCAAAATGTGAAGCTATTGTTTCTTAACATATACTCCATCTATTGTTGTTGTTAAGTACTGTGGAGGCGATTCTGACTCATAGTGACCCTGCACAGGATTTCTGAGGCTGTAAATCTTTACCAGAGCAGAATGCCTCATCTTTCTCCCATGGAGCGGCTGGTAGTTTCGAACTGCTGGCCTTAAGGTTAGCAGCCCGATTCGTAACCACTATGCTACCAGAGCTCCTTCTAGGTCTGTGTATTTATGAAGCCTGTGTTTGCCTCATTGTGACCCTCCCCTGAAGAATTCTTCCTTCCTCCATTTACACCCTGTCAAAGCAGCAGTTTGGGCATCCTTGAGGAACTCAAGTTGTGCTACTATTAAATGTTCCTTCAGCTTTGGGAATAAAAAGAAGTCTGAAGGGGCAAGGTCAGGGTCGTAGGGTTTCTCAGTGAAATTCTTGGAGGACAGCCTTTGCTATCCTCAAAGAAGAAGGATATTGTGATGAAAAAAATTCCTTGGAGCAATTTTCCTGGCCTCTTTCTATCAGCAACACACTTTTCAATTTTCTTAAAACTTCTTCCTAAGTGCCACCAAGTTGGTTCTGACTCATACCGACCCTGTATAGGGTTTCCCAGAAGCAGCTTGTGAATTTGAACCATTGACCTTGTGGTTCAAACTGACTTTGTGGTCCAGTGCTTAGCCAACAGCACCACACCAGGACTCCTGTTTTGATTGGACATTTTTATTTCGAAGACACCCTAAGGAGACTTGTTTTGTTGTTGTTGTTATGTGCCATGGAGTCGGTTCCAGCTCATAGTGACCCTGTACAGGGCTCCCGAGGCTGTAAATCTTTATGGGAACAGAAAGCATCATCTTTCTCCTACGGTAGTTTTGAACTGCTGACTTTGCAGTTCACAGCCCGATTTGTAATCACTATGCTACCAAAGCTCCTTAAGACCTGTGTATTACTGAACTCATTCGAGTTGGACTTAAGCTGTGCAAACATGAACTGGAACCCTAGTGTTGCTGATAACTCTGAGTCCTTCAGGTCTGAAAAGACAGTGACACCAGGAACCCTAGTGTTGCCGGCAACTCTGAGTCCTCTAGGTCTGAAAAGACAGTGACTGAGTTGAGGATGGGAAAGATGATTACATTTCATGGCGTAAGGAAAGGAACAATCGAGGCTGATTGCCTTCCAAGACTGTTGGCAAGCAGTTTGGTGAGGCTGACTTTTATAAGGAGAAAACACAGACCAAACAGGATAATCCTGAGTGCAGGTGCAAATCCAACAGCAATGATTAAACGTTTTATAAGATCACAGTATGCTTTCTCTTACTGTGAAAAAGTTAGCCATTTTTCTTCATTAGCAATGATAGATCATCATCCAGAGGCAGAGAGGTTACTATGCATGAAGCAGCTAATGAAGCTAAGGTCCCTAGGGGACATTCCTGGTTACTTTTGCCCTTATGTGGCATACCACTTTTGGTTTTGAGTGATTCTGACCAGTTAGTGTAGGCTGAGTGCTGGAAATTTTGAAAGCTATTTTGAAACTGCTAAGGGCATATTCTGTTCCTGCCCCGGCATAATAGTAGTAGTACTTTTTGACTTATATCCTTTGTATTCACAAAAAGAAATAAAACAAACAATAGCCAACCACTCACAGAAGAAATATATTTAACCAACAAACATAGGAAATCGTGTTCAACATCACTAAACTTTATTGAATAACCATGAGCTACCATTCTCAAACCTATTGCTACTGAGCTGATGTCTACTCACAGGAATTCTATAGGATGAAGTAGAACTGCCTCACACGGTATCCAAGCCTGTAATCTTTGTGGACGCACACTGACACCTTTCTCCCTGGGTGGCTTTGAACTGCTGACCTTTGAGTTAGCAGCTGAGCATTTGACCATTGCATGACCAGGGCTCCCTTTTCACCTTACAGATAGGAAGGAAAAAAAAAATCAACATTGATAGCATTCAGTCAAATGTCTGTTTATGATCTATTAAGAAGAAATTCTGTCCTGTTTACCACTGTATCCCAAACCCTAAAACACTGCATACCATAGTACCAAAAAACCATTGAATTAATTCCAGCTCACGGCAACTCCAGTCAGGGAACTGCGTGCCATAGGATTTTCAGTGGATCATTTTTTTGGAAGTAGCTCTCCAGGTCTTTCTTCTAAAGCTCTTGTGGGTAAATTTGCACCTCCAACCTTTTGGTGAGTAGACAAGAGCTGTTTGCATCACTCAGGAACTCCAGCACATATGAAGGGGCTTCAAAGTTTGTGGGAAAATGGAATGAATAGATAATGGAATTTCCCCAAAACTTTCTGAAGCCTCCTTAATCTTAGTATCAAATATTTTCATGATACGAGGGTGAGTCAAAAATTATCTGCACTTTCACTGTAGAATTTACGTTAATCAGCTTTAAAAAAAAGTCATATAATTTTTCAACATAATCTCCTTGCTTTTTAATACACTTTGATCATCTGTCAACAAGCTTTCATATTCCCTTATTAAAAAATGTTTTAGACAGGTTGGAAACCACTCAGTGGAGAGTCTACCTTCCCCCCACATGCTCTGAAACTAGGTTCCCTCTTGAAAGCTTGTATGCCAGTCACTTCATGCCCTTGTTATTGTTGTTGTTATGTCGGTTCCGACTCATTGCAACCCTGTACAGAGTTTCCAAGGCTGTAAATCTTTACAGGAGCAGAAAGCCTCATCTTTCTCCCACGGAGCAGCTGGTAGTTTCAAACTGCTGACCTTGCGGTTCATAGCCCAATTCGTAACCACTATGCTTGGGTAGCCAATGTCTAAGTTGCCCATCCCTGTCAATCCTGTGTACCCAGAAGGTGGGAATGATCCTCGCTGTAAAGATTCGTTCCCACTTTTGAGCTACTACATCCATAAGTATAGGTCAAATTCATCAAATTATAGCGGATTACTCTTTTTTTCTTCTTTTTTCTTCCTCTAGTTGAGTTTGAAAGGAGATGGGGATATGACTCTTGTGGTACAATAGTGAATAATTGCTACCAGGACTGACTGTGAGCATTGCAAATGTAAAGGTAGACACTTTGTAACAAAAGGAGGGGAGTGGTTGATCTTTTGGTCCTGGGATGGAGGACCCTGGGACCATCAAAGGAGAAAAGCGGAGTGCGGGACCCTATCCAGAGAAGCAGTGATGCCAGAGATGGAGGCAAAGACAATGATGAGGAGAGGTGGAGCAGCTGAGGACTCTGGACTCCGGGAGGGAGACGGGCTGTATGCTGACAGCAGGGGTCGGGGTGGGGGCAGGCTTGCAGGGTATACCCTTTGGTTGTTTGAATGATTATATATTCCTGAGTGCTTTGGTGTACATCCAAAAAGAAAAAGAAAAAAAAAACAAAAAAACAAAACCAGAGGGAATGAAAGCAAATGCTGTTGAATGATGATGCATGGAGGGGATTTAATCATTGCAATGAAATGAAATATGATAGGATGAATGTAAAGCTGATGTTCTGCCATGTAAACTATCACTCACTTCACAATAAAAACTTTAAAAAAAAAAAGCTTTAAGCTGAGTTGGGAGCCACAAATGAAATGCACCACTGTTTTCAATTCTTCATCAGAGGTATATCTTCATCCTCAAAGAGCTGCTTTCAGGGGACCAGACTGATGGAGCAAAATCAGGGCAATAGAGAATATGCTTAAACACCTTAAAATGAAGGTTTTTGTTTGTTTGTTTGTTTTTACAGAGTATCTGAACCGTGGGCAGAGATGTGTGGTTGTGCATTGTCTTACAAGATCAAAATGCCTTGTTGATTGTTGAACCTTTTTCAAAATACCCCATTGATAGTTGAACCTTTTTCCTAATAGTGTTCCAATACTGGCCCCTGTAAGCATCAATTTTCCTGCTGATGGTTGACTTTTGAACTTTTTCTTGATCCGCGATTGAGAATGTTGCCATTCCATGCTCTGCTGTTTACTCTGAGGCTCATAGTGATGAATCCAAGTCTCATAACAAGAAACATTTTTTGTTTTTTTAAGAAACTTTTACCTGCCTTTGAGTATCAGTCCAAATTTTGTTTGCAGATGTCCAAATGCTTCAGTTTATGCTCTTCTGTGAATTGCTTTGGTACCCAGCTCGCACAAACTTTTCAAAACCCAAGTCTGATGTGGATTATTTCAAAGACAGTCATGGCTGATTTGCAAATGATTTGTCACATAATCCACTGTCGCTCATCTCGTCAACAGAATCATTATATGGGCATGCTCCTTGTTGTCATCAGCCCTGGACGTGGATGCAGACAGGCATTTTAATAAAGCCAGAGTGTGGATAATTTTTGACTCACCCTCATAGAATTCAAGGGACCAGTAGATAGATCAAAGGATCTCTGACAGTTTAGTGATTACGTGCCGGGGTCTGACCCCGACATAGTTGTCACGAGTTTTTGGTTCACGAGGAGGGGAGATCCAGCGGCGATAGGGATAGCGAAAGAATACACAGA
>NW_006408573.1:557570-571702 GCF_000296735.1 Chrysochloris asiatica
TTTCTCCCGCGGAGCAACTGGTAGTTTCGAACCGCTGACCTTAAGGTTCGCAGCCCGATTCGTAACCACTACGCTACCAGAGCTCCTTACACCACCATAGATAGATCAGTCTATATAGGAACAGTTTTGTCCCAAACTCTAAGCTGTGTTCTTCTCCTGAATGCAGGCCTGCAGATAGGGAACTTAGAGAGAATTCTTTCACTCTTATATTGAATAAGTCATTAAATTCCTGAGATAATAGGTGGATTTTCTTTACTTTTGTTCTATTTCTGAATACCTCAAATCGTAAGTTTTCTTTATATCATAGATTATAATTACTGGAATGAGTGACCCTAAGAAGACAAATTAGGAACCGACCCTTCTGGGAAGTCTCCCAATTTACTGCCATAGTGCAAAAAGAAAGCCTTTCTCTCCACCTAAGGTAAAAGCCATGCATAGTAATGCATGTGAATTGATGGAAAGGGGAAGTTGCTTACACTAGTGCTTCCTGGGTTGAACTCTGACAGACAAATATGCTGTTTGATAATAGGGCAGCCTATGAGTCTCTGAATGAGATGGAAGACAAGGGTAGGCAAGAAAGATGAGAAAATATGAGATTGACATTTTGCTGAGTTCTGTAAATGTCCTCTGCAAGCTACGATGTCTCAGGAATCACTGAAACCTTTGTAGACTTTGATTTGAATCTCAAATCTTAACACAAACTGTGTGAGCTGACCATGGGAAAGTGATTTCACTTCTCTGAACTAAGTTTCCTCATCTGTAAATGACTCGATGGCACTTAACAACAACAACAAGCAATTAGGGGAATTAGAATTTGCTGCTAATGTCAGAGTAGAACTGTGCTCTCTATAGGGCTGTAAGCTCTATGTTGTTGTTGTTGTTATGTGCAGTGGAGTTGGTTCCGACTCATAGCGACCCTGCACAGGGTTTCCGAGGCTGTTAATCTTTATGGGAGCAGAACGCCTCATCTTTCTCCGGCGGAGCAGCTGGTAGTTTCGAACTGCTGACCTTGCTGTTCGCAGCCCGATTCATAACCACTACGCTACCAGAGCTCCTTAGAGCTGATTTTTCAGAAATTGATCACCAGCCCTTTCCTCCAAGGTGCTCTGGGTGAATTGGAATCTCCAACCTTTCATTTAGTACCATCCAGGGACTCCTCTTTTCCCAGTAGTTTGTCTTAAACTGAACTCCATAGAAAGCAGAGAGCTGGAGGCCAAAGCTTCTGTGCCACTACTTTATTAGGGATGTAAAACCAGACCCCAGGAGTGAGAACAACGCAAGTGAAATAAAGAAGAAGGAAGGGTCAATACAAGGATGCTTTACTGAGTCTTCTGCACAGAAGGCAACCGAGCATGCCATCCCACAGACTCTGAGGAATTGCATGAAATAGGCCAATAGCGCTATACTTGATAGGAAAAGGGTGAAGCTTGTATCCATTGGCCCCCAGCCCCATGGAGCAGAAGTTTGTTCCAATGGGGCTTTAATATCCTCATACCTCTGGGTTACCCAAATGTGGAAACCCTGGAATCAACAACACTGAAACTCTGCTGTAGGCCAGAGGTGTGTGACTAAACCTGTGAACATCTAGTGAACATAGCAGTGTCTGGAATAATGCATTTGTGAAGTCTAAGTGAACTCCTGGTGTGGCGCTGTAGGATAAACACTGGACTGGGAACCACGAGGAAGGTGGTTCAAACCCACTAGCTGCTCCTCGGAAACCTTATACAGGGTCACTTTGGCTTGGAACTGGCTCAACAGCACTTAAAGCCTCATTTAGGCTGAAGCATTCCATTAGTGGTATCTCATACTCACTCAGGGATACAGGGATACTAGGTTTCTTCCATATTATAGCTTGGTCAACTTTCCATATGGCCACCATGCCACAGAAGACAAAAAGAATGAAGTGGGTCTGTAGCTGGCATATGTCATTTCTACCTCCATTCCAGTGACTGTATCTAGTTACATTCTCCCCCATATATACACACATACACAACAGGGAGATGAGAAATGTACTTTTTCTGTGAACCAGAAAACAAATGGTTTGGTGAATGTGGCACATTGTTGGTTCCACTTGTGATGCATGTAATCCCCTATAACAGTTGAGTGCTTTGACTGAGATAACGTATGTTCGAGGGACCGAGGGTTCCAGGCACATGGTGGGCAGGCAGCAAATGATATCTCTGATTAGAACGCTGCAAAATAAAAATAAAAATGTAAGTGATTATAGGAGATATTTCTGTATAAAAAAGCTAGGAAGATAACTTTGGCTAGCAGCAATCCCATTAAAAAGTATAAGGCTCAGTACTAATTGTACCCAAATACTGGAGTCATGGTTATGTTTCCAGTTGTCTAAGGTTCACAGAATTAAACTGTCAAGCATGACTTGGGAAGTCAGTCATCTTGCTTCTGAGTTAGGCCATTGCTTTTGATCTATACATGTGTTCATCTTATCTCATTCTCAGAACATCCTTCTCATCAACTGGGCAGTTATTGACCACAGAATACAACATAACTCAGGGGTTCAGTAAAGAAGTATCCACTTCTATACTGTTTGCCTGAGATTTGTTTGTCTTGTGGTTTACAAAGATAATGTGACCTTTGCTTATATCTTGCTTAGCTTTTCCTTGCTTTGCATGGGGCTCTGACTCATGATGATCTTACACATAACAGAATGAAACTGTCCAGTTCTGCACCATTTCATGAGCATTACTTCATTTGAATCCATTATTGCAGCTATTGTGTAGTGCCTTTCCTACAATATGAGGCAATATTCTGTTATGACCCAAAAGGTTTTCATTGGCTAATTGAATCACCAGGACTTTTTTCCTAGTCTGTCGCAGGCTATGGAACAGATTTGGCTTCAGAGCACCATGCAAGCCTCCCCTGAGGAATATGTGGTGGTAGCTGGCACATAAAGTGCATTGCCAAGGAATCCAATCCGAGTTTTCTGCATGGAAGAAGGGATCTCTATGGCTGAATCGCTACTGTCTCCTTGTTAAATGAATAAGTGAAAGAAAAGCATTCTATGGCTCCCAAGCAGGACATTAATTATAGTCTTCCACCTTAGGCTGAGACGCCTCAAGGCCAGCAGCTTAGCTCCAATCACTCTCCACTACTCTCTAATACCTAAGGAAGTGTCTTATTTTTAAAATGCCATTAAAAAATGACTTAAAAAAATTTTCGGGCAAGTGCTTGAGACACAATGACTTCTCTGCGCCCCATTTCCTCGTGCCATGCAGGTACTGGGATGATCGGAGCCTCAACTTTGGAAGGCTGTTTTAAGAAGGGAATAAACAAGGTCGGCGCACTTTCGCTGTGACGGTCCATGTGGTTTTTAGCGGCAACGGCTTCACTCTGCTATTGGCCCAAAACACAGCAAGCACGCAAATGAATGGACCTGGCTGAAACCCATAAAAGAAAACGTTACTTGGTGGTGGGGGTGTGCCGTGGAGTCGGCTCTGACTCACAGCAACCTTGCATAGGGTTTCCGAGGCCGTAAATCTTTACGAGATCAGAAAGCCTCATATTTGTCCCACGGAACCACTGGTAGTTTCGAACTACTGACCATGAGGTTAGCAGCCCTATTCATAATCACTACGCTAACAGAGCTCATAAACTTTACTTACGGGCATTGAAATTTGACTTTCATGTCATTTCAATAAGTCATAAAATACTCGTCTTTTGACTTCTTTGTTTAACCAGGTAAAACTGTGAAAGGATCCTTAGGTGCTGTCAATGGTTAAGACGCATGGCTGCTAATCCAAAGGTGGGAAGTTCAAGTTCATCCAGAGACACCGCATAAGAAAGACCTGGTGATCATGTTCTGAAAAATCTGCTGTTGAAAACCCTCTGGAGCAGAGTTCTATTATAACACATATGCGGTCATCATGAATCAGAATGGACTCAACACCAGATGGAAGCGGACAACATAAAACCCGTTCTTAGCTGGCAGGCCGTGCAGAGAGAAGCGCTGGGATGGGGCATAGTTTTCTGACTCCTGTCCAGTACTATTTTACACAATGCCTGGAACACAGTAAGCCTTCACCAGCTTTTATTCACTCGTTTGTTATTAATACTAGCAAGAAAACATCAAGCAGTGGCTGCCTAGTCTTGCAGCCTGCCACTTCACAAGCTCCTGAAAATCAGCCTTTGTCTGGGACTTTGACTCTTTGCAGAGCCTTTTAAACTGGCCAGGCCTGGGAGTTGAGGTGGGGCCCGCAAGAGCTCTGTCCACATTCCTGACAGCTTGGACCCAAACAGTCAGCTTGAAAGGACCTTTATCAACAGCCTGGAAAGCAATTCGGAATCTGATTTTGCTGCAGAAGCATGATTTTAACAGATTGGTAACTGTTCCCACCCTTTTAGTTCTGTCTCCTGTGAGTCCAGAGATTTTGGTCTTGTAACTAAATCGACTTTCCCGCAGGTTTGCCATCCTCCTGGGTGAAGTGCCCACATAGGCTGCTTCAGACCCCACCCACCTCTCCAAAACGAAACAAACCCAACAAAAGACAAAACCCCAAAAGTTCTCTTCTACACATCCACACCCTATCTAGTTTCTCCAAATAGAAATCGTTGTTATAATATCATAATAAATCAAGTCCCTTTGGCTCTAAACTTCTTTCCCTTTTTTGATGGGTAATGAGGGAGACGTTTGTGTTTAATCCTAATGCTAATATTTAGAAAAGTAGCAACAGATTTCAAACAGAATTTGCATCAAGCCAGGAATCTATTGTGCTCCAGGCCAATCTTTCAACGTGTAGCCAGCCATGAGACTGTTTCTCTTGTGTGAATGTAGCAGACTGGCGCTGAATCTGACAAGAAATGGATTCAAAATGAAGACCTGGGGGAGGAGCCAGGATGGGGCAGAAGGGCAGGCTTTCCTGGAAGGAGGTGCATTGTGGGTATCCTGTCGCTCGAGGGAAGGGCTTCTGCTCTGGGTCCAGACCCTAGAATCTAAGCTCTAAAACTGTGCTCGTGGCCCTGGGTCTGGTTTTAGGAAGTTAAGAACAGAGTCTAATCAGGAATGAATATGCTCCTCAAATAACAGAAGGAATGAAGAACCATAGGAATAAAGAGGGAAAGACAAAGGGAAGCGAGAGAGAAGAGTGAGGGGTCGGGGAAATACAGAAGAAAGGGGGAGGGAGGGAGGGAGAGAGAGAAGGAAAAATGAGCCAATGGATCAGGGACTGGAAAGCAAGCAGATGTACTGAGAACTCCAGTCCTCTGGTTTTTGGGTGTTCTAGGACAGCTCACCAGCACACTAAGACGATCCGTATTCCAGTTGCACTGACTCTTGAGTGGTGGTGTACATTGTCTATGAATCAATTCTGACTCCTGAAAACTTCTGGTGAGCAGAGTAGAACTGCTCCAAAGGGTTTTCAAGGCTGTGTGGCCTTTCAGAAAGAGATCTATCTCCACGTCTTTCTTCTGAGGCCTTTCAAAGTGGGTTTCTGTCATCCACATTTTGGTAGTTGTCACGTGCTTACCTGTTTACACTACTCAGGGTCTCAAAATGGGTATTCTCTTACAAATCCAAATATCCTATAGCCCATCAAACAGACGGGATGTGTGTATCTGAGAGAGAGAGAGAGACAGAAATTTTTTTCTTTCATTTGTTTTTTCTTAATCTCTGTAGTCCATTGCAGAGTAAGAGGTGAAAGATTCCCCCTGGAGTTCTGGTTGAGAAACTCAAATTCTAGAACTTTACAAAAAGCCCCTCTTGATGACCTGAAATGAACACTTTCTGGGTTGTATTGCACAGAGGCTTGGGAAGCAGCAAGGAGAAGGAGATTTCATCTCAACAGCTTGTGGCTGTTGAAGAAAATCCTTAGACGAGAATTCAAAACTCAGCTTGTAATTCCATACCTAGAAAAAAGGAAATAGACTTCAAGCTAAAAATGTGACAGAAGATTAACCAGAATCTTCTGCTAGCCTGTCCACTGGACAATGGTTTCTCTCTTTTTCATAAACAAACCCAGGTTAAAAAAAAAAAAAAAAAGTTTGGTTTTCTTTTTTTGTTGTCGTAGTAGAGTGCTTTCAAGTCATTATTGTTGCAGATTTACTATGTGAAATTAATTACCTCATTAACCCTTACATGTAAGATTTAGGATTGCCCCATTTTGCTGTTGTTGTGAAATGCTGTCTGACTCATAACGACTCTGCAGAGGGTTTCTGAGGAGTGACTGGTAGATTCGAACCATTTATCATGTGGTTCACACCGACCAGTGCATCCCATTTTATGGATGTGCAAACTACGACAGTAAAATGACTTGCCCAACTAGGAATTGACAGAGTTGGAATTCAATTTTGATAAATTGAACTTTCTGAAAGCAGAGTTCTTTTGCTTAATCCTCTTGGTATACTAGTTTCTTGTGCAAATATCCATATTTTGGAGAGGAGAGATGTGAAGATAAATAAAATAGAGCCAGCCAAAGAAAGCTTAGAGTTCTGCTTGTTGTTAGCTTTTTGTTGGTGCCATCCAGTTAATTCTGACTCAGTTTCTCTATGCGACCGAGAAGGACTACCCCACAGGGTTTTCTGAGCTCCATCTTTATAGGAACAAATCACGAAGCCTTTCTCCCAGAACCAGAGCCACTGGGTGATTTTAAAACACCAGCATTCCGGTCAGCAGCTCTGCATTTAACTGTCGTGCTGCCAGGGCTCCTGAGAGGAGTGTCTAGAACGTGTGGATAATTCATGAATCAATAAAAAGGAAAGGTAGAGATGCTGTTACACAACTAATGTTTGGTTTTAAGAGGACTTCAGGGAATATTTGGATTAAAGGCAATAGTTTCAGAAAATCTGTATTCCATGAGAATATGAAATTCTGTTCTGCATTTTTTCTCTTTTGATGAGGCTTACTCTACAGAAGCTTTGACCTAATGTTCAGTAACAATAGCTGGGCACCATTCAATTCTGCTCTTGTGACAAAGGAGGCAGTTGTTCATGCAGACTATTAGCCACACAGTCCAAATCCTTCCCTTATTCCTGACTTTCCTTCTTACTTTGTTGCACCAGGTGAATAGAAGCCAATTGTACCTTGGATGAGGCACTATACTACAAAACAGGAGGTAAAGCGAAGCACTAAACGCTTTCTTAGGTCAATTAACTGGAATCTCCCATGAAGCAATGACTCTAATCCTCCTAATCAAGGAGCAAATTACCTGAGATATTTGGTTGTACACAAGCAGCTACTCTTGTGTGTTTATCAATGTTGTAAATATATCTACCACATGACTCTTGTCAATTCAACTTTTTATTAGTGTACAACTTACTGATAGTAACTACAGTAATTGATTGTCCCACCACTGCGAACTTCCCTTCCCCTCTTTTCTCTCCCTGGTAGCCATTAATAAACTTTGGTCTTGTATATTTGTTTCTCCTTGTCTTTTCATATAAGTGCGGTCATACAATATTTGTTATTTTGTGATTGGCGTACTTTGCTCCCTTTAATGTCTTCAAACTCCATCCATATGGTAGCATGTACCCAGACTTTCTTTCCCCTATAGGCTGAGTAGTATTTTGTAGTATGTATGCCCCACATTTTGTTTATCCATTTGTCTGTTGATGGGCATTTAGGCTGTTTCTATTTTTGGGCTATTGTGAATAGGGCTGCAAGACTCTGTATGTATCATAATGGCTGTTATACTTTTAGCTTTTTAAGGAAACCTGTTGTTTTCCACAAAGGCTGTTCCATTTTGCATTTCCACCAGCTATGGATAAGGGTTTCAATTCTCCCATCCTCACCAGAATTTATTTTATTATCATTATTATTTTTTAATCATATTGTGGTTTGGTTTCCATCTCTGATGGCTAGTGACACTGGGTGTCTTTTCATGTATTTGGTGGGTGGGTATTTGAATGTTCTTTTTGGTAAAATGTCCATTCAAGATTTTTGGCCATTTTATCACTGGGTTATTTGTCTTTTTGTTAAATTGGCTACAATTTTTGTTAAATTATATGCAAGGGTAAATTTTAAAAAATATTATAAAAAGTCATAGAAACCCCTATTAGACAAAAATGTGAAGTTCTTATTCCTCAACATATCCCCCATCTAAGTCTATACACTTCAGAAGTATTTCCCTCTCTCTAATCCTGGTGTGGTGCTGTGGGTTAATGTGCCAGACTGCGAAGTCACTTGAACTGCAAGATCGGAGGTTCAAGCTCACCAGCTGCTCCTCGAAAACCCTATACAGGATCGCTATGGGTCAGAACCAACTCGACGGCACTTAACAGCAACAACAATCCTTGCCTGAAGAATTTGGTATTCTTTGCTTTCCATCACACCAAAATGGCAGTTTTGGCATCCTCAAGATGCCGCATCGAGTTCCTTTGCAATGTTCTTTATGTTTGGTGAACAAAAGGAAGACTGAAGGGGCAAAGTCAGAGTTGTAGGGTGCACGGTGGTTAGATAGCCCTTGCCACCCTTGAAGAATGATCAGATACATTGTCATCATGGGAAAAAAGCCCTCAGTTCAACTTTCCTTGCCTTTTTCTCACAACTGCACTTTTTTTTCTTTAAACTTTTCATTGTGAATTGAGTGAAGGTTTACAGAGCAGATCATCAGTTTTATATTCAACAAATCATCTACTTTGTTTCATTTGAATGACTGCAATTCCCTCCATGTAGCATCACCAATCCCCATGTGATTCCTGCTTCCATTCCTCCTTCTCTCCCAACCATGAGGAGTTTTGCTCTTTGGTAAACGCTACCCTTTAATCATGAATTATTGACCATTCTGTGATGTGCATACCTCACTAGTCCCCCTATATATTGTGTATGTATATATATATATCCCCTCTATATACCTATCTGGGAGTCCTGGTGTGGCGCTGTGGGCTAATGCATCAGACTGCAAAGTCGTTTGAACTTCTAGGTCGGTGGTTCAAGCTCACCAGCTGCTCCTTGGAGACCCTATACAGGGCCACTATGGGTCAGAAGTGACTCGACAGCACTTAACAACACTGTATACCTATCTACTGCTTGGCTAAAAATTGAGCCACAGTGGTGAGTTTCGTTTCAGTCCTGAAAGGTGCCCAAGGGCCACACTAGTCTTGGGTTCTTCCAGTCTCTTATCAGTAAGCCTAGGATGTGTTTATATACTTTTGAATTTTGTCCTACATTTCATCCAGTCTACCCAGGAATTTATAATGTGATCCCTTTCAGAGCAGTTAGTAGTGATAGCTGATACCATCTAGTTCTGATCTCAAGATCATGGAGACTGATGTTCACATGTTCCATTAGTCCCTTGGACTAATTGTTTTCAAGCATCTTCAATTTTTATCACTTTTAGTTCTTCCAAACAGGGAGAGGCCAATACTTGCACTTAAGATGACTACCCTTCATGAGCTTTTAAGACTCCAGTCACATAAGTAAAATGTGGAACATTTTCTTTGTGGATGACGCTATGCCAATTGACCATGGTGTACCCAGAAACTCTGGCCCTAAGACCCAGGCCCAGCATTGACTTCCCTCAAGGTGCTTGGTAATGCCTAAGAAGGTTCCATAATTTTGCCCTCTGTACACGCTAACACATTCAAGGACATATTTGTGGCAAAGGTAAGCATCCATGAACAAATATCTTCTGTTGAACTTTTGTATATTTGTTTACTCTCATCTTCCACCCCAAACTGATCAGCCTGTGTATCTATCCATGTATCTACTTATTGTTGTTGTTGTTGCTAAGTGCTGTTGAGTCAGTTCGGACTCAGAGCAGTCCTGTATAGGGTTTCTGAGGAGCAGCTGGTAAGTTTGAAACACTAGATCACTGTGATTGCAGTACTTTGTGTATAACAGTATTGATCTCTACTCTTGCATCGCCCCATGTCTTCTCCTGCTTTCTTCCTTCTTCTGTCAGCCTCCCTCTTGTTATATATTGTCTTTCTGATCATCCAAATTAACACATTCACCATCTAACCAGTTAATTATATCCCCTTCCCTTCCACCCCTAGCAATCATTAAAGAATATTTCTTTTATCGTGAAAACTTTTGATCTTTTACAATAGTGGTTTCATACAATATTTGTCCTTTTGTAAATGACTAATCTCACTCAGCATACTGTCCTCAAGGTTTATCCATGTTATAAGCTTCATTATTATTCTTCAACATTGTATAGTATTCTATTGTGTGTATGTACCCCAATTTTTTATCCATTTTTCCATTGATGGTATTTTTAATTTTAAGTTTTTATTGTGAATTGAGTGATAGTTTACACGGTAGAACATCAGTTTTACACTCATCCTATGGTATTCCATTTCACTGCAATGATTACAATCCCCTCCATGCATCATCATTCAACAATATTTGCTTCTCTTCCCTCTGGTTGTTTTTTGTTTGTTTGTTTGTTTTGGATGAACACAAAAACACTCAGGAATATATAATCATTTAAACAATCAAAGGGCACATTCTGCAGGCCTGCCTCCTGGTCACTGCTAGCACACAGCCTTTCTCTTTCCATAAATAGAGTCCTCAACTGCTCTATCTCTCCATGTCATTGTCTGCCTCCATCTCTGATGTCACTGCTTCTTTGGATCAGGTCTCACCTTCCACTCGACCTTGATGGTCTGTACCTGGATGTAAGATTAACTACTCCCCCCTTTTTGTTCCAAAACTTCTACCTTGACAGATGTGACAGTCACAATTAGTCATGATAACAATTACTCACTATTGAATCATAAGAACCATATCCCTATCTCTTTTCACCAGACCCATCTAGACAAGATGAAAATTATTCAGTGGGGATTCTACCTTCCCCTTTTCAAGATTCTACTCCCTCTTGAAAACTTGTAAGCCATTCACTTTGTGCCTTTATAGCCGCCCCTCCCCCATTTTAGGTAGCCAACCCTGTATACAGAGGAGATTGGATTGATCCTTGATGTAAAGACTCCTTCCCTCTCAGTGGGTATTTTGAGCTACTACATCCATAAGTATTGATCAAGTTCATCAAATTGTAGCAATTTACACTTGTTTCCTTTATCAAAAATTTTTTTTCTTTGTTTATCTTCTTCTAGTCAAGTTCTGATTATCAAGCCATCGAAGCTAGACCAAATGGCTACTATCTACAAGTTTGGGCATTCTTGTGCATCTCCCCTCACTTCATAGCAGCTGGACACTTCACTCTCAGCCCTAGCCTCTGTGGCTATGTCCTTGTCCGTGTACTATATCCACAGCCATCCCCAGTTCTCACCATACTTCGGACCAACCTCTTCTCTCCCTCATCTCCAGGTCGACAGTATTCTATGGAATGTGATCAGACTCAGACTATATCTTCATTGCTGCCTTTCCCCCACTTCCACTCAACAGTAGACCAACGTGTCACCAGTAAGCTTATATGCCTGCTCATGTGTTCCCTTTCAATTTCAGTTTTGGAGGGGGTCTATTGATGAGTATTTAGGCTGTCTCCATGTGGTAGCGTAGTGGTTACGAATCGGGCTGCGAGCCGCAAGGTCAGCAGTTCGAAACTACCAGCTGTTCCGCGGGGGAAAGATGAGGCTTTCTGCTCCCGTAAAGATTTCCAGCCTCGGAAACCCTGTACAGGGTCGCTATGAGTCAGAACCGACTCCACGGCACATAATAACAACAACAACAACCATCTTTTTGCTATTGTGAATAGTGTTGTGATAAACGTGGTGTTTGATCATGGCTTTAATTTATTGAGGATAGATACCAAATCGAGGGATTGCTGGGTCATGCAGTATTTTTATTTCCAGCTTTCTGAAGAAGTATACCATTCTCTTTGGTGGTCACAACATTTTACTGTCCTGCCAGCAGTGTGAGAAAGCCCCAGTCTCTTCGTGTTCTTGTCAGGATTTTCTGTTTTCTATTTTTGTTTTTTAACTTTGCTATTAATGCTGGGGTGAGATGATACCTTACAGTCGTTTTGATTTGCATCTCTCTAATGAATAATGTCCACAAGCATTTCTTCATATGTTTGTTGGCCACCTGCCCATTTTTAAATTGGTTTATTCATCTTTTTCTTGTTGAGGTACTGAAGTTTTCTATAAATTTTAGAGATGAGTCTCTTGTCTTATATGTCATTGCTAAAGCTTTTTCCAGTTTGTGGGTTCTCTTTTTACTTTTTTGGTGAAATCTTTTGCTTTTCAGGAGATCCCAGATATAGTTTGTCTTCTGCTGCTTGTGTGCTTTCAGTTATGTTTCATAGTGTATTTATGCCATGTATCAAAGTCCCTGTTTGCCCCTATTTTGACATTGATAATCTTTATAGTTACAGGCCTTACATTTAGGTCTTTAATCCAAGTTGAGTACATTTTGGTGAGATATGGTCTTGATGTGTTGTGAGATATGGATCTTGTTTCATTCTTTTACAAATGGATTTCCAGTTTTGCCCAAACAATTTGTTGAAGAAACTATTTCTTGACCATTTAATGTGTTTTGGCCCTTTGTCAAAGTTCAACTAACCATAGGTGGATGGATTGAGTTCAGGTTTCTCAATTCTGTTCCATTGATCTCTGTGTCTTTCATTGTACCAGTACCAAGCTGTCTTAACCACTATGGCTGTGTGTGTGTAGTAGGTTTTGAGATTGGGAAGTGAGAGGTCTCTTAATTTGTTCTTCTTCTTTAGTAGTGCTTTGATTATCCGAGGTTTCTTTTCTTTCTATATAGAGTTAGTGATTCGTTTTTTCATTTCTTCAAAGAATGATGTTGGAAACTGAATTGGGATTGCATTGTACCTATAGATCACTTTGGGTGGCAGTGTTGATATTTTCATAATTCTAAGTCTTCCTATCCATGAGCAAAGTATAGTCTTCCATTTTTGTAGGTCTCCTTTGGTTTCTTGTAGTAGTTTTTGTAGTTTTCTTTGCATAGGGTTTTTGTTTCTCTGGTTAGATTTAGTCCTAAATACTTCCTCTTTTGGGTTGTTGTAAATGATATTGCTTTCCTGATTTCCTTTTCAGAGCTCTCTTTATTAGTGTAAAGGAATCCAACTGAATTTTGATATTGTTGATCTTGTATCCTGCCACTTTACTAAATCTTTCAATGAGTTCCAATTATTTTCTTGCTGAGTGTTTGGAATTTTCTAAGTATAGAATCATATCATCTGAAAATAAAGAGAGTTTTACTTCTTTGCCAATTTGGATGCTTAATTTCCCTTTCTGGTTTTACAGCTCTAGCTAAGACTTCTAACACAATGTTGAATAGTTGTTGCTGCTAAGCGCCATCAAATTTGTTCTGACCCATAGTAACCCTGTATAGGGTTTCCAAGGAGTGGCTGGTGAGTTTGAACCACCGACCTTGCAGTTCAAATGGCTTTGCAGTCCTGCACATTAACCCACAGCGCCACACCAGGATAAAAGTTGTCCTCGTTTGGTTCTTGTTCACAAAGTGAATGCTTCCAGTTTCTCTCTGTTTTTATTTTATTTTATATATATGTCTTAATGATTATATACATATGTCCTCGTTTTGTTGAGGAATTTACCTTCTATTCTTTGTTAAATGTTTCTGTCAGGAATGAGTGTTGGATTTTGTTCAAATGCCTATTCTGCATCACTCAATATAAGCATGTGGTTCTGGTCCTTTGCTTTATTTATATGATGGATTACATAGATTGTTTTTCTAATATTGAACCATTCTTACATACTTGGTATGAAGTCTACTTGGTCATGATGTATTATTTTTTAATTGGCTTGGATTTTGTTGAGAATTATGCATGTTTGTTCATGAGGAACGTTGGTCTAAATTTTTCTTTTCTAGTGATGTCTGTTTTCATCATTAAATTCATAAAATGAATTTGGCAGTTTTCCACCTTTTTCTATGTTTGGAATAGCTTGAGTACAATTTGTGTGTCACCTGTTCTGTGAATATTTGTTAGAATTCACTGGTAAAGCAGTTTAGGTCTGGACTTATTTTTGTTGGGAGTTTCTAAATGGCATGAATAATTTATTTTGTTCTAGATCTGTTCAAGTTTTCTGCTTCAGTATGTGCTAGTTTAGGTAGGTAGTGTCTTTGTAGAAATTTGTCCATTTCTTATAGATTTTCAAATTTGTTGGAGTACAATTCTTTATAGTATTCTGCTATTATCCTTTTTTTTTTTTTTTTTATCTCCATTGGTTCTGTTGAGATGCCACCCATATCATTTCTTATTCATGTTATTTGTATTTTTTCCTTCTTTTCT
>NW_006408573.1:572109-604071 GCF_000296735.1 Chrysochloris asiatica
ATCTGAGAAGATGCTTTGTAGTATTTTAATGTTTAAAAATTTATTAAGCCTTGCTTTGTGGCCTAACATATGGACTATTCTCGAGAATGTTCCATGTGTACTGGAAAAGAGTGTATATTTTGCTCTATATAAGTCCTGGTATAGTGCTGTTGGATCAATGCATTGGACCACAGGCCAGTTTGAACTGCAGGGTTGGATGTTCAAATTCACCAGCAGCTCTTTGGAACCTCTATACTAGGTCACTATGTGTTGGAATGACTGGAAGGCAGTTAACAACAACAATAAGTCTATGCGGTTGAGTTGTTTAGTTCTTCTGTATCTTTGTTGAGTTTCTTTCTAATTATTCTGCCCTTCATAAAAAATGGTGTATTAAAATCTCCTGTTATTATCTTTATCTTTCTTCAGTTCTGTTAAGAGTTTGATTTGTGTATTTTGAGGCTGTTTCATTGGGAACATAGATATTTCTTATAGTATGTCTTCTTGTTCAATTGACCTTTTACTCTTGTGATAATATCCTTCTTTGTCTCTTCTGCTGGTTTTTGCCTTAATGTCTATTTTATCAGATATTAGTATTGCTACTCCTGCTTATTTTGTTTTAGACTTTTTATTACTAATCAAGTAAAGGTTTACCGAGAAGATCATACGTTTTGCATTCAACAAATCATGCACTTTGTTTCATATCAATGATTGTAATCCCTCCATGTAACAACAGTTATCCCACTTCCTCCCTGTGGATCCTATTTTCATGATAACTTCCTTCCTATCAGTTCTCAACTATGTCCTGAGGTAAATGTTTCTCTTTTGATCTTGAATGGTTGATAATTCATGGCAAGCATACCTTACTAATATTCTTATCTCCCCTATCTACTGCTTAGCTGAAAATTGGGCCACGATGATGAGGGTTGTAGACTCAGTTTCTCCAGTTTGTTTCTGATCAGTAAGTGCTTTCTGACTAGCAAATCTGTTTTTTT
Organism: Chrysochloris asiatica; assembly: GCF_000296735.1. NCBI lineage: Eukaryota > Metazoa > Chordata > Mammalia > Afrosoricida > Chrysochloridae > Chrysochloris > Chrysochloris asiatica. The sequence continues at coordinate 573,081 of NW_006408573.1, forward strand.
GTTGTTGTTCTTTGTTTTTTAGGTATAATTTTGTGTTTTGATCTATAATTTCTTGCTTTTTATTGCCATTAGTGTGACTTGTTTCCCCCCAACCTTTGATTTTTAGTCTATTTTTGTCTTTATGTATAAGAAGTGTATCTTGTAGATAGCATATTGAACGGCTCTGTTTTCCTATCCATTCTGCTACTCTCAGTCTTGACTGGTACATTTAATCCATTTACATTCTGTGTAATTATTAATAAGTATGAATTGACTGCTGTCACTTCTTAGTCACCAATGTATTTTTCAATTTTCTTATAACTTCTTCATTCTATGCACCTGTAATCTTCCTATGTCATTTGACAAAAACCTATCAAGATTACCCATTTGGGTATTCAAAAAAAAACCAATCACCATAATCTTCTGGGCTGACCTCTCTATCTGGAATTTAATTTATTCAGCATTTCCTCTCAGAAGCCACCTTTGATTTGAAGGTGTCCTAACATGGCTGAAGTAACTTGTTTGTAGTCATTTACTGGCCACAGAGACATGTTTAAAGACATATTGTTTTGGAATAAACCCAGGCATCTATGAAATGGAACCATAGTATTAAAAATTTTTAAATTAAGCCTCATATTTTGTTTATTAGATTCTTCTAGTCAGTAACTTGCCTTTTAACTTCTTTTGTAATGTCTTTTGATGGACAAAGGTCCCATTTATTTACCTTACAGTTTGTTATTTGTGCTTTTGTTATTATATTAGATGATCCAGTGTTGAAAGGTAGATATAATAGCATAAAACCTGCTTCTTCTTCACATTTTTTTTTTGTTTTAGTTTCCACATTTAGGCCCTTAGTCCATTTTGAATTTGTTTTTGTGTATGATGTGAGGTATGAGTCCTAATTAATTTTTCTGCACATTGAAATCCAATATTTCCAGCACTAGGGATATCATTGCTGACATCAGATGGATCTTGGTCGAAAGCAGAGAATACCAGAAAGATGTTTCCATATGCTTTATTGACTATGCAAAGGCTTCAACTATGTGGATCATGACAAGTTATGGACAACATTGTGGGGAGTGAGTATTCCAAAGCACTTAATTGTACTCATGAGGAACCTGTGTAATCATTTCAACAGAACAAGGGAACACTGAATGGTTTAAAATTAGGAAACATGTGTGCCAGGGTTGTATTATCTCACTATAGTTATTTAATCTGTACACTAAGCAAATAATCCAAGAAACTGGATTATATGAAGACGAACATGGCGTCAGGATTAGGTGATACAACCTTGTTTGCTGAAAGCAAAGAGGACTTAAAATACTTTGATGAAAATCAAAGAGCACAGCCTTCAGTATGGGTTGCAGCTCGATGTAAAGAAAACAAATATCACCACTGGACCAATAAATAACATGATAAATAGAGAAAAGATTGAAGTTGTCAAAGACTTAATTTTGCTTGAATCCGTTGTCAGCACTCATTGACGCAACAGTCAAGAAATCAAACTACATATTGCATTAGGTAAATCTGCTGCACAGATCTATTTAAAGTATTCGAGGGCAAAGATGTTAGTTTGAGAACTAATGTGTGCCATGGTAATTTCCATGGCTTCTTATGCATGTGAAAGTTAGGCAGTGAATAGGAAGATTGTAAAAGAATTTATACACTTGAGTTATGGTGTTTCAGAGGAATATTAAAAATGCCATGACAAACAAATCTGTGTTGGAAGATATATAGCCAGGATACTCTTTAGAAGCCATTGTGTCAAGCCTTTGTCTCTTATACTTTGGACACATTGTCAGGAGGGACCATTTCCTGGAGAAGGACATCATGCTAAAGAAGAACAAGCAGATCTGTGATGGAAGATGTACAGCCAGGATGCTCCTTAGAAGCCAGGATATAGAGACTTTATCTGTCATACTTTGGACACATTGTCAGGAAAGACCAGTCCCTGGAGAAGGACATCATGCTAAGAAAAAGGGAGGGTCAGTGAAAATGAAGAAAACCCATAATGAGATGGGTTGGCCCAGTGGCAGAAGCAATGGCTCAAGCTTTAAAAAGATTGTGAAGATGGTGCAGGACTGTTAGGGTTTCGTTCTGTTGTGCATAGGTCACTATGAGTCAGAACCATTTTGACAGCACCTAACAACAACAACAACCATTCATTTAAGTGTCATCAAATGGATTTAAGACCCTCATCAAAAATCAGTTGACCCAAGGAAGCAGAGAAATATGACTGCAAAGTCTCCTGGGGCCAGCACTGGTTCTCACTAGGAGAGGGGGATTGAAAGGATCGGAGGGAAAGGAAGGAAAGGAGGCAGGTCACTTGTGTGAGCCCACCCTTGAGGTGCAGCATGGCCAATTTGAATTTTCTCAGGTGGTTGTGAAGGCAAGAAGCCATAGGTGGCAGAACACACTGCCAATTAACAGAGAAAGCCGCTAATTTTCAGTCCCAACCGTCCCCACCCCCATGAAGGCTGGTTTTTTTTTTCTTCTTTTTTGACTTGGTTTTTGTTTTGTGTCTTTGTTTTCCTTCTTCTTGCATCACACGACAGATGACAGCAACTGCAGTCATACAGCCAAGCCACAGTTGTACCCTCTAGAGCTCCACCAATTGGGCAAAAGCCAATACAAGTTGCTGTACACCACAGCAGCATCTATAACCTACATCTGTTAAAAAAAAAATAACACTTTGAATTGAACTGTAGGAACAGTGAACATAGAATCTCATCTCTTGATCACACCCACCAGGAAACAATTGGTGAGTGCCTAACAGTACACCAACATACATTCATCAAGTTAATACCATGACAACACTATGATGACTAAAAAGCAGCAGAAAGTTTCTGCTCATATGCAGAAACAAGACAGAGCAGCTCAAACAAATGACCAAGAGGAAGAGCTAGAAATATTTTGAGGAAGAAGAGGCACTGAAACTACCTGAAGAAGAATTCAGGAGAATGATACTGAGGTACATCCAAGTGTTCCACAGAAAGGTCAAGGGAAACAAGGAAGAATTCATAAAATCCCTACAGGAACAATCAAACAAAATAGGCGTAGCATTGGAGACAATAAAAAACCCAGTTGATCAATCTAATTATCAGAAATTGGACAATACACTAAAATATCAGAAAAGGATAATACACTGAAAAGGCAAAGAGTAGAATGGAATCAATGGAAGCCAGAATTAGTGAGCTTGAAGACAAATCTCTCAATACTGTTAAGGTTAAAGAACAACCAGAAAAAAAGAATGTAAAATCTGAAGAAAGCCTAAGATTCATGTGTGACAATATGAAGAAGAATAGCCTACAGGTGACTGGAATTCCAGAACAGAAAGAGACAAAATAACAAACAGAAAAGATAGCTAAAGAACTGTTGGAAGAAAATCTCCCTGGCATCTTGAAAGATGAGAAGATACACATTCAAGAACCTAAACCAAATGCAGGAAGGACAGACCCAAAAGAAAGTCACCAAACTATATTATAATGAAATCAATGATAAGGAAAAAATTCCAAAAGCACCTTGGGAAAAATTAAATGTTACATACAAAGGAAATGCAATAAGATTAAGCTCTGATTTTTCAACAGAAACCATGTCTATATAAAACTCTGAAAGGGAAAAAACAAAAAACCAAAACTGCCAACCAAGAATCATATACACAGCAAAGATGTCTATCAAATAAGATGGTGAAATGAGAACATCTTATGATAAACATAGGAATTAAAGGACTTTGTAAAAATCAAGCCAGCACTTCAAAGTATACTAAAGGGAGGTCTTTGGACTGAGAACCAATGAAAGCAGACAACAACCAGAGGTTGACATAGATGGTGATATCACCCAGATCTCAGTCCAGATATGGAGGAGTCCAGAGCAGAACAAAAATACAAGTCTGAAAATAGGGGACCTGGGATGTCAGTCTATGATCAGGACATCTACAAAGTGATGGGAGGGAAAAGTATAGTTACAAAGTTCCAGATGGTGAGGTCAGGTAGATTTCAGGATAAAACAGACTATTTTTAAATGAGAAAGCTATCAGTAAAGTACAGGGTAATTTCAAAGACACTTAATACACCTTCACATCAATCAAGAAAAGGAAAATCCAAAAAGATTTTGGAAACATTAAACTATGAGGAACTTGACAAGAAAAAGCACAAAGATATGAATGCAGCACAGGAAAGCATGAAGAACAAAGAAACCAGCAGCACCACACACACAAAAAGACAAACAGCAAAATGACAGCAATTAATCCATACTTGTTGATAATTACACTGAATGTCAATGGACTAAATGCACCAGTCAAGAAACAGAGAGTAGCAAAATGGATAAGAAAACAGTACATTATTTCAGTACACTATTTATTTAAAAGAGACACATCTTACACACAAAGTTAAAAATGAAATTATGGAAAATATATCAAGCTAATTGCAATAGCAAATGAACAGGAGTGGCAATATTAATCTCTGATAAAATAAACTGTAAGGCAAAACCCAGTATAAGAGACAAAGAAGGACTATATCTCATTATTAAAGGGTCGATTGGATAAGCGGACATAACCATAATAAATATCTATGCTCAAAATGAAAAAGCCTCAAAATATACAAATCAAACACTAATAGAATTGAAGAACGAAATAGACAACTCTATAATAATAACAGGAGATTTTAATACACCACTTTCAAAAAATGACAGAACAACCAAAATTTAACTCAACAAAGACACAGAGGAACTAAAAAACACAATCAATCTCTTTGACTTCATAGATTTGTACAAAGCATCCAACAACAACACAATGTACATTTTTTTTTTCCAGTGCACATAGAACATTCTGCAGAATAGAGCATATGTTAGGCAACAAAGCAAGTCTCAATACATTTTAAAACATCAAAATACTAAAAAGCATCTCCTCAGATTGCAACACTATAAAATTAGAAATCAACAATAGGAAGATCAAGGAAATAAACTGAATACATACAAACTGAATAACACCCTGCTTATAAGCTACTGAGTAGTAGAAGAAATTAAATGTGAAATAAATTAATTACTAGAAACAAATGAAAACAAAAGTACAAAATCCCAAAACCTTTGGGACATTAAAAGCAGTGTTGAAAGGGCAGATTATAGCAATAAATGCACACATTCAAAAAGAAGCTAGAACCAAAATCAACACATTAACACACCATCTGCAACAATTAGAAAAAGACCACTCACGTAAGCCTACAATCACAAAAAAAAAGGATCAACAAGACAAGAAGCTGGCTCTTTGAAAGGATTTATAAAATTGATAAACCATTAAATATCTAACAAAAGAGAAGATGGAAAATATCTAAATCACACTCATAAGACATTATATGGGTGACATCACATAAGTACCAATGGAAATAAAAAGGATAATAACAGAATAATATGAAATGTTTTACTCCAAAAAGAGGAAATAGATACATTTTTAGAAAAATAAGACTTACCTAAACTAACACAGAGTGAAGTATTGAATCTACAGATCACTTTGGGTAGTATTGAAATGTTGACAATGTAAAGTACTTTAATTAATAAACATGGAACATCTTTCGGTATACTTAAGTCTTATTTAACCTCTCACAGCAGTATTTTATAATTTTCATTATATAAATTCTTCACATTCTTGGTTAGATTTATTTTTTAGTATTTTATTCTCTTAGATGCAATTTTAAATGGAATTGTTTCCAGAATTTTCTTTCATATTTCTCATTACTGGTATATAGAAACTCGACAGATTTTTCTTTGTTGACCTTGTATCCTACAATTTTGCTAAATTCCTCTGTTAGTTCTAAAAATTTTCTTGTGGATTCTCTGGGATTATCTAAATATAGGATCATATCTTCCATTAATACAGAATATTTTACTTCTTCATTTCCAATATGAGTACATTTATTTGTTTTTCTTACCTTATTCTTGTTAGGACTTCTAATAAAACATTGAACAGAAGTGGTGAGTGTAGGCAACCTTGTCTTATTCTTGATTTCAAGGGGAAAATTCTCAGTCTTTCTCCATTATGTATGTTATCCGTTGGCTTTTCCTGTGTGCCTTAAATCATTGAGGAATTTTCCTTATATTTCAATCTTCTTTAGGATTTTCATCATGAATGAATGTTGGATTTTATCAAATGTTGTCTCTGTAACCACAGAGATGATCATGCGGTTATCTTTAGTTCTATTGATGTGTTGTGTCACGTTGATTGACTGTCTCATGTTGAATCACCCCTGCATTCCTGAAATAAATTCTACGTGGTCACAGTGTTGTTGTTGTTGTTAGATGTCATTGAGTCAGTACTGACTCATAGTGACCTATGCACAACAGAACGAAACACTGCCCAGTCCTGGGCCAACCTCACTATGGTTGCCATGCTTGAGCCCATTGATGCTGCCACTTGGCCAATCCATCTCACTGGGCCTCTTCCTCTTTTTCTCTGATCCTCCACCTTACCAAACATGATATCCTTCTCCAGCGATTGGTCCCTCCTGACAATATGTCCAAAGTGTGAGAGACGAAGTTTTGCCATCCTGGCCTCCCAGGAGCACTCTGGCTGCACTTCTTCCAACACAGATCTGTTGGTTCTATGGGCAGGCCATGGCACTTTCAATATTCTCCTCCAACACCATAACTCAATTCTTCTACAGTGTTCCTTATTCACTATCCAGCTTTCACATGCATATGAGGTTATTGAAAATATCATGGCTTGGGTCAGGCTCACCTTAGTCCTCAAGCTGACATCTTTGCTCTTCAACACTTTAAAAAGGTCTTGTGCTGCAGATTTGCCGAATGCAATATATTGTTTGATTTCTTAACTGCTGCTTCCATGAGTGTTAGTAGTTGGTCCAAGAATAATGACAGCTTTAATCTTTTCTCCGTTGATAAGACTGTTGCATCTTGGTCCAGTGGTGAGGATTTTTGTTTGCTTTACATTGACCATACCGAAGGCTGTGGTCTTTGATCTTCATCAGTAAATATTTTAAGTCTGGTGTTGTTGTTGTTGTTGTTAAGTGCCATTGAGTCGACTCTGACCCATAGCGACCCTGTATAGGGTTTCCAAGGAGCAGCTGGTGAATTGAACTGCCAACCTTGCAGTTCAAATGGCTTTGAAGTCTAGCGTAGGACTCTGTTAATATGCTGTTGGATTTTGTTTGCTAGTATTTTGTTGAGGATTTTTTTAAATGTACATTCATAAGAGATATTGGCTTGTAATTTTTTTTTCATATGGCCTGGGTATCAGGATTATGTTTGCTTTATAGAATGAATTAGGGCATGTTCATTCCTTCTCTATATTTTGAAAGAGTTTAAACAGTATTGAAAATGGTTGTGAGGACTGCAATCAATGTCACAAAACAAAGTGTGTATGAATTGTTGAATGAAAAACCAATTTGTTCTGTATATATTCATTGAAATTACAGTAAAAAGTTAAAAATATATAAATAAAGAGTATTGATGTCACCACAAAGAAATATTCTACTTTGGTGATTAACAACTGGGGTCTCAAAAGCTTGGGAGCAGCCATCTATGGCGTAACTAAGAGTGATGAAAATTGAAGACACGTGGAAACCATCAGTCCAATGGACTACGGCACTAAGTGAATGTAGCCGTGAGGCTGAGACCAGGACTAGATGCTGTCTGGCTACCACTACCATCTGCTCTGAAAAGGATCACATTAGCAGTTTCTGGATACAGAAAGAGAAAAGTGTGGAAAAACTTAAGATAGTAATAAAAAGAACAGACTTACTGGTCTGATATAGACGGATAGAAGCCCCTAGACTATGGTTCTTAGCTATCCTTCTGGTCTGGAAATGAACCCATCCCTGTTTTTGCTCAGTTTTCAGTCAAACACAAACCAGGTCTAGAAGAGAATCAATAATACTAGGGAAGTACACACTCCTTATAATAATCTATCTTTTGTAATCAAAAGAGCAGTATTTACCTAAGGACAATGGTCAGGAGGGTTAGGAAAGAAGGAAGGATGGAAACAAGGAAAAAATGGGCTAAGTGGTGTTTGATTGTGGGGATTTCAATCAGTGCCATGACCTAAAATGTGTGTGCATTGTTTCAATGGAAACCTGATTTGCTCTGTAAGTCTTCACTCAACTCAATAAAAAGTTGGTGGTTTTTGTTTTTGTGTTGATATATATAAAGTATTGGTATCAATTCTGCTTGGTAGAATTCCCCAGTGAAGCTACTTGGTCCGCGACTATTTTGTGTGTGTGTGTGTGTGTTTTGTTTAAAGTTAGGTTTTAACTCCATGGAGTGGAATGTATATTGTGCTTTTAGGGGTGGAATGTACCTGCTGAATCTAGTTGGCTTATAGTCACTAAGGCCCTCTGTTTTCCTGTTGATCTTTTTTCTAGATGTCTTGTCCATACTGAAATTTGTGTATCGATGTTACCAACAATCATTTTAGTACTTCTATTGCTTCCTTCAATCCTATCAGTGTTTGCTTTGTATACTTAGGTGCTCTGATATTGGGTGCATATATATTTATAATTGAGCACTTGTATTCTTTATTAAGTCCATTTTTGTTTTCTGCTGAGTTCTCTTGAATTGATTTTTGTTATAGAAAAGCATATAATTTTAAATGACAATGCCTAGACTAGAGTTCCCACTGACTAGCGGCCACACATAATCACAAAGACCATAGAAGATTTACAGGTGGATATGAGGAATATCTCAATTTGTTAATCTTGTTGGACCAACTGTTGGTATCTATGTAATTTGAACACACTCAATTTCCTGAACCTTCCCTCCAAAAATCAGGTTAAATATTCTTTGATCAATCTAGTATTGAAGCTATGGCTCTTCTTATTGGCTGAAGATATTTCTTTGAGGATCATAAGTAGCTCTCATTAGATTGTCTTTGTTCTCCAAGAAGTCTTCTTGAATCCTTCAGGACGCATAAATTGTGTCATCTCTACTCTTGCAATGAACATGACCTGCACGTGTAGTATAAGACTTACAAGTCAATCAAACACAATGATTGGATTTATATATTTCTGTCTTCTCCCAAAAAGTAGTGGATCATTTAAGAATAAGATTATGTGTTACTTACCTATATTCCTCTCAGTTTTCATCCCCAGATCTTGCTCTCACAAAGCTTTCAATTAATGTTTTAAAAGTGAATTTTTCATCATTGAATGAGGCCCATGTTGCGAGGTGATTTTCTTCCATTGATCCCCAGGCTCCATTTTAAGGAGGAATAGGGTGAAGCCTCAGCTTGGAATCTGCAGCTTCTCTCATATCGTTTTGATGTTGAGATATGGGTCAGTTCATTGAAACATGAGTAAAGAAACAGGATTATTTCAACCTGTGTGCAGAGTCTGCAATCTCTTATGGGGACTGTCAGTCTTGATACTACCTCTTCTCTCTGGACCAGTGCACACTCTGCTTCTTTTCCATCACAATGAGATGTACAGTCTATAACTCCCAGCAGAAAAGAATGACGAAAGGGAACCACTTACCCCTTACTCTAATGCAACAAAATTTTCTGATTTCTTATGCTTGCTCTCAGAGGCCAATCCATATCAAGACAGGCCACACACTTCTTTCAGATCTCTGCCCAAAGGTAGAATCTTCAAACATCTAAAATTTCCCTACTAGTTACTTTCCATCAATTTAAGTCTTCCACCAGCAATACTAAAGGCACTGAGCCAAGGTGAAGTTTAATGGGAAGAGCATGAGTTTCTCACTGAACTGATGGAACAACCACTTTGCAGGCCTCTTCTATGCATGGTATCGTCTAGAACTGACATTGATTGAATCAATGGGGCAATTGTGTTTACCTTGAGGCAGAAGTGCCTGGAACACGTATCCCTAAACTGCCCAGCTGGAAGAGCCCATCACTGTAGTCAGATTGACAAAGGACAGTCAAGGTCAGCAGAGCAGGCCATCGGGGGGCATGCTTCCCCTGCCTCCCCCACCTGACCCACTTCTCCACAATCCACCTGCTTCAGCCACCTCAGGCTCACTCTCAGCTGCCAGATGCTCACTGAGGCTGTTCCTCAAATTGCCAGGAGATTGCTATCCAAACTGTCACCCCCTGATCAGAAAAGAAGGAGTTATGGGGAGTAACTGACAGTACCTGAGCGATCTCTCATTTGGATTAAATCAAGATCTTTAAATATTTATAAAGTTCTGGTATCGAAAATAGCCAGCTTTTACTTTCCACATGGACTATTGAAATATGGGCCTAGTACATTTCAAATGAAATACTCTCCCAAACAGTAATATGTTTTGTGTGTGAGTGTGTTTGTGAGAGTGTGTATATGTTAAGAAACCTATTGCATTATGTTAAATATCCCAAGGGCTCAGTATAGAACATGACTGGAATGAATACAGGATGAGAATAACTTTTTTCGATCTCATTAGATGGTCTGAGTTTTGAAATCTGCTCTAAAAGTGTGGTAAAGTGTGCAGTGTTGTAGATTAATGCACTGAATATATTTCTACAGTTCTTGATGTGTTTCATAAAAGGTCCATTTCAAAAGTGTGCTGTATTATAGGTGAACACTCGCAGTAAATAATCTTGTTACAGAAACCTAAGCAATTTTTACAAGGCGTATTTCTGGCTGACTGAACAATTTATTCTCCAGATGTCACATTCTATTTTTCCAATATAAAATGAAACAGCTTTTTTTTTTTTTTTCTTTTAAGGCCGACTGTGCTGCTTTGTCTGAGTCTAGAACAAAGGATGGCTCCTTAAGGAGGCTGATGCAATGTTTAAAGTCCATCACTTTAAAATTATCGCCACACCTGGGAAGAGCGGGCAGGTTTATGCTGGCTTTCCTTTCCAGGAATGACATTGACAATCAGGCAGGCTGCTCCCTTGGGTCATCCAGTTTGAGAAAATTCTCTGGGTTCTTGAAAAATTGGACAGAGGGAGCAAAAAAGGATGAGGAGAGTGAACTGAAGATGAGGAAGAAGAGAGGGGACAATGGGGCTAGAAAAGGAAGGGAAAAGAGAGGAAAGATGAAGAAAAGCAGGAAGAGGACGGAACAACAGGTAGCAGAGGCAGAATCCTGAGGGAAGAAGAGCAGACCAAGCAGAAGAGAAGGTGGTAGAAGAGAAGACACTGGCTGCAAGAGATGGTAAGTATTGAGAAACATGCAAACACTTCGGCCACCAGAGGCAGCATCTGCAGAGATTGTCTACAGAATATGCATTGTTGGTATCATTGCTAAGTGCCATTGAGTTGGTTCCAACTCTTAGAGACCCTGTATAGGATTTTTGAAATGTGACCTTGTGATTAGAAGTCCAGTGATTATCCTACAGTACTCCTGGAGAACATTAAATTAAGTCTGTTCTGACTCATAGAGAGCTTGTATAGGGTTTCTGACTCATGGAGACTGTATAGGGTTTCTGAGAATTGGCTGATGAGTTTGAACTGGCAACCTTGTAGTTCAAATGGCTTTGCAGTGCAGTACTTTTCCTACAATATTACATTAGGACTCCTGGGAAATGTTGTTGTTGGTGGTTCTGACTCATAATGACCCTGCATAGAGATTCAAAGGTTGTAAATCTTCACTGAAGCAGACAACCTCATCTTTTTCCCATGAAGTGACTGGTAGATTCAAACTAGTGATTTTTGTTGTTGTTGTTATGTGCCGTGGAGTCAGTTCTGACTCATAGCGACCCTGTACAGGGTTTCTGAGGCTATTTACGGGAGCAAAAAGCCTCATCTTTCTCCTGCGGAACAGCTGGTAGTTTTGAACTGCCGACTTTAAGGTTTGCAGCCCAATTCGTAACCACTACACTATCACAGCTCCTTAACTATAACTGATTGTTGTTGTTGTTAAGTGCCGTTGAGTTGGTTCCAACCTATAGCGACCCTATATAGGGTTTCTGAGGAGCAGCTCAGGTGAACTTGAACCACTGACCTTGCAGTTCAAACGGCTCTGCAGTCTGGCACATTAACACATAGTGCCACACCACGACTCCTGATTAGGCCCATGTAATATTCTATGAAAGAACAAAAAAATAGTTCCATCATCAAATAACCTTGGAAACGCTGATTTTATATATACCTTCTTCCCTTGGAAATTCACAGTGTCCTTTATCCTGTTAAAGGCTTAGAGAAGTCTGGGAGCAAATAAATTTGTTTAACTTCATTTAACCTGATGTTTTCAAACTTAATTGAACTCCAAGCCCTCTTTTCACAAAAAAGATCATGTTGTGATTGAGACACATTCTTCTAACGCATAGCTTTTATGTCTAGAAAGGCTAAATCATCCTGTAGTACCCATGCCCTCTACATCACCTGGGTATGTAAATCAAAACACTCACCATGACCTCTGTACCTACATGATACTTACCCAGGAAAATGTCATGGGAAACTTAGTGCTTAATATGGTGTTTGATGCTGACAGTTAAGTGCTCAAATGGTTAACCAAAAGGTTGGCAGTTCTAAACCACCAACAACAGTACTACAGGAGAAAAGACCTGACGATTGGTTTGCTTAAAGATGACAGTCAAGAAAACTCTTTGGGGAAGTTCTACTTTGTCCTATGGGGTCACGATGGGTCAGAATCAACTCAATGGCAATTAATTTGGTTTGGATTGTGCAAAACTGCAGCTCCACATATCTTCTACAACCTGAGATCTAGGGCTCTTGGAATAGGGAAAAAAAGACCATTGGCCAAAGCAAGTCACATGACCAAGTTTGATGTTGTCGTTGTTAAGTACCGTGGAGTTGGTTCCGACTCATAGTGACCCTGCACAGTGTTTCCGAGGCTGTACATCTTTACAGGAGCAGAAAGCCTATCTTTCTCCCGCGGAACAGCTGGTAGTTTCAAACTGCTGACTGTGAGGTTAGCAGCCCGATTCAGAACCACTTTGAAAATATTCGTCCTGGCGGCAATACAGTTCACAGGACAATGGGTCAGGAAAGTATAATCTCTCTCTCTTTGTTTTTTAAAGCTTTTATTGTGAACCGAGTGATACTTTACATGGGAAAACATTGACTTTACATCATCGTTTCATTACAATGAAATCTCCTCCATGCATCATCATTCAACAGTATTTGATTCCATTCCCTCTGGTTTGTTTTTTTTTTTTGCGGGGGAGGGATAAGGGTTGTACAGAAAAAACACTCTTGAAAATATAGTCATTTAAACAACCAAAGGGCACATTCTGCAAGCCTGCCTCTTGGCCACCAGCACTCAGTCCCTCTCTTTCCATGAGTCCAGCTTTATATCTCCACATCCTCATCTCTGCTTCCATCTCTGGTGTCGCTGCTTCTCTGGATAGGGCCCCACATTCCACTTGTGCTCTTCTACCTTGATGGTCCAAGAATCCTGTTTCTGGACTGATTAACGACTCCCCCGTTTTTGTTACAAAACTTCCACCATTACAGTTGTGACAGTTGCAATTAGTCATGATAACAATTACTCACTATTGACTCATAAGAATCTTATCCCCATCTCCTTTCACCAGACCTGTCTAGACAAGATGAAAACTATTCAGTGGGGACTCCACCTTCTCCTTACATACTCTTAAACTAAACTCACGCTTGAAAAGTTGTAAGCCAGTTACTTCATGCCTTGTCGTCCCCTCATTTTAGGTAGCCAATGTCTAAGTTGCCCATCCCTATCTACAGTATATACAGAGGGGATAGGATTGACACTTGATGTGAAGACTCCTTCCCTCTCAGTTGGTATTTTGAGCTACTACATCTATAAGTATAGGTCAAGTTCATCAAATTGGAGCAGTTTACACTCATTTCCTAAGCATAATATCCTTTACAGAGAGGGTGGGAGAATGAATGAAAACAATCACAGGTGTACGCTACAAGAAGACTAGAGGAAAAGGCTATGGCCTATAGGCATATCTTTTAGGGGTCCCTCATTTTAGGTTTGTTTGAACCACAAGGTTGACAGTTGAAGCTGACCACTGCTCCCTGGGAACCCTATACAGGGTTGCTATGAGTTGCATCTGACTGGACCTCACTTAACAACAACAACATTTTAGGTTCAGTCACCTCATCATGGTCCCAGAAGGTGAAAAGAATTGGACAAGGCTGAAAAGTAAGCTGGTTCTGTGGTAACACCACAAGGTCAGTAGTTCAAACCGACCAGATCCACCAGTCACTACACGGTAGAAAGATGAGACTTTTTGCTCCATAAAAGGTTTATGCTGTTTTTATTAGGTGCCATAAAGTTGGTTCTGACTCTTAGCAATCCTGTATAGTGCTTCCAAGGAGAGACTGGTGAGTTAAGACCACCAACCTGTGGTTAGTGGTCCAGTGTTTTTTCTACAATGTCTCACTGGGACTCCATAGGGAACTATTCCTTTGTGTCACTATGAGTCAGAGTTAACTTGATGGCAGTGGGCTTGATTTCTTTAGTTTGTGGAATATATGTTAGCATATTAATGAATTCAGGTGGGCCCTACATTATGAAAATTCAATATATAAAATTCAATATAAAAAATATTAAGGTATAAGTTTTCACAATGGGCAAGATTTCTTTGCTTAGCAAAGGATTTCCCTGCAAGGGTCCGTTGAACAGAATTATATTAATTCAATGTATTAGACTGAATCATGAGAAATTGTCATTTTTGAGGTAAAAGATAGTTGACTAGCAGCAATTTCACTTGACTCAATCTAATACAAAAATTCAATTTATATGCATATTATCAGAAGCCATTATCAAGGCTGGCCAAAAGGTTATATTTGGGGTGCTGACCATGAATAACTGGGCCTGGCCTCCTGGAGTGTTGGAAAGGATTCTGAAGTGACATCCAGTCTCATTTAGAAAGAGCCCCATGATCCACAGTGGTGTCTGTGACATGTGTTTGCCCTTGTTGGTTTCCTGAGGTGGGGCACAGCCTCCTTTGGGAACCATCAGCATACCATCAGCAGTCCCTGAAATTGGGAAAGGTGCCATCCACTTGGGAAAACTCAAAAAATTTCTGAGTGCAAACAGGATCTTATTGAAAGGGGTCCAGTGAACCAACTCAAAAGTTCCTTTCCTGAGAGAAAAGTTTCATTCACTCCTGAGAGTAGGTAACAACAACCTAAGAGAAAAGTCTGTGTTAGGGGGTGGGCTAGTCATGAGGCAGAAAGGGGCAACGAGGTGTCGGTCACCTTCCTGGGGCTTCCTAATGAAGCAAGCAGGTTTATTACTGAAAACAGAGCAGGGCCTTTGTACAGCCTACTCCCTCTACCCATAATGCTCTTCCTTCAGATAGCTACATATCTCACTCCCTTACTTTCTTCCAGTTTCTGCTCAGATGTATTTCTTCTAGAGAGGAATTGCCTAACATTCTATAAAAGGTAGCTAACCTTGTCATTCCTGATGTCTCCATTCTGCGATCTTTTTCTTCGCAGCACTTACCACTGTTGGACATATTAACATTCGTTTGTTCATATGATTACTGTCTGTATTTGTCAATGCATATGTTGGCCCTATATGGTGTTTAATTTGTGCCCAGTGTCTAGAACAATGTGGATATGTAACAGACACTCAGTAAATGATTCTTGAAAGAATGAATGAGTGAAGTCAGACCAGTAACACCGAGGACCGGGAAAACAGGAACATCTTGGAGAAGCAATCTCTCATATAGACTTGTAGTTAAAAATTGGAAACAAATTTAAATTTAAATAATTGAGTAGTGACTTCATTATGTCTATAAAATTAGATTAAATAGCCATAAAGGAATAGTCTAAAATTATGAACAATTTCAGGTTCAAGCTAGTGAAAAAACGGTGTGATTCCTGAAAAAAGAAAAAAGGTATAAAGTAGAAGCCAAACTTGATAAATATGGACTCATCTCTAAGGAGAGTAAAGAATTTACAATAGCAAGAGGAGAAGCAAGATGGCGAGACATACCCAGCACTTCCGGTTTACACATAAAAGTGAATCAGAAGAGAAAGAACAGGTAGTAGAAGCAAAACTCAAAGAAAAGGATAGTAGAAAACTCATGTGACCTGAAGGAAAAACTGTGTCTTCAAATCGAAAGGGTTTATTGAAAACCACCAAAATCAGTAAAGTGAGTCTTTTTAGAGACTAGTTTTATTTGAGGGCTTACTGTGATGTCAATCCCCATATGCCATATTCAGTATTCGCATTGTATCATCTCAGGTAAAATCCACGCCCATGGCAAGTCAGTACTAATCATAGACCCATTTCACAGATAAGGAGATCAAGTGAGCAGCCCTGGAGATCACACTAGAGTAGAGAGCCAGGATTTAAACCCTTCAACTCTGATGCCTTTCTCTTGTGAATGGGAAGTGTTCAGTACAGGCTGATTTATACTATACCCCAGGCTCCAGGCACTTAATGAACACTTAGCGTGTTAGCAAACTATAAGACATCTTCCCTCCCTCAGAGAGTTCTGCAGTCTTTAAGCTGATATTCCAGAGGAGGGATGCCTTTCACTGAGCCACCCACATACTCTCTCTCCCACACTGATTGTTGGGCAAGATCAGTGGGGCAGACTTGAATCCTGGAGCAAAGCACAGCGCAGTGTTTGAGCTTGGCTTCTGAAGTCAGACAGCCTGGGTTTGAATTCTGGATCTGCTACCCATAAACTGTAAGGAGCTCTGGTAGTGTAGTGGTCATGAATAAGGCTGTTAACCTCAAGGTCAGCAGTTCAAAACTACCAGTCACTACACAGGAAAAAGATGAGGCTTTCTGCTTCCGTAAAGATTCACAGCCTCAGAAACCCTATGCAGGGTCACTATGAGTTGGAACTGACTCCACAGCATACCACCACCACCTGTGTGACTTTTCGCAAGTTAAGAAACTTCTCTGTGCCTCAATTCGTTTACCAGGAGAAATCATAATAATAGCTACTTCACAGTGTTCATATAAGGATTAAATTAGTTGAGACACATTAACCTCGATGTCTTGCATACTCCAGCTCACTCCCAGACCCCTGCCACAGGCACTGCTGGGTGGAAGATTCTGGTTCGTGTCTGTTTAACCAGTTTCCAGCCAACCCCAC
The DNA here is from genome assembly GCF_000296735.1 of Chrysochloris asiatica. Taxonomy (NCBI): domain Eukaryota; kingdom Metazoa; phylum Chordata; class Mammalia; order Afrosoricida; family Chrysochloridae; genus Chrysochloris; species Chrysochloris asiatica. The sequence goes on from NW_006408573.1 coordinate 590,019, forward strand.
TTGACACCCCTCTGTAGTGGACCATGGCAAGCCCCGTGCAGCCTGACTCCCTCTCCTTGGCCCTTCTGCACACTCTCTCCCCCTTCACACTATTTAGTCAATGCCATTAATCAAAATCCTATAGCAGAAAACGCATGCATAAGTCCAACACATTTATTGCTATGGCAACAATTCAGGCACTTGTCCCAGTGTCAAGCTATATCAGTGGAGATAAATTCTATTGTTTTCACAGTGACAGTTTTCTCTGTGTTGGACTTAATCCATGGAAAAATATAGCCTTTCTCCTTATTTAAGAGAGTGAGAGAGAGCGCAAAAGAAAGAGAAAGTGACCTCTGTTGTTTTCTTTTTTTTACCCTGTGCATTCAGAACTGAAACCAAATTTTTCCTTTTCTTTGAAAAGAAGGAAGACATTCAGTGATTTCCAGCAGTGTCGTGCCCATCAATCGATCAGTGGTATCCTGATTACCAAAGCGCTTCTCTTTGGAACCTGGAGTTCTGGGAGGGCCCAAACATAGCAGGAACATTTACAAAATTCTTCTCTGCAGTGGATTCTGATGTTTTGTCCACACCAGGCCCAGCTCTTTGGATACACTGTTTGCCTTGGCAAACAGCACTGGTAAACAGAAACAGGCTAGCTCATGATAAACATCCTCCCTCCCGCCCCCCATGAGTAGCATCTCTCACCCTGAGAGACAGCAAAAGATCCTCTTCCCCATCTTCCTAGTGTGTCGACCTTGCAAAGTGGTGTCCAAGCCTACTCTTCTGTATTCTTCATATGTTCAGGTAACCTACATTCCCCTCTCTCATACTTTGGACGTATTGTCAGGAGGGACCAGTTACTGGAGAAGGATATCATGTTTGGTAAAGTGAAGGGTCAGAGAAAAAGAGGAAGACACCTAACGAGATGGACTGGCCAAGTAACAGCATCGATGGGTTGAAGTGTGACAACAGTAGTGAGGTTGGCCCAGGATTGGGCAGTGTTTTGTTCTGCTGTGTATAAGGTCACTATGAGTCAGTACCAACTCGATGGCACCTAACAACAACAACAACACATTCCCCTCACCCACACTCTGGGGGGAAATCAATCTGCTCTTTCTAAGCTCCCCACTCTCTTCCTTCCAAAGAGTTTTTTCATTGGCTCATTTTTGGATTTGGCTAGCCAGGCCTTTCTTCCTAGCTTATCTTATTCTGGAAGTGTCACTGAAATCTGTTGAGTCTCATAGCAACATGCAAGCCTCTATAGACAGACAGGGGATGGCTCTGCACAGGTTCAGTGAGTGAGATCAAATCTAGGTCTCCAAGCATGGAAGATGAAAAGTCTACAAGTGAACCCTACAGATCACACTAGTCTGGTGTGCAACCCATCCTGGCACGAGTGCAGTGATTCGTTCCAGTATGCACTGGGTCACCCTATGCTGGTGGTCAATGCCTTGGCAGCTAACAAGAGCCCGTCTCCTGCGATGAGTCTCTTTCCCATTTCTTCTGCTGGAATCAATCAATGGCCAAGGCTAAAACTCATTCTGAGTCTAGACACCTTTTGGGGCATGGGAGTCCTGGTATGGCATTGTAGGGATAAAGCACTGGCCCACAAGGTCGGTCGTTAAAATTCACCAACCGCTCCTTGGAAACCCTATACAGCATGGCTCTGAGTCAGAACCACCTGATGGCACTTAACAACAACAACAATATATTACCCTGTTAGGTAGGTAGGTGTTAAGGGTAATGTAACCACCCCTAGGAGTCACCTTTTAGCCAAACAATAGACAGGCTTATGAAGTGAATAATACCACCTGTGAGGAACGTGCTGCTTAAAACCATCATCCATAAGAGACCAAAAGAGCACCATTTGTCCAAAAATAAATTTCAGAAGGTAGGAAGGGCAGGAATGAAGGACAAATGGAAATGGGAAGCCGAACTGAGGAAGTAGGACAAAGGCTGTTACTTCAAGGTAATTACAACTAATGTCAGGAAACAAAATGCAGATCACTTGTGGAATGGAAACTAATATGTTCTATAAAGTTTCTGTAAATAAAAGGCTTTTTAAAAAAGAAAAACAGCAATGTAAGACCAGTAAGAAACACTGACCTCAGCTTACTGACACAGTCTTGTGGGAGAAATAGTTATCCATTCATCCTCTGCAACTATTAAAGAAAGGGATAGCATGTTTGGTATGGTGCAAGGTCAGAGAAAAAGAGGAAGACCCCCAGCGAGATGGACTGCCACAGTGGCAGTATCAATGGGCTCAGATTTTGAGGTGAGCATGTGTGAGGCGGGGGCAGCATATGCCTCCCCTCCCTCAGCTCCTGGGAAAGCCTATCCCAGGGTAGGAAGGCTTGAATCTTTCTGGTCCTGCAGTTAGAGTTTGCTGCTCCACCTTCCACAGAGGTCTCAAGGAACTCTCCATCAAGGTCATAGCTCTGTAAGTTCAGAGCAGAATTTGATACTATGTCTCTTCAAACCAAGGTTGTAGAGGCCATGAAAATAGAGACAGTAGGTTTACTATGTTTGCAGGTTACTAGAGCCCAAGCTCTGAACTCCCCATGTTGAACACAAGGTTGAAGGTACCTTTGCTCATTCTTCCTTCCTTCCTCCCTCCCTTCCTTCCCTTGTGCTGGGCTCCCTCTTTTTGCCCTCTCCTTCCCTCTTCATCTGTTTACTTTCAGCCCCTTTTCTTCTCTTTTAAACCTTTTAGTTTAAAGAAGGAGGGGTGGGAAGGAGGGTGTTTTGTGTTTTCAGCACTCTCCAGGAGACCTTATCCAAATGAGTTAGGCTTTCAGGTGGATCACATTAACCCCTTCTGCACTGAGTCCTGGGTAGAACTTGGGTCTGGTGAGGTCTACAGCAACAGAAGGAAGAAACACAGTCCTCTCCTACTTCTGACACAGGAGGAATCATTTGGGGGCAAAGTTCTGTAATCTTGGGCCTTTTGTCCCAGAAGTGAACAGCAAATTGCAAAGTGGAATTTGGCATCTGGTTCAAGGTGTAAGTGCCAGGAGAAGGGGGTGATGAATTATAGGAAGGGGACTTGGAATCTTTGCAATGGCATTTTCTAAATCCCGAGAAATCGCTCTCCATGAATTATGAAAGAAAGGTGACATTTAAGCATTGTGTTTTCAATACAGTGGGTAAGCTGAGAGAGCATAAAACAAGAAAACCAGGTGAGAGGTCTGAAATGAAAGGAAAAGAAATTTAAGACATGAGAGACAGCAGATGTAGGCTGGAGCCACAAGCCACTAAAAAAGGAGGACAGCTTGAGTGAAAACGACCAAGTGTGTGGGGGACACAAGTTGGTGGAATGGGGGTGGGTAGAAGATGCTATTTACAGAAGACTAAGACTGCCATCAATGACCTGTTATGGGGTGAACTGTAGCCCCTAAAATATATATATTCAAGTCCTAATCACTAATACCTTTAAATTTCCTTATTTGGCAATAGGGTCATTGCAGGTGCAATGATTTAAGGTATGTTCCCTGGTGGTGCTGTAGGATAAGCACTGGACTGTTAACCACAAGACTGGCCATGAGGTTTTCTGCTCGTATAAAGATTTAGTTTCAGAAACCCTGTATAGGCTATGAGTCAGAATGGAATTGATTGACGGTAGTGGGTTTCATTAGCATGCTCATTCATCTCTTGATGATTGGTCTCCTTATGGTGGTGGCGGCGGTTATGTGCTGTGGAGTCACTTTGGACTCAAAGCCTCCCAGTATAAGGCTTCCAAGGCTGTAAATCTTTATGGGAGCAGAAAGCTTCCTCTTTCTCCCACAGAGCAGCTGGTAGATTCAAACTGCTGACCTTGCCATCTAGCAGATCAACTCGTACGTAATCCATTTCATCACCAGAGCTCCTTGAAAAGAGACACCGAAAGAGCATACAGGGACAAACACTACGGAACACAGGAGACAGAGAGCGGATGATGGTATCACAAGCCAAGGAATACTGGAAGAGGCTAGGGAGGATCGTCCCCTGGAAACTTTGGAAGTATGGACCTTCTGACACCCTGAATTCAGACTGCTAGCCTCCAAAATTGTCTGAAAATTTGACAACTGTGTCTTATTTCAGTTAGCAATGAGAGTCCTACTTTCTGCTGTCTTTAACTGTGGTCACTGAAATAACTAACCAGATTGACAAAAAGCAAGCCTTAAAATGACCCATGCATCTCCACCCGTTGTTCCTTACTACAGTGGTTTCTCCAAAGCTGGTCTGATTGCTGGTGTGGCCCTGCCTTATCTCTCAACGCAGACCTTCCTCAGCTGCATTCTCTCCTCCTTCATTCCAGCTCTATGCACCCAGTTCTAGCACCAAGGAAGTTCTCTTGATGTCACCAAATCAGCTGACAATGAGTTCTGTGTCAGAGTAGAAGTGCACTCTGTAATATTTTCAATGGCTAATTTTTCAGAGGTAGATCACTCGATCTTTCCTTCAAGGCACCTCTGGGTATTATTTGAATGGCAAACTTTTTGATTAGTAGCCCAGCCCTCAACTGTTGGTCCTGTAAAATCTCCATTGCCCTCCTCATTGTTTGAAATGATATATTGTTGTTGTTGTTAAGTGCTGTTGAGTCGATTCGGACCCACAGTGATCTTGCATAGGGTTTCCGAGGAGCAGCTGGTGAGCTTGAACCACCGATCTTGCAGTTCAAATGACTTTGCAGTCTGAAGCATTAGCCCACAGCACCACACCAAATCAAAAAACAGAACCCCAAAAACCCCCAAACTCGTTGTGTTGAGTTGATTCTGACTCATGCTCCACAGACTTTTCTTGTCTGTAAATCTTTACAGCAGCAGACTGCCAGGATTTCTTTTCAAGGTAGGCCCTATGTGATTCTGACAGTTGCCAGCATGCTAAACTCATCTTGAGGTTAATTTATCAATCCATCCCACCCAGGGTCTATCTTGTCCTCAGTGGTCCTCTATTTCATGGACCATGGCATCATCCTCTAGTGATTCATCCCTCCTATGGCATGTCCGAAGCAGGTGCATTGATTGGAGAATGCTCTGTTTTATTCCATAGGGTTCTCCTTGACTACTATTTGGAGGTAAATGGTCAGGTCTTTCTTCTGAGTTTGTCTTCCTGGCAAATTTTTGTGTGTGGGTATTTTGCCACAATCAAAAAGAGGGGATAAGCTTTGGGTTCTTTCCCATTGGAATACAGAAGATGCCACTCTGTGGCTTGCTTGGGCACTGCATGTTGAGGATACAGGATAACACCATGGAAGGAACCAAGATTCCTGAAATATTTACTGTAAGTGAGGTTCCCAGTTAGGATCAACCAAAATAAAGTATAATATAAGTGAAAAATGAACCTTTATTGCTGTTGTTAGGTGCCACCGAGTCAGTTCTGACTCAGCGACACTATGCCCAACAGAAAGACTGACAAATCCAGCCCCATCCTCATAATCGATGCTACACTTGAGCCCCTTGCAGCTGCCATTGTGCTAATCCATCTCATTGGGGTCTTCTTTTTTGCTGACCCACCACTGATGTCCTCCTGTAGGGACTGGCCCCTCCTGATAATATGCCTGAGTATGAGAGTCCAAGTCTCACCATCCTGGCTTCTAAGGAACATTCTGGCTGTACTTCTTCCAACACAGATTTGTTTGTTCTTCTGGCAGTCCATGGTTCCTATTGTGTTAAGCCAATAAAGAGACTGGGAGCGTTAACTGTTCTTACCATAATACCACTTGTGAGCAGCTTAGTAAATTCCTTGTGGGAAATCACTTTCCCCTTTGTGTGTCACATAAAGTACAAATCTAGGTGCCATTTTCTGCTAAGGAAACCAGAGAGATTGTCTTTTCTCTCGCTTTCTCAGTACAATCAGGAGACAGACTCATTTCTGAGCTGGGAGAGAGTAAAGTAAGGGCAGATGCAAGGCTGATGTTACCACTGCACTATAAAAAGTGTACCTTTTACTACTACCACATCTTAGCTGTGACACGCCCAAATGGACAATATGCATACGCATAGAACTCTCATAGCGTCGCATAGGAAGCTAACATGGAGCGTTCCACATTTGGGGAACAAAAACCCATATAACATGCTCATTATTTAAGCCACTGGTGCCTGTATAACCCCTATTGGCCCAGATATTTTGGAAAACAATGGTATCTTAATTGCTCAGGTTATTTTCCAAAGCCCAACTCAAAGAGCAAACTAAGTCCTATGTTCTACAGGAGAAGTACCTTCAGGGTTGTTGTTGGTGGCAGCATTCTGACAACATTCGTCAGTTACAAGGTACTTGCATTATTTCCTATTTTCCAGCCTTCTTCATTCCCAGTTAAAATTCCCAGCTCTCAATAGTTCTAAGAGCTCCTGAGATCCTTACATTTCCTCTTCTTAAGTTAGTTGTGATCAACTTCTGTTGCCTATGAACAAGGAAACCTAACAAACATTATCTCTTTGTCAGAACTAACACAGAAAATAAACATTTAAAAGATCCCTGTGCTCCAATAGGCACTTTAACACTTGGATTTGGTGTTGTTGTTGTTGTAAAATGCCATCAAGTTGCTTCCGCTCCATAGGGACCCTGTATAGGGTTCTCAAGGAGCGATTAGAGAGCTTGAACTGCTGACCTTGCAGTTCAAACCAACCTTGCAGTCGAGTGCTTATCTTACAGCACCATACCGGGACTCCAAAGGCAAATGTTTTGTTGTTGTTAAGTGTCGTTGAGTCAGTTCCGACCCATAGCGACCCTGTATAGGGTTTCCAAGGACCAGCTGGTGAGCTTGAACCACCAACCTTGCAGTTCGAATGGCTTTGCAGTCTGGCACATTAACCAACAGTGCCACACCAGGATTCCAAAGACAAACATAGCTCTCTTAAAATATGAATATGCTTTGCCGAGATAGCTCCTCAAGTTTTGCATGGCTATGGGTAGGTAAGCAAGAATTATCCACATGGTTTCCACAAGCTGCAATAAATATGGAGACATTACAGTCAGGTCATAAGGATGGTGATTGATTGATTACATTATAGTTCATTACAATGTTCCATTGCCTTTTTAAAAAACCAATCAGCCATTAAAAAGTCTTTGTGAATACAGTTTCCAACATTGTTATGAGATATTTTCAGCAGCTCATCATTTTTAATGACACTATTATAAATAGGTTCCGTAATGGTTCTGGTAGAAGGAGGTTGCTTTGGAGGCCATGACAAAGGCAGCGTAGGCTCACGTACTGGCCGAGTCTGAAGGTAATTGGTGTAGAGTAAGTGAAGAACTTTGGTTTTACAGTGTGGAGCTGCTGGTACTTTCTAAAAGGGGCTAGAAGACAAACTAGGCTCTAAACTGTGTGCTCTCTTTTAAATCTGTAAGGCAAGGCAAAACAACTGAAGTGTCTCCTTAAACATTCAATAGGAAGAAATGGTACTTATATGCAATTCAAATTGGAAGGGAAAGATTTGCCTCAGGCCAACTGAAGGGAAAATGCAGGTTTTCTAATTTGTAGCAAATGGAGATGAGATCTCACTTGGGTTGGCCAATGTCCCCAAGAGACCAGAAAGCAGGGAAAAGATTCTGGGAGGGGTAGGGGAGGCGTACTTGGGCCAGCAATGTTTCCTTCTCATCAGGCCTTATCACATTGGGGGAAGTTCTAGAAATACAGCCGATGCCCACAGGGTATGGAAAATACCCATTGTGTTCTAGAAATAGGTACACAACACAAGAGCCTGTGCATCAAGTCAAGTCCGCAAATATTTAGTGAATACTTAGTAGCCTCCCTGCACTATGCCAGACATTGTTGCCGTCTATGTTATTGTTGTTAGGTGCCATCGATTCCGACCCATAGGGACCCTATGTACAATAGAATGAAACACTGCCCAGTTCTGTGCCATCCTCACAATTGCTGCTGTATTTCAGCCCATTGTTGCTGCCTCTGTGCCAGTCCGTCTCATTTGGGGTTTCCCTCTTTTTCGATAACTCTCCACTTTACCAGGCATGATGCTCTTCTCCAGGTCCCTTCTGAAAATATGTCTGAAGTACGAGAAACAAAGTCTGGCCAACTTAGTTTTTAAGGAACATTCTGGTTGTATTTCTTCCAACACAGATTTGTTTGCTTTTCTGGAAATCCATGGTACCTTTAATATTCTTCTCCAACACCATAACTCAAATGCATCAATTCTTTTATGGTCTTCCTTATTCTTTATCTAACTTTCACATGTATATGAGGCTACTGAAAATACCATGGTTTGGGTCAGGCACATCTTTGTCTTCAAATTCATATCTTTGTTCTTGAACACTTTAAAGAGGTCTTGTGTAGCTGATTTGACTAATTCACTATATCATTTGATTTCTTGACTGCTACTTCCAGGAATGCTGATGACAGATCCAAGGAAAATGAAGTCTTTGACAACTTTAGTCTTTAAACGTCTTTTATGATGTTATTTATTGGTTCAGTGGTGAGGATTTTTGTTTTTGTGCATTGAAGTGCAACTCATACTGAAGGCTATGGTCTTTGATCTTCATCAGTAAGTATTTAAAATCCTCTTTGCTTTCAACAAGCAAAGTTGTATCATCTGAATATCAACAGCACTATCATGCCTATACAGAGTCACTATTGGTCGGAATCGACTCAATTACAGCACTTCACAACAACAACAACAACAACAATCATGCTGTTAATGAGCCTTTCTCCAATTCTATGTCACATTCTTCCTCATATAATCCAGTTTCTCAAATTATTTGCTCAGCATACAGATTGAATAAATATTATGAAAGAATGCAACCCTGGCACACACTTTTCCTGATTCTAAACCATTCAGTATCCCCTTATTCTGTTCAAACGACTGCATCTTAGACTATGTACAAGTTCCTCATGAGCACATTTGAGTGTTCTGGAATACTCATTCTCCACGGTGTTGTCCATAGCTCAGCATAGCATAGTCAATAAAGCACAGGTAAACATTTTTCTGATGTTCTTTGCTTTCAGCTAAGATCTATCTAATATCAGCAATGATGTCCTTGGTTCCACGTCCTTGTCTGAATTTTACTTGAACCTCTGGAAGTTCCCTGTACTGCTGCAGTACTTCTGAATTATCTTTAGCAAAATTTGACTTGCATGTGATATTAATGATATTGTCCAATGATTTCCACATTGTTAGGCTACCTCTCTTTGGAATGGGCGCACATATGATCTCTTCCAATCAGTTGTCTAGGTAGCTATCTATAGACAGCTGTAGATGGCACATAGAGATGAGTAAAGCTCTGGGAGTAGAGTGGTTATGAATTGGGCTGCTAACCTCAGGGTTAGAAGTTTGAAACTACCAGCTATTCTGCAGGAGAAAGATGAGGCTTTTTCTCCTGTAAAGATTTCCAGCCTGAGTCGAAACCGACTCCATGGCACATAACCAACCAGTCATGACCACAGTGTTCTGGTGTGACGCTGTAGGATAAGCACTGGATTGCTAACAACAAGGTTGATAGTTCAAATCCACCAGATGCTCTTTGGCAACCTTATACAGGATCACTAGGAGTCAGAACTGACTTGACAGCACTTAACAACAGTCAAGACCACAGATAGTGAAATAAGAGCAAAGCTGTGAGTAGAAGTGGATGTCAGGGGAGACTCGGAAACGTGCTCTCCAGCGTAGAGATGCTAAAACAAATGGAAGATGTGAGGAGATACAAGAGCTGAACACGAAATTTCAAAAGTCAGCATAAGAAGACAAAGTCAAATATCATAATGAATTGTGCAAAGACCTGGTATTAGACAACTGATAAAAATCAAAGACCACAAATTTCAGTATGAGTTGCATATCAATGGAAGGTACACAAAAATCCTCACCACCAGACCAATAAACAATACCCATATAAATCGAGAAAAGATTGAAATAGTCAAAGACTTCATTTTGCTTGGATCAACCATCAACACTCATGGAAGCAGCAGTTAAAAAATCAAATGACGTATTGCATTAGGCAAATCTGTAGCACAAAATCTCTTTAAAGTGCTCAAGAGCAAAGATGTCAGTTTGAAGATTTAGGTGCACCTGACCCAAGCCATGGGTTATTTTCAATAACCTTGTATGCATGCAAAAGTTGGAGGGTGAATAAGGAAGACTATAGAAGAATTGATGCATTTGAGTTATGGTGTAGGAGAGAATATTAAAAGTACCATAGACTGCCAAAAGAACAAGCAGATCTGTATTGGAAGAAGTGCAGCCAGTGTGCTCCCTGGAGGCCAGGATGGCCAAACTTTACATCTCTCATAGGTTGGACATATTATCAGGAAGGACCAGTCACTGGAGAAGGATATCAGTTTTTGTAAAGTGGAGCGTTGGAGAAAAAGAGGAAGACCACCAGCGAGATGGATTGGCACAGTGGCAGTAGTGATGGGCTCAGGCCTAGCAATGGTTGTGAGGTTGGTCCAGGACTGGGCAGTGTTTCATTCTGTTGTGCATATGGTTGCTATGAGTCAGTACCAACTCAATGGCACATAACTACTACTATTGGTCCTATAGACTAGATTCGGCTTTGTGTCTTTGGTTTCCTTCTTTCTCATTTGATCTTAACAAGTACAGACCAAAAGTTGAACCTTAGATAGTCCTTGCAAGCTCTTAAGACCTCAGACACTACTCAGCCAGTAGAACATAACTTTATGACCTATATACTATGCCAGTTATCTGAGACGAGTTACATAGGGTTTTTAGCATCTGGTTTTTCAGCAGTGAATTACCAGGCCTTTCTTCTGAGACGTTTCTGGGTAGACTCAACTCACCAACATTTTGGGTAGCAGCTGAGCACATTACTGTTTTGCCATCCAGGGAACCTTCCCTCATCATTTCTTTCTCCTGAAGACTTTCTTCTGCTGCACTTGCAAGTAGCCCATTCCAGTTGTTATCCCTCATATCTAGGGATGAGCTTCTAGGTCTAATGAAGATACAAACTAGAGAACCATTCATTTAATTTTAAATGGGGCGGGGGGAGGTGGTGGGAGTGGAGAAAATCTGATTGGTTCAGCTTGAGTAAAGACCCCCAAGCTCTGATTCAATCAGCCATACCTGCCTAGGAAACAGGGTAACACCTGTCTATAGGTACCCTAAGACACTGAGTCTAGTCTTGAAAGGAATCTTTACGACTCTTGAAAATAGTGGGGAGATCAGGCCATTAGCTCTGGCCAGTGTACTCCGTGAAGCCGTGGGCAAAATGGGGAGAGCCTGAGGCCCACAGTTGGTGTAGGACTCTGAACTGCATTTTGTAGTTTTCCTTAGGTCCCTGTGCAGAGGTGACTGGCGGTTCTAATCAGCCTTTGATGAAGTTAGAGTTTTGCATAAGATTGTTCAATTCTAGATAAACATACCAATAGAAACTCACCTACAACTTTTCAAAACTATATTTTAAGTGATTTTTTGGTTACTTTATTTTATTTCCCTGAACACCAGGTTTATTTTTATATTCATGCTTTCTAAAAGTCCCAGGAGCCCAAAGTAATTATGATTTTCTTACTCTGTGTCTTGCGTTGACTTGCCAAACTGCTCAGATCTAGGCTCCCAGCTTCCCATGCTTGTGGGGAAGTAGGGAATCTTCCTGTTCTCTGTTGTTAATGAAAATAAAGACATTTAAATAACTAAAATGACAATACATTTCTCCTAACACTAAATTCCAATTTATGTTTCCTTAACAGTTACACCATTTTGTCATTTTCACAGTGGTGGCAATGCATCATTCATTATACCTTTATCTTCCCCTCATGACTAGTTCAGAAATTGCTCACCAGCCTACAATCTAACACTGTCCATTCAGGAGCCTAAATTGGGAACATTAAATGAGCTTCATTTACATGTAAACTCTGAGCATTGGTAGAAGCTACATGCAGTTGTGTTAAAATGATTCTAAGATCACATCCAGGTTGAACAAGAATGAACGCTTGGATCAACTGTGATGTCTACTAATTGGGAACTTGGCATCCCATGTGTCCATAGTGGCCATTCTTGACTGAAATACACCAATCCAGAAATAACACTTCGGTATATGCTATTGTAGCTGCCTTAGTGTTGGTCTCCAACTCATGGTGACCAGATGTCCAACAGAACAAAATGCTGCCAAGCCCTGCACCACCCCAGTGAGCTTTTGAACAGACTGCTGTGATCCATAGGGTTTTTCATTGGCTGCTTCGGAAGTTGTTGTTGTTGTTATGTGCCGTGGAGTCGGTTCCGACTCATAGTGACCCTGTACAGGGTTTCTGAGGCTGTAAATCTTTACGGGAGCAGAAAGCCTCATCTTAGTCCCGTGGAACAGCTGATAGTTTCGAACTGCTGTCCTTGTGGTTTGCAGCCCAATTCGTAACCTCTACGCTACCACAGCTCCTTGCTTCAGAAGTAGACCATGTTTAAACAGAGCTTCCTAGTTTGTCTTAGTCTGGAAGCTCCATTAAAATCTATACAGCATGACAGCAACACCTAAACCTCCACAGACACACAGGTGGTGGTTGTGTGTAAGATGCCTTGACTGAGAATGAAAGCCAGGTCTCCCATATGGAAAGCAAGAACTCTACCAGTGGATTAGTCCTTCCCTTCCTTAGTCTACAAACATTTAAGTTTAGAGAACTCAGTAAGCCCTCACAAATCTCACTGAAGTAGTTGAGGCAGAAATTACTAGAATCATTTAGTAAACGGGAGATTGAGACATTGAGGACTCTTGAAGGAAAAAGCCATGGAAGTTGATGGCTGGATTTGACTGCTCCTGAGAAGGAGACCACAGAGATACAGAGACAGGACCAATGCTGAGCATCCCATGATGTCCTGCCATTCTATCTATTCCACAGTGATCACATGAATTAACCAGCTGACTAAATACATGGATCAGTATTTTAACAATATTCATGGAGACTACAGTCAGCATGGAATTCTGCTGTGGTGCTGGAGGATCAGCACTGACTGTTAACCACAAGATCAGCAGTTCAAACCCACCAGCCACTCCTTGGAAACCCAAAACAAGGTCTCTGTGAGTCAGAACTGACTCTACGGCACTTAACAAAAACTAACCATAATCAACATGGCTGATTGCCCTGCCTCCTCTTTGCTATACCTTGTATTCCCACTCCTGATGGAAAGATATCTGGGAAATACATATGCATATATGTATATGCATATGTTTTCCCAGATATCAATATATGTGTGTGCCTCTCGCTACTTTTATCTTTTCTCTGCTAACCTCTCTTTTGTTGTATATTGCCTGCCCATGTTAACATGTGTCTACCTTCTAGCCCATGAATATATATATATGAAGTCCAGATGCAGTGCTGAAGGATAAGCACTGGACAGCAAGGTTGGTTTGTACCGCAAGGTCGGCAGTTTAAACTCACCAACCACTCCTCGGAAACCCTATACATGGTTGCTATAAGTTGGAACTGACTTGATGGCACAACATAACTTTTTATTGCTAATTGAGTGAAGGTTTACAGAACAGACCATCAGTTGTTTGTTTTTTTTTAAGACTTTAACGTAAATTGAGTGGTAGTTTACGTGGATGAGCATTGGTTTTATACCATCATCTCATTGCAATGATTCCAATCTCCTCCATACATCATCATTCAACAGTATTTGCTTCTATTCCCTGTTTTTTGTTTGTTTGTTTTGGGCAGGTGTATGCAAAAACACTCAGAAATATATAATTTAAACAACCAAAGGACACATTCTGTAAGCCTGCCTCCTGGCCGCCATCACTCAGTCTTTCTCTTTCCATGAGTCTACAGTCCTCAGCTGCATCCTCTCTCCATCTCTGCCTCCATCTCTGGTGCCGCTGCTTCTCTATGTTGTTGTTGTTGTTGTCAGGTGCCATCGAGTCGGAACCGACTCATAGCGACCCCATGCACAGCAGAATGAAACAATGTTCGATCCTGGGCCAACCTCACTATAGCTGCCACACTTGAGTCCATCAATGATGCCACCTGGCTAATCCATCTCGTTGGGGGTATTCCTCTTTTTCTCTGACCCTCCACCCTACCCAGCATGACATCCTTCTCCAGCGATTTTTTCCTCCGGACAATATGTCCAAAGTAGGAGAGACGAAGCCTAGCCATCCTGGCCTCCAAGGAGCACTCTGGCTGCACTTCTTCCAACACAGA
>NW_006408573.1:605681-643055 GCF_000296735.1 Chrysochloris asiatica
AGATGATCTCTAAATTCAGGAGGGATAAATTCAAGATCATATTTTGGCTCTCGTAGATTTGTTTTCATTTTCTTCAGCTTTAATTTGAATTTGCATATCAATAATTGATGGTCTGTTCCACAGTCTGCCCCTGGCCTTGTCTTTACTGATGATATGGAGCTTTTCCATCTTCTCTTTCCACAGATGTAGGGTCCCACATTCTCTATGTAGGGTCCCACATTCCACTCATGCTCTTCTCCCTTGATGGTCCTAGAGTCCTCTGTTCCTGGATTGTAAGATTAACTACTCCCCTGTTTTTGTTACAAAACTTCTACCTTTACAGTTTGACAGTCGCAATTAGTCATGACAACAATCATTCACTATTTTTATTATTATTATCATTATGAATTATGTGATAGTTTACATGGGAGAACATTAGCTTTACATTCATCCTATCATGTACTGTTACATTTCCATGCTTACAAACTGCTCTATGCATCATCAACCAACCAAATGGTACACTTCGCAAACCTGCCCCCTGGTCATCAGCACACAGCCTCTCTCCCTTCCTGAGTCCAGGGTCCCCAGCTGCTCCATCTTTCCAAGTCATCATCTCTGGCATCACTGTTTCTTTGGGTAGGGTCCTGCACTCCTCTCTTCTCCCTTGATGGTCCCAGGACCCTCTACTCCTGGACTGCAAAGTCAACCATTCCCCTCCTTTTGCAACAAAATGTCTGCCTTTATATTTCCAACCCTCAAAGTCAGTCCTGATAGTAATTATTCACTATTGTACCACATGAGTGTTATCCACATCTCTTTTCATTAGTCCCACCTAGACAGATTGGATACCACTCAGTGAAGAGTCTACCTTCCTCTGTGCCCTCTGGATCTAGGTTACCTCTTGAAAGCTTGTAAGCCAGTCACTTCTTGTCTTTGTACCCTAGAGTCCTCTACCCTACCCCATTTTGGATAGCCAATATCCAAGTTTCCCATCCCTGTGTATTGAGGGGATGAGAATGATCTTCGCTGTAAAGATCTGTTCCTTCTTTTGAGCTACTGCATCCATAGGTGTAGGTCAAGTTCATCAAATTGTATCAGATTACTTACTCTTTTTTTTCCTCTTCTATCTTCTTCTAGTTGAGCTCTGATCATCCAGCCATTGAAGCCAGGTCAAGTGGGTATTATCAGCAAGTGTAGGTGTTCTGGTACATATGCCCTCTCTTCTTATCAGCTGGACACTTCATTCTCCACTCTAGTCCTCTATGGCTATGTCACTGCCTCTGGGCCCAGGAGTACCCAAGTCTTGCCAAACTGCTGGCCAACCAGGTCTCCACCCAGGTTCATAGGCATGTACAACCAGTCACTATTAAATTGTAAGAATCCCATCCCCATCTCTTTTCACCAGACCCGCAGACTATCAGTTTTGCATTCAACAAATCATATACTTTGCTTCAGTATTTACCTCTGTTCCTCTTTGTGTCTCTCACTACTTTCATCTTTGCTCTGCTAACCTCCCTCTTGAGGTTCTGGTGTGGCACTGTGGGTAATACACAGAATGGTAAAGTTTGTTTGAACCACAAAGTAGGCAGTTCAAGCTCACTATTCGCTCCTCAGAAACCCTATCTAGGGTTGCTATAGATCGGAACCAACTCGATGGCACTTAACAACAACTACAAATCTCCCTCTTGTTGTATATTGCCTGCTCTATTACCCATATTAACATGTGTCTACTCTGTAGCCTGTGAATAATTTTCTTTCCCCGGTCCTCTTGTAACACTCATGGTTGTTGTTGTTGTTGTTGTTGCCAGGTGCCACCGAGTCAGAACTGACTCATAGCGACCCCATGCACAGCAGAACGAAACAATGTCCAATCCTGGACCAACCTCACTACCGCTGCCACACTTGAGTCCATCAATGCTGCCACCTGGCCAATCCATCTCACTGGGGGTCTTCCTCTTTTTCTCTGACCTTCCATCTTACCAAGCATGATATCCTTCTCCAATGACTGTTCCCTCCTGACAATATGTCCAAAGTATGAGAGATGAAGTTTGGCCATCTTGGCCTCTAAGGAGCACTCTGGCTGTACTTCTTCCAAAACAGATCTATTGGTTCTTTTGGCAGCCCATGGCACTTTTAGTATTCTCCTCCAACACCATAATTCAAAGGCATCAATTCTTCTACGATCTTCCTTATTCCCTTGGAACCACTAATATTTAGAACTACTGACCTTGAGATTAGCAGCCTGACTTGTAACCACTAGACTATCACAATGCCATTATAGATTATTTCTTTTATCAAGAAAACCTTTAAATTTTTACAACACTGGTGTCATATGGTATTTCTCCTTTGGTGATTGACTAATTTCACTTAGCAAAATGTCCCATGTTCATCCACGTTGTGAGGTGTTTCATAGATTCATCATTCTTCAGTGTTGCATAGTATTATGTTGTGTACATGTACCAAAGTTTGCTTAATCATTCTTCCATTGAAGGGCATTTAGTCTATCTCCATCTTTTTTATGTGTCTCTTGTAGACAGCATATAGAAGGATCCAGGTTTCTTATTCATTCTGCTCTCTCTGTATCTTGACTGGTGCATTTAATCCATTTATATTCAATGTGATTGATAGGTTATTTTACTGTGTGGTTTTGTGTGTGTGTGTGTCGCTGTTGATTTCTTTGCTCCACATAATTTTCTGTGCAGAGTTCATTTTGTTTGTATGTTTTCTTTACATTTTCATTTCTGTTATTTTTACTAAATCTTTCTGATTTTCCTCTTTTTACATTTTAATATATGTTGCTGTTAAGTGTTGTCCAGTCAGTTCCAATCCACAGCAACTCTGTATAGAGTTTCCAAGGAGTGGCTGGTGAGCTTGCACTGCGAACCTTATGATTCAAACAGACTTTGCAGTCCAACACATTAACTGACACCACACTAGGTATGTTCTTTTTTTTTTTTTTTTTTAAGGTAATCTTATAATTTATTAATTTTTCACTGTTTAAAACAGTCTATTTTATCTTGAAATCTACTTGACTTCCTTGCCATTTGAAAGCTTTGTATCTAAACCGTTCTCTCTTTTTGCTTTGTAGTTGACTTCGTTATAAATTGATACCTTTGGCTCCGATTTCCAGTCTTGTAGGTGTGTTTTACTTTAAATACTTCTGTATCTGATTAAGTTCTGAGTGGCGATGTCATGTGTGTTATGCTAATCGCAGGTTGTAGTCTGTTGTTGTTGGTTCTCACCCTTCAGCATTTTTTGTAAAGTTGATCTGGTAATTACATATTCTTTTAATTTTTGTTTATCAGGAAATGTCCTAATTTGCTATCATATTTGAGGTACAGCTTTCCTGGCTATACGATTCTTGGTAGGCATTTTTTAAACTTTCTATTAGTGTTTTGTATATGTCATCCCATTGCCTTCTTGTCTGCATAGTTTTGCTAAGAAATCAGAGCTTAGTCTTATTTATTCTCCTTTGTAGATACCTTCGTTTTTCCCAAGGTTTTCTCGTGATTTTTCCTCAATCTTTGGTTTTAGAACATTTGACTATGATATATCTTGGTGATTTTCTTTTGAGATCTATATTGTTTGGGGTTTATTTGGCTTCTTGCATGCTTTATCTTCTCATCTTTCATGATGTTAGAGAATTTACTTCCAACAATTCTTCAACAATTTTCTCTGTGTTTTTTATTTTCTGTTCCTATTCTGGAATTTCGATCACATATTAGTTGTTCTGCTTCATGGTGTCTTACATCATTCTTAGGCTTTCTTTGGATTGTTCCATTCTTTATTTATGATTTTTTTTTAGCATACTAGTATTGAAAGATTTATCCTAAAGCTCACTAAGTAATTCAACTAATTTAGGCTTCCATTGTTTTGAATCTACTTCTTTGCCCTTTCTATGTATTTGCCCATTTTTGAGATCTTAGTATTAATCTTCTGGATTTCTAATTGCAGGTTTTGTGTTGTTTCAAATCTTGTATTGTCTCTTTTTTCTTTCAGTGTTTTCCTGAATTCTCCTAAAGTTTTTTTCTGTGTTCTCCTTGTGTTCTTCAACCTTTCTGTCAATCTTTTGAAGGAAATGAAATACCAATCTTTTGAATTCTTTTTCGGTTAGTTCCATTAACTTTTCTTTCTCAGAAACATTTTCTGGCTCTGCATCTTGGTCATTTATTTGAGCCATTCTCTCTTTTTCCTTTTTGTCAGCTAAAATTTTCTGTTGTCTCCAGGGCATTGTGGGGTTGTCATATTTTATTTTGGTTCTCCTCAGCTGTCTCCTGTAGATGTAGTTAGAGAATAGAAGAGTGTGCACAATTCTCATTCATTATTTGTGCACCCCATTTTAAGGTGGTTTGGGCTGCTATTGGCTGCTGTCAGTGGGTGGAGCTGCAGAGGTTATGGCTGTGACTGGGCTGTATCTGGGAAATATTTTGTGGGCCACAATCTCATGTATGTTGGAGGTATGGGTCACACCCTCATTGTTTTTAATCCCCATTGTAACTTGTAGTGGTGCATTTAAGAAGCCCTGGTGATGCAGCAATTAAGCACTGGGCTCCTAACCAAAAGGTCAGTGGTTCAAACCTACCCAGTAGCACTGTAAGGGAAAATACTGGCAATTTACTCAAGATTCTTTAAAACCCACTGCCATCAACTCAGCTCTGATTCATAGTGATCCTGTATAGTGTTTCTGAGGTTATAAATCCTTACAGGAGCAGAAAACCTCATCTTTCTCCCTAGGAATGACTTGAACTGCTGACCTTGAAGTTAGCAACCAGTCCTTATCCTACAGTGCAACCAGGATTCCTTCCTGTAAAGATTACAGCCTGAAAAACCCAATGCGGCAGTTTACTCTGTCACATGGTGTAGCTATGAGAATCACCATCAACTCTACGGTGTGAAAAACGTCTATACTGACAAACGCTCAAATAATCCAATCTGTACTCATTTTAGCGAGAGTGAGGTTTTCTTTATTTGATTTTGCAAAATCGGGTGCCCAAACCAGTAGACACAGGCAGATGTGCCACATGGCCCACCACACACGGTTTTTATTCTTGTCTTCAAAAATGGCATAGCCCATTTTCCCTCCCCCCATTGAAGCCAAAATGGTCTTAATGGCTGTATTCTGATTTAAATTTCCTAGTCCTAGAACAGCCTGCTTGCTTGAACAGTCTGTCTGCCAGGTCTAGCAATCTCACGAATTCCTGAAGATGGACCACACCCACAAGGGTTATTTCTCACAATGGCACCTAGCAATAACAACAATTGAAAGTCAACATCACTTCAAGAATGAATCCAAGTAAAATTGTGAAGTAGTCCCTGTAGGTCCACACATTCACTTTTAAGATCTTCTTACCAATGAGGAAAGCATCTAATAATACTCGTCACATCACTCCAGGTTTTATGATTTTGATGATCCTAAGAAGAGGGGGACTCACATGGGTGATGTCATCCCCTTGAGGGCATACCAATCTGATGAAAGTTGTGGCTTCTCTCTTTTCCGGAATGTATCAGTTATAGGTGACAGGGACCCTGGAGAGCTAGCTTAAACTAAAAGGGATAATTTATTGACATAAATATTGAAATATAGAAGGGGCATAAGTAGCGATGGCCTGAAACAAGACCAGACCTCGGGATGGAGTGCTGCTCCCATGCTCCTATGCTCTCTCTGGCTCTGGCTCCTGCTTTTTCCTCTGCTGTTTTCTGACTCCCTCCTACTGCAGATGAGCTTTTGCCACATGGAGGAGAACATACCTGAATCCTTACACCATCCATCAGAGGAGGAAGTAATCTTTTCCTCCATTTGAACTTGAAACCTCTCAGAGAAGGGCTCTATCTAGATGAACTAGGGCCATGTGTCTAACCCTTACGTTTATAGCTGTGGCTAAAGTGAGGATAATTGGCTCTGTCACCAAAAGACAGAGTGACCTCTCTGAGAAATGATGTAAACCAAGACAAATCAGTTGTTAATGGAGATGATTTCAACTCATGGCAACTCTATGTGTGCCAGAGTAAAACCACAGAATTTTCAGTGGATGGATTTTCAGAAGTAGATTGCCAGAGCTTTCTTCTGAGATGCCTCTGGGAGGTACTTCCAATTTTTGGAGAGCAGCTGAGCACATTAACTATTTACTCTATCCAAGAACATACATGTATTATATACAGACACATTTTCACATGAAATTTCAGTAAATTGTTGAATCTTTGAGGTCCATTCCAAGATTCAAGTCTAATTCTGATGTAGAAAAAAAGATTTGAATTGCCAGGAAAAGAATTTCTAACGACTCAACATGGATTGACACAGTGGCTACAACAATGGGTTCGAGAACGGCACCGGGCCAGGTACCACTTGTTGTGCATGAGGTCACTGTGGGTTGGAATCAACTCAACAGCACCTAACAATAACAACAACAATTTTAGTGGTAGAAATCCTTTCTGTTGTCGCTCAAATCCCATCCAGCTCCAGTGTTCTCATCTTGCCACCCCCTATGATTCCTTTCCCCTTCCCATCACTCTCTACTCCAACTCCAACCAGGATGATAGGAGGCCATTCTTGTGCAGAGACATCTGGAACTAGCTGCATAATGTCATCAATCAACTTTGAACATCACAAGGGAATTGAATACAATGGCATCAAATTGTAAATTGTAGCGCTTCAGAGATAGGGTTTTGTACCAAGAAAGAGGGATAGTTGGTTGTTCCTTTCAAAAAAAATTGTAGAGGAATATTTTTTGAATATACCACAAACAGTCATTTGAACACTGTCTTAGAGCCAACTGGAAGTCAGTGCAATACCTGGTCATTCACAGGTTAGACCTGGAAGACTGTGTACACACACTACACTCATCTCTGTACACAAACCTATTTACACACAATACACAGAAAGAATGACCTTCCTCCACTTCGCCCTTCCGCTGCTTGCAATGGTAACGTTTACTGAAGATTTTATTACAAAGGCCATAAAATGAAATTCTAATCAATAATAGTTTGCAGGATGGTGGGAAAAAAAGGAATTGAATACATTCATAGGTAAAAGATGTTATTATCTCAGTTCAGTAACTATGAAAGAGAAATAGATGAAAAAAATCTAGGTTTTATATTAAAAACTGGCACAGCTGTAGAGTTCCATAATAAAGTATTGCCTGTATCCATGGAAATGGAGAGTAATTGATGCACCGCAAGTTATTTTTATAAACCCAAACAAAAAAATTCAATCAGAAATGTCTTTCCCCGTTTTGGGGACATTGTATATTTTGTATCTGTACATAATACGCACATTTAGAGTGTGAATGCACTCATTATTGATCAGCCGTGTTGAATAGGACATGCTGCTTTCCCTGAATATTCAAGATTAGAATCCTGCGGCCCAGCTCCCACTCCTTGAAAGACTGCCTCTGAATAAATTGTGCAGTGCATTAAAATTCAGGCAGTTCCAACTTGAGGAAATAAAGGAGCCCCGCTCCGGTTTTGGAGGTGTTAGAGGAGGCAAGTTTGGAAGATGAGAGGCCTGCATAATGCATGCACAGAACTTCCCCACAGCCCCACCTTTCCCTACACAGAAACAATGTTGGAGCGCACTGCTGAGTACACAGAAGACCTTTCAAAGAAGCCAGGAGGCTAGGCATGGTGCAATTTCCCCAATGTGTTTGATGATAAGAATCACCTAATGCACCTGCCAAAAATACCCATTCCTTGGCCCCACCCTGGCCTCTGCATTAAATTCTTCAGGAGAGAGACCTAGGAATATGTAAAACCAGTGCACACCACTGCACCAAGTAATTCTTGTTAATAGGTGGATTAAAGAAAGGTAGATACAGAGCTGGCTTTGTTTATCCAGTCACCGTTATGCACACTTTGTTTATCCTTTTGTGATTTGATGGACATGTGGGAAGCTCCCATGTTTTGGCTGTTATGGCTAATGCTGTTAAGAACATTCATGTACATGTTTTTAGTAGGCTGATGCTCTCATTTCTCTGGGGCGTTGTACCTGGGAGTGAAATTGATGGATCACGTGGAATATGTTTAACTTTCATTTTCCTCTAAATGTTATTTTAGTATGTTTTTATTGTTGAGAATATATGCAGCAAATGATACGCCAATTCAAGAGTTTCTGCATGAACAATTTTCCAACACTGATGATACTTTTTAAGTTGTACAGCCATCGTCACTCTCATTCTTTGAGCTGTTCCTCCCTCCTTAACAGAAACTCTAAGATTTATAACTAATCTTTCCAGTTGCTCTTGTCAATTTGATCCCCATATAGATCTTAGGATAATGCTCCTATAATGCTCATATAATGCTCAAGGTAGATTTTTTTAAAAACTAGTTAAGCTGAACTACTTTCAGTTTTAAGAAGACTTTAGGAGGCATTTTTGGTATACAGTCTAAAGGTTGTCTCTGGGTTTCATCCTCCCTCCTGGCTCCTAAAAGTCCACAAGAATTTGAAATTCTGTTCGGCATTTCCTCCTTTTTGATCAGTATTCCATGGAGCCTTTGGTCAAAATGATCAGGAATCGTACCCTGGCACTATCCAGTTCTTCTGGTCTCCTGGTGAAGGAGGCAGTTGTTCATGGACATAATTAGCCGCCGATCCCATAGCCTCCTCCTATCCCTGATTTTCTTTCCTCTTCAGTTGTTCCAGGTGAATAGAGACTAACTGTTGTGCTTTGGATGACCACTTGAAAGCTTTCAAGACTCCAGGCACTATGCAATGAATGAGGAGGTAGAACAGCAGCACTAACAAGTCCTTAGGACCAATGATGTTTAACTTTTCGAGGAACAATCAAACTGCTTGTCAAGTATCCGTGCCATTTAACATTCCCAGCAGCAGTGCATGAAGTTTCCAGTTTCTCCACATCACCCCTGTTATTTGTTATCATCTAACTTTTTTCTCTTTCTTTTGGCCAGCCTACTTGTAGTTCATTGAGATTTTGATTTACATTTCTCTAAAGAGACCGGAAGTCCTGGTGTGGCACTGTGGGTTAATGTGCTGGACTGCGAAGTCATTTGAATTGCAAGGCCAGCAGTTCAAGCTCACCAGCTGCTCCTTGGAAATCCTATACAAGGTCACTATGGGTTGGAACAGACTCCAACGCACTTAACAAAAGAGAATGGGCTCATTGGTCATTTGTAATCTTCCTTATAGAAATGATTATTCTGATCCTTTGCCCATTATATAATTGGGTTTTGATTTTTTGGTTTGTTTTTATCTTTTTAATTGTTGAGTTGTAAGAGTTCTTCATCTCTTCTAGCTGTAAGTCTTTTACCAGAACTATAATTTGCAAATGTTTTCTCTGTTTCACTCTGTGGGTTGGCCTTTTACCTTGTTGATGGTGCTTATTAAAGAATGAACATTTTTATCTTTTACAAAGTCCAATTTATCCATTTTTTCATATGTCATTTATGCTTTTGTTATTGCCTAACCCAAGATCACAAATAACTAGTCTTATGTTTTCTTTTATGGATTATACAGTTTTAGTGCTTACATTTAGATTTCAACCATTTTGAATTCATTTTTATATACATTGGGAAAGAGCTCACTTTCATTCTTTTACATGTGAATATCCAGTTGTTCTAGGATTAGTATGTGAAAAGCAATTTATTCCTTCATTGATTTATCATGGCACCATTGTGAAAAAAGAAAGAAAGAAAGAAAATAAAGTCATATAAAGTGTGTACTCTTACCACAGTGGAATGAAAAACAGAAGGAAATTTGTAAATTTGGCAAATATACAGGGACTTCAAAGCTTTGTAGAAAAAATAGAGTTAAAAGATAATAGAATTTTTCCATAAACTTTTTGAAGTCCCCTCATATGTGGAAATGAAACCACATGTTCACAAATAAACAATGGGTAAAATAAGAAATCACAAGAGAAATTTGAATATCTGTTGAGATGAATGAAAATAAAAACATAACCTAATAAAACTTATGGGATGCAGAAAAAGCAGTGCTCAAAGGCACACTTATAACTATAAACACCTACATTAAAAAGAAGATATTGAATTAATACCGTAAGTTTCCATCTTAAAAAAGAAAAACAAAACAAAACACTAATAGAAGAATATGGTAGACCCTAAGCAAACAGAGGCATCCTGATGTGGCGCTGTGGGCTAATGCGTCAGACTGCAAAGTCGTTTGAACTGCAAGGTGGATGGTTCAAGCTTATCAGCTGCTCCTTGGAAACCCTATACAGAGTCGTTATGGGTCAGAATCAACTCTATGGCACTTAACAACAACAAAGCAAACAGAAGGAAGGAAATAACAAACAGGGCAGAGAATGAAAATAGAAAAATAAAGAAAATGAACAAGATAAAAAGTTTGTTCTTTGAAAAGGTCAAAGAAAAAGAGAGGACTGACATTATTAAAATCAGAAATGAAAATAGAGCCATTACTAGCAACTTTAAATGAATAAAAAGGATTGTAAGAGAATATTGTAAAAAATTATGTGCCAGCAAACTAGACAAACTAGATAAAATGAACAAAGAAAAACCTACTCATAAACAAAAGCCCAGGTCAAGCTAACTTCATGGCTAACTTCCAGCAAATATTTATAAACTGTGATTAACAACACTCCTTCTCAAACTCCTCCCCCAAGTAGAAGAGACCACTTCCTAACTCATTCTATGAATCTTAGCTTCTTAAATACTTTTTTTTTTTCCTCATATAAGTGTGTTGGATTTCATTAAATGTTTTTTCCATGTCTTCTGAGACGATCTATGGTTTTTGTTCTTCATTCTATCAATATGGTACTTAAATTTACTGAGATTCTTGCATTGAACCATCCTTGCATTCCTTGCTTAGGGTATTTATTGCTAGTATACAGAAATACAATTGCCTTTGTATCCTGCAATTTTATTGAACATATTTATTAGATACAATATATTTTTTGTTGATTCTTAGAGGGTTTTTTTCCACGTATAATATGATGTAATCTGAAGTTTGATACAGTTTTTCTTCATTCTTTACAGTTTATGTTTTTTATTTCTTCTTCTTGACTAATTGACCTAACCGGAATCTCCACTACCATGTTCCTAATATCAGACAGAAATAATTTAGTCTTACATAATGTTTTGGTTTAGATGTGGGAAGTTTGTAGCTTGAGGAAGTTTCTTTCTGTTTCTACTTTGTTGAGGATTTCTGTCATGAAAGACCTGTTCATTTTTGCCCTCACTCTCCATTCTTTAAACAGTATTCAGATGGATCTTTCAAATGCAGGCTCTATCATGTCCCTTTCCTGTTTAAAATGTTTCATAATTCCCAAGAGTCATTAGAATAAAACCCACATTTATATAAGACCCTACTTGATTCAAGTCCTTTCTAGTCGAATCTCTCTCTCCCTCCTTCCTTGTGCCCAGGTGACTCTGACTTTCTTATTGCCTAGTCTTTACACTAGGTGGTCCTGTAGGGTCACCATCAATAGAACTGACTGAAAGACAGTGTTGTTGGTGTTGTTGTTTGTGGTGGTGGTGGTGGGGGGAGCATTTTACACTATTTCTTCTGTTTTTTTCTGGTGCCTGAAATCACCAACTGCCCTTTGTTTAGTAACATTTACTCATCCTTCTATTGTAGTTAACTACTATTTCCCCCATGAAGACCCCAAACCTGGCCAGATATTGAAATTCCATGTTTTCATAGCATCTTCTCCTTCATAGAACCAGCAGTGTGTCACTGTGGATTCATGGACTTATTTGATAGATGTGCATTTTCTCACCAGAATAGATGCTCTATTAAGGACAGGACCATGTCTGCCTTGTTAACTACTTGAACTCCAATTCCAGAGCAGTGCCCTGGACAAAGAAGGCTTTCAGAAAATATTCAGTGAGTGAATAAACTTAATCAAATGAAGTAATCTACATGGAGCTAGAATGGTGGAGAGACATCTGGACTATTATTGCTTTATTTCTCTTCGTTTCTTTCTTTCTTTTTTTTCTTTACCCAGTCTGGAATACTTTGGAAGAAATGACCTACTTTAGATTTTACAAATCCTGCAAATCTTGCCCATTCTGATTCCTGCCTGTCTCAGGTAAATTTCCCTTCTCATGATGGCTACAGTTTTGTTTCTCTTGTTTTGGAGAGGCTCCCAAATTCTAGGTGAACAAATATTTTCTAAGTGCCTGATTGTATTCAGTGATGGCAAAGCAGCTCTTCAAAATAAAAAAAAAAATAAAATTTTTTTAAAGGCCTAAAAAGCCCTGATTTATAGTGTCTACCAATTTCTGTAGTATAAAATACTACCATTATGGCAAATTTCAAGCTACCAATGGCTTTGTAGCTGGCTTGCAATATTCCTACAGTATTTATGTCAGATCCAGTACCTCATGGAGACAAGCCACTATGCCTGATACTGGAGTCCTGGTGAGGTGCTGTGGGTTAATGTGTCAGACTGCAAAATCAATTTGAACTGCAACGTTGGCAGTTCAAGCTCACCAGGTGCTCCTTGGAAATCCTATACAGGGTCGCAACCGACTTGACAGCAGTTAACAACAACAACATGCCTGGTACTAAGGAGCTCTGGGAGCATAGTGATTGGTTATGAGTTAGGCTGCTAACCTCAAGGTCAGCAGTTCCAAACCACCAGCTGTGCTGCAAGAGAAAGATGAGGCTTTTTGCTCTCGTAAAGATTTACAGCCTCGGAAACCCTATACAGGGTAGCTGAGTCAGAACCGACTCCACAGCACACTACCACCACCACGCCTGATACTATAAGAGACCCAAAGTCCTCCCTGGCCTTCAGTTAGCCTATATTCAAGTTGGGGGAGGGGGGGTGGCAGACATACCCAGTTTGATCAAGTGCTTTGTATATGCTTTTATCCCCAAAGAAATCTGCACCAGATTTGTTAATTATTATTATTTAGAACTCACTGAGATAAATACAGGAGTTCCTGGTAGGTACAAATGGTCAAATACTCAGAAACTAACAAAAAGGTTGGTGCTTCAAACGTATGTATACACAGACACTTTGAAGAAAGGTCTGGTTTCTGAGAGGACATGAAAACCCTTTTACTCGGAAGCGCATGGGGTTGCTATGAGTTGGAATTGACTCCATGGCAACTTGGGGGTGGGGGGAAGGTAGTACAATGAGTTTCCTAAAGGTTCAATTCTCAAGATTGATAGATTGCCAGTTTATAATAATGCTATAATAATACGATCCTCTCTGAATGCTCTATCTTATTACCTTTACAAGACCCACACTCTAATAGGTTTCTTGGTAGTTTTTTCCCTCCAATATTAAGGTATTTGTGGTTAGACACAACTAGTCTTTCAAGATATTCAAAGACCATTAGCCAAAAAAATGATAATAATCTCCATTCCAACAGAAATTCTTTTGAAGGAACAAGATAAAATTCCTCCATTTGCTCTCAGATTTTGTATTATTTATGAACAAATCACAAATCACAGGCAGCAAGTTGAGATGAGCATGTTTTGGGAACACATACATTATGTACAGCACATACTGAATATCTTCCTCTGTTGCTGGGGACAGCATACGCAGACCCTGGGTTGATCAATGGCAGCCCCATTAAACCACCTCTGAATATAATCAGTTTAATCCAGATGCTCTGTTTCCTCCTGAAAGTATATAGGAATATTAAGAACAATGTAGCATTTTAGGTATAGATAAATGAAGCCCGGTGCCTGAGATCTTGCTCACAAACAAAAGTTTGCAAAGTGTACAGAGACAGCTTGGCTCCTTTCAGGAACCTTGCTTTATGTTATGTATCCTTAAGAAACTGCACGTCACTACTCTAGATCATTTAAGCCTAAAAATTAATATATAACAGCTTGATTGAACTTTTTTTTCTGTAAAAATAAAAATGTTAGATTGTTAAGAAAAACTATGAAAATATCTTAAAAGTTGTTCCTGTGAATCATTGTCTTGTTTTGAATGATTAATCACATTTCAGTTCCGTATCCTGTCTTAATTACATCCTCCCTTTGTGACATTCTCCCTGAGTAAATTACATCCTTCCTTTGTAACAAATCCCTCCCTAAAAAAGAGAATAAAAGGCTGAGGTAAAGTAAGTTCTGCAGGCAATGCTGTGCAATGCTAGGCAAAATGTTTGCAGATCTGTCTACCTGCCAGCTTGCATCATATCTGTGTGTCTGTCTTTTTTGTATATATTTCATCTCTCTCTTTCTCTATCACTTTCGCCACCAGATCTCCCTTCTTCGTGACACCCACACTTCCTTGTTGAGGCGGGACCCCGACATAGGACCTCGACACTCTGTTTCTTACTAAACTTGTACAATGACTGCAGCGGCAATGTAGTTCATTTCATACTGAGACTAGTATGATGAGATTGCTGTCTCCAGTAATGGGTGAAGTCTTGGAGCTTTGGATTTGGTTTATGAGTCAAATCTGGAGAAAACCAAGAAGAAAAGTAGAGGAGAAAGGCTTAGCTAACAGGCTTCATTAATAAGCCACCATCTGATGCTGCTCCTTGCCTGTAAGCATGCATGGGTCTGAACAATTAAAGAGAGAGAGATGTGTGTTCCGTGCAGCTCATTTGGAATTTGGCCACTAAATGTTTGTTTTTCTTCTCAGTAGTGACCATCATATTCTCTGTAACTCAGCTGTAATGTTTTTTTACTACTGGAACTAGAGTTCTAGGGTCAGGGGCAGTGGAAGAATTCTCACCTTCCAAGGGGAGACCTGGTTTCGATTCTCAGCCCAAATCCATCGTATGTAGTCATCACCTGTCTGTGAGTGGAGGTTTGCAGGCTGCTCTGATGCTGAATAGGTTTCAGTGGACCTTTGCAACTGAGACAGATGAGGAAGAAAGACCTGGAAATGAGTCAGTGAAAACCTATGGGTCATAATGGTCTGATCCATGGCTGATTATGAGAATGGAACAGGGATCCATTGTTATGCAAGATTCCCTGCATGCTAGGGGCTGATTGAACAGTAGCTAACAACAGCAACAAAGAATCAGGGACCAGAAAAAGCCCATACAATTGCTCATACATGGCTTGTTTACAGATGATTATTTACTATTGTTCCCTCCAACTTCTATAGCTTCTGTCTCCCTCTGAAAAACTTCCCAACACCCTTTAGAATTTGGCTGGGAAAGTAGACGTGTGCATGGGGCTTAGCTGTCAAATACATATGTCTGTGTTCAAGTGTATTCTCCCACCACTGCCTTCATGTGCTAGTTCACTAGGTAGGTGACTTTGGACAGCTTCCTCAGCCCTCTGAAGTTTTGCCATCTCTAAAATGATGTTGTTGTTGTTAAGAGTCATCAAGTCTGTCCCAACTCATAGTGAACTTGTATAGGACTTCTAAGGAGCAGCTAGTGGGTTTGAAGAACCAACCTTATGGTTTTCAGTCCAGTGCTGATCCTACAGTGCCACACCAGGAGTACAAGTATAAGTGGGTACAAGTGACCTCTCATTGTATGTTGTTAATGATTCAGTTCAAATTCGTCTATGAAAGTTTGTGTGATCTATTCAGTCAGAAAGAATCTCTCCTACTTCTTCTCTTCCAATACGGATATTGAACTAACTACTTGTCTCACTGCCCACACTAAATTGAAGACAGCTTGAAGTAGACTCCGATTGATCATACTCATCTTTGAGTGCTTGACAAGATCCGGCAGAGTGTTTTGCATGCTAGAATATGTTTATGTGCCTTATCACAAACTAGATATTCAGGAAATATTTGTTAGATGAAGACTGGGCAGATAATTAATAGCTTGATTAATATGTTTTGTAAGAACGGATGCACAAATCAATGGTGCTCAACTGAGTTCTTGAAAGTTCTTGTTCACTGTAGTGTGTCTGGTGTTCAGTATGGACACGCTCAATAAATGATTAGTGAATGATTTAATCAGTGGATGATTAAATCAATCCAGCAGCCTAACGTCTTGAAAGGTAACTTGTACTAAAGACTACTGCTCGGTGGAGATTGAGTAACACTGTGTGGTGCTGTGGTTAATACGCCAGAATACAAAGTTGTTTGAACTGCAAAGTCACTGTTTCAAGTTCACCAGCTGCTCCTCAGAAACTTTATACGGGGTTGCTATGAGTCAGAACTGATTCAACAGCACTTAACAATAACAACAACATAGCTATTAGAATCCAATGGAACAAAGACACATGAGGTTTTCCCTAAATTGGCGACTGACTCTCCAATGGGGTGATTTTGGCCTCTAGGGGACATTTGATAATCTCTGGAGACACTGGGTTTTCATGCTTGGGGCTAAGAACTGGTATCTAGGAAGAAGAATCCTGGCATGCTGTTAAACACCCTACAATGCACAGGACAGCCCTCCAGCAAAAAAAGTGATCTTCCCTAAGTGCCAAAAGTATCGACTTGATGGCACTTAACAACAACAACAAGTGCCAGTAGTGTAGCAATAGAGAAACAATGCTCTGAAGATTGATTTTTCATAGCCTACTAAAATGTGGGTCAAAATTATTGAGGTTTTCTATCTAGTGGACTGTTTGGTTTAAAGGAGTGATAGAAATCACCAAGCCCAAACTCATTTTACAAATAAGAGAGAAGGAAAGGTTCAAAGTCATACAGCTGGTAAATGGCCAGTGGGACCATGTGGCAGGAAACTGTGGGCAGCCATGAGGATCTAATAGCAGTTCCAAGTCTACAGCTACAAGAAAATGAATTCTGCCAACTTGGAAGAAGACGCAAGTCCCAGATGAGAACTGGTCCACACCTTGGATTTAGTCCAGCGAGCCCCTGAGCAGAAAATTCATTCACATGATTCCTGAACTTGTGGCCTACAGAAACAATCAGAGACAAGGTTTGTGGGAATTTGTTTTGCAGCAAAAGAACTAAGCTAAAGGGATACAGAGATGAATATGGTTGACTCCTTGGACTCATGGAACTTATACTCTAGTCCTGGAGAGAAACGCTATGCACAAGTAACCTGAATATTGTTGTTTTTGTTATTAGATCCCATTGAGTTTGTTCCTATGTGCAACAGAACAAAACACCACCCAGGCATGCGTGATCCTCACAGCTATATTTGAGTCCGTTGTTGCTGCCACTGTGTTTCACTGCTAGTCATAAAGTTTTCAACGCCTAACCTTTCAGAAAAGGAGCTCTGGTAGCATAGCGGTTATGAGTCGGGCTGCTAACCTCACGATCAGCAGCTCGAAACTGCCTGTGGTTCTGCAGAAGAAAGGTGAGGCTTTCTGCTTCCACAAAGGTTTACAGCCTTGGAAACCCTATGCAGGGTTGTTGTGAGTCAGAACCGGCTCCATGGCTCATAACCACCACCACCCTTTCAGAATTGGTCTGCCTGTCTGTCTTTCTAGTCTGCCTTAGTCTGGAAGCTCTGCTAAAGCCTGTCTATCATAGCTGACCCTACTGATACTTAAAATACTAGTGGCATAGCTTCCAGCATCACAGCAACATACAAGTCACCACATTGTGACAAAATGACAGACAAGTGGCAGGCTTGAATGTTAATCAGGGTATATAAGCTTGTTGGAATCATAGTGTGTGGCAATAAAGTATAAACACTGAAACGTTAACTGCAAGATTGTTGGCTCAAACCCACCAGGTGTTTCTTAGAAACACTATACACCACTTGACACTTGACACCACTTAACAACAACATAAGGAACATGGCAAAATGGCAGACTAGGCAGTAAGCCTATATAGACCTTGTACAACAGATACGGAACCAAATGAAGCACATGCAGATGGTAGCCCTGGAGCCCTGGGCTTCTGATGAAGGGATAGAGAAGTGGACTGAATGCTTACTAGGAGAGAAAGCTGAACAGATGCGCAAAAATAGGAGACAAACTAATGAACTGTATTGGCCAACCAGACGTGGCAGTCATGTTAAGCTTTTGTGAGTGGCTTCTGAGACAAGACATCATGTGGGCATTGCAGAAACATACCAGTGAATTTTGGAGCTAAAGGTGCAATTGTTTTCTTCTTCCCTATACGCTCCTGTTGACCTGAGGTGTGGCCTCTCTGTACACCCTCAGTGAAGCTTCAGCTCTCCTGGTGGTTGGAGTCACACAGAGCTGAGCACCACAGTTGTTGTTGTTTTAACTGCAGTTGAGTCAATTCTGACCCATAGCGACCCTTATAGGAT
This sequence comes from Chrysochloris asiatica, assembly GCF_000296735.1. NCBI lineage: Eukaryota > Metazoa > Chordata > Mammalia > Afrosoricida > Chrysochloridae > Chrysochloris > Chrysochloris asiatica. The sequence goes on from NW_006408573.1 coordinate 623,721, forward strand.
TTCTGAAAAGCAGGCAGTGAGCTTGAACCACCAACCTTGCAGTTCAAATGGCTTTACAGTCTGGCGCATTAACCCAGAGTGCCCTATTAAAGGAGCGGGGAGCTATCTGCATTAACTCTGGTGCCTGAATTCAAGTGATCCCTCCTCCAAAACTGCAGAGCCCGCCCTAGCCAGTCCTGGACTAGTTCTCACTAGGAGAAGCAGCTGAACAGATGTGTAGGGGTAGAGGGTTGGAGGAAGGAGTCAGGTGATCAGTGCTGACATGCCAGGTTCGGCACAGGCATCTTGAACTTTGGTGGGTGACTGTGAAGAGTGGTTGGCCCAGAGGCATACCACTTACTGGTCAAGATAAAGGTGTGAACATTTTTCTTGTATCCCATATTACCCTGGTAACTGGAGTCATGGCCAGTCCCCATCTTCATGCATTCCCAGTGAAGCTCCTACTCTCCAGTGAGAAAGAGGCACATATAAGTTTGTGGGGAGCTAGTAGCACGAACCTTAGCACCTGTGGCCTGATCCAGGCCAGTAGAGCTGGTTCTGGCCAGCCCTGGACTAGCAGGACCTCTCAGTCTTGGCTGCCTTGGGGAACAGAAATACCCTGATCCTCCAGCTGCTCTGAGATCTGCATGAACTACTTCCAGATTGGATGCCCAGAACAGACAACATCTTGACCTACAGGAACTCTATCTAGGGCTGGAGTGCCATTGCCTCATCCCTTGCCCACCCATCATGTGAGACCCTTAGCTAGCAGTAGACCCCAGAATTTTTTCCTCTGTGGGTCTGGCACCTTCCCTGGTTTTTTCTTTTCATAGTTTTGGGTTGTTTCTTCCTCTTCCTCCCTTCTCTAACTTTTTTTGTTAAGTGCTGTTGAATCATTTCCAGGCACAATGTAACACAATTCTGCCCAGTCCTGCACCATCCTCACAGTTGCTGCTACAGTTGAGCCCCTTGTTGCTGCCATTGTGCCTTTCCATCATGTTAGTGGTCTCCCTCTTTTTCAATGTCCCTCCACTTTACCAAGTATGATGTCCTGCTTCAGGGACTGGTCCCTCCTAACTGACGTATGAGAGATAAAGTCTGGCTATCCTGGCTTTTAAGGAGTATTTGGGCTGTACTTCTTCCAACATAGATTTGTTTATTCTTCTGGCAGTCTGTGGTCCTTTAAATATCCTCCTTTAACACCATAACTCAAATGCATCAATTCTTCTATGGTCTTCTTTATTCATTGTCCAACTTTCACATGTGTATGAAACTGTTGAAAATACCATGGCTTGAGTTAGGCACACCTTAGTCCTCATTTTAAAGTGTTTCTGAACACTTTAAATAAGTCTCGTGCAGCAGGTTTGCCTAATGCAATATGTCATTTGGTTTCTTGACTGTTGCTTCCACGTGTGTTGACAGTTGCTGTTGTATGGCGTCAAGTTGGTTCTGACTCATAGTGACCCTGTATAGAGTTCCTGAGGAGTGACCAGTGAGTTTGAACCATCAAACCTTGCAGTTCAAACTGACCTTGTGATCCAGCACATTATTCTGCAGTGCCACACCAGTGTTGATGGTACATCCAAGCCAAATGAAGTCTTTGACAACATCAATCTTTTCTCCATTTATCATGATGATATTTATTGCTCCAGTTGTGAGGATTTTTGTTTTCTTTACATTGAGGTACAAACCGTACTGAAGACTATGGTCTTTGATATTCATTAGTAAGTATTTTAAGTCCTGTTCACTTTCAGCAAACAAGGTGTATCCTCTGTATATTGTTAAAGAGTCTTCCTCCAATCCTGATGCCACATTCTTCTTCATATAATAGCTTCCTAAATTATTTGCTGAACATACAGATTGAATAAGTATGGAGAAAGAATACACACATCTTTCCTGATTCTAAACCATTAAATGTCCCCTTGTTGTGTTCCAGTAACTGTCTCTTGATCTATATATCATGAGCACGATTAAGTGTTTCTCATGAGCATTATTAAGTGTTCCAGAATACTCATTCTCTGCAATGTTGTCCATAGTTTGTCATGATCCACACAATCAAAAGCCTTTGCATAGTCAATATAGCACAGGTAAATACCTTTCTGGTAGTCTCTGTTTTCAGACAAGATCCATCTGACATCATCAGTGATGATATCCTTCGTTCCACATCCTCATCTGAATCCAGCTTGAACCTCTGGCAGTTCTCTGTTAATATACTGTTACAGTCATTTTTGAATTATTTTTAGCCAAATTTTACTTGCATGTGATATAAATGATATTGCCCAGTGATTTCTGGTCTCCATTGGGCTACCTGTCTTTGGAATGGGCACACACATGGATATCTTCTAATCAGTTGGCCAGGCAGCCGTCTTCCAAATTTCTTGGCATAGGTGAGTGAGTGAGTGCACTGCAGCATCTGTTTGTTTAAAGATTTCAGTTTGTTTTCCATTAATTCCTGGAGTCTTGTTCTTTGCCAATACCTTCTACACATATTGGACTTCTTATTTCAGTACTACTGACTCTTGATCATATTCTACCTATTGAAATGGCTGAAAATTGATCATTTGTTTTGGTACAGTAACTCCACATATTCCTTCCCTCTTCTTTTGATGGATCATTCAGTATTTTGCCCAAAGACTCCTACAGTATTGCAGGTTGAAGCTTGAATTTTATCCTTAGTTCTTTCAGCTTGAGAAATGCTGAGCGTGCTCTTCCCTTTTGGTTTTCTAACTCCAGATATTTGCACATTTTATATATATATATATATATATATATTTGACTTTGTCTTCTCTAGCTGCCCTGTGAAATTTTATGTTCAGTTCTCTTTCCTATTCCTTTCGTCCATTTGCTTTGCTATCTCTACACTGGAGAGCAGGTTTCAAAGACTCTTCTGACATTCATTTTGCTCTTTTCCTTCTTTCTTGTCTTCTTAATTACCATTCACTTTCCTCCTGTATGAAATTCTTGATGTCATCCCACAACTCTTCTGGTCTTCAGGTTAGTGTCTAATGCATCAAATCTATTCTTGAGATAATCTCTAAATTCAGGTGGGATATGTTCAAGGTCACACTTTGGCTCTTGTGGACTTGTTTCCATTTTTTTTACCTTCAGCCTGAACTTGCATATGACCAATTGATGGTCTATTTCACAGACTGCTCCTGACCTGGTTTTGGTTGATGATATGAAGTTTTTCCACCATGTCTTTCCACAGATGTAGTCAATTTGATTTCTGTGTATTCCATCTGGTGAGGTTCATGTATGCAGTTATCTTTCATGTTGTTTAAAAAAATCTTTGCAATGAATAACTCATTGGTCTTGCAAAATTCTATCATGTGATTGCTAACATCATTCTATCACCAAGGCCATGTTTTACAATTACTGATCCTTCTTAGTTTCCAACCTTTGAATTTTAATCACAAGTAATTATCAACACATCTTGGTTGCAATGTTTGACTGAAGACATTGGTAGAATTCTTCAATTTCATCATCACTGACTTTAGTGGTCTGTGCATAAATTTGAATAATAGTGACATTGACTAGTCTTCCTTATTCATTGTTGTTAAGTGCTGGTGTGTTTGAACCATCAGCCTTGCAGTTCACAGCTGACCTTGTGGTTCAGTACATAATCCTGCAGGACCACACCAGGACTCCTCATAGGTGTTTGGATATTGTTCTATTATGTTATGTGCCATCGAGTCGGTTCCGACCCATAGCGACCCTGTATAGGGTTTCTGAGGGTGTAAATCTTTACGGGAGTAGAAAGCCTCATCTTTCTCCCGCGGAGCAGCTGGTAGTTTCGAACCGCTGACCTTAAGGTTCGCAGCCCGATTCGTAACCACTGCACTACCAGAGCTCCTTATTATAGACAGCATTATACTTCAAAATAGATCTTGAAATTTTCTTTTTGATGATCAATAAAACACCATTCCTCTTCAGTTTGTCATTCTCAGCATAGTAACCATATGACTGTCAGATTCAAAATGGCCAATACCAGTCCATTTCATCTCACTAATGCCTAGGATATTGTTCTTTATGTGTTCTACTTCATTTTTCACAACTTCCAATTTTTCTAGATTCATAGCTGGTACATTCCATGTTCTGATTATTAATGGATGTTTACAGCTGTTTCTACTCATTTTGAATTGTACCCCATCAGCAAATGAAGGTCCAGAAAGCTTTACTCCATTTGTGTCATCCCCATCAATTCTACTTTGAGGAGACTGGTCTTGCCCAGTTGTATTTTGAGCACCTTCCAACATTAGCATCTCATCTTCCATCGCTGTATCTGACAATATTCTGGTGGTGCTCATCACGTATTAATAGTCAGCATTCTAGTGCTATCTGACAGTGTTCCACTGTAAGCCATAGGATTTCAGTGGTTAAACATTCTAAAGCATTCTTCTCTTTCTTCTGAGTCTGTCTCAGTCCAGAAGTTCACCATGGGTGACCGGACAGCATTGATAATACCAGTGGCATAGCTTCCAGTATCACAGCAACACACAAGTCACCACAGTGTAAGAAACTGACAGATGAGAGTGGTCTCTAACTACCCTTGCATTTTCTCCTTTCTATTTTCACTTTCATTTTTCTTCCCTTTTTTGCTGCTTCCCAACAACTGCTGATGCTTTCTTTTATTTCACTCTCTTCTCTTTCTCTCTCTTTTTTTTTTTTCTTTACTATTTTCTGATCTCTCTCCCTTTAAATCATCCCTTTCCCTAACTGTGTTTATTTAGTTCTTTTCCTTCCTTTTTTCTCTCTTCCTTTTTTCTTCCAAGGCTTTTTTACCTCTCTCTCTTTTCTATTTTTGGTTGTTATATTCCTTCTCTAGCTATTGGTTGCTTTCCTTTTTCCCTTTCTTTGTTATTTTCTTATTTTTCTATTGTTTGCTTTCCTTTCTTGTGTGTGTGTGTTTTCTCTTCTTGCCTTTCCTGAAATAGAACAATGTTAGTGCCCAAAGAATTCAGCCACAACCGTACCCTCTGCAGCCCAACCCACCCAGCAAGAGTCAATACCAGCTGCTATGCACCTGATCAACAACATTGACCAACATCATCCAAACCCATCCCAAACTGAACTGTATGAATGGTGAACAGAGAACAGTGCACACATGTCCACTCCTCAATGGCATCTACTTGGAGTCAATTGTGAGTGTCTAAGAATATATCAGCATACAACAATCAACTTAATTCACTACCACAATGTCTCAGAAGCAACAATTTCTGTTCACATGAAGAAACTAACACAGAGTAACTCAAACAAGTGATAAAGAGGCAGAAAATATTTTTCAGGAAAAAAGGTATTGAAACTACCTGAAAAAGAATGAAGAGAATGATAATTAGGTACCTCCAAATGATCGGTAGAAAAGTAGAGGGATGTGAGGAAGAATTCAGGAAAACACTACAGTAACAAACAAAATAGAGGATTGGAGACCATAAAAACCTGGAAATATAAGTCCAGATTAATAAATAAGATTTCAGAAATACACAATATATTGAAAAGGCAAAGGAGCAAGTTTGAATTAATGCAAGCCCAAATTAGTGAGCTTGAAGGTAAATCTCACAATATTAGTAAGAGAGAACAATCAGAAAAATTAATGGAAAAAAATTGGAAGAAAGCCTAGGATTAATGTGGGACAACATGAAGAAGACTAACATATGTGTAATCCAGAGCAGGAAGGTACAAAGAAACGCAAAGATAAGATAGTCAGAGATCTGTTGGAAGAAAACTTCCCCATCATCATGAAAGCCAAGAAGACAAACTTTCAGGAAGTTGAACAAATCACATACAGGATAGACCCTAAAAGAAAACCACAAAGACAAATCACAATTAAACTCTCCCAAATCAAAGACAAGGAAAGAATCCTGAGAGCTGTTCAGGAAAAATGAAAAGTTACATTCAAAGGACTATCAATAACATTAAACTTTGATTTCTCAGCAGGAACCATGAAAACAAGAAGGCAATGGGAAGACATATACAAAACATTGAAAGGAAAAAATTTCCAATCAAGAATCATATAACCATCAAAACTGACCCTCAAACACAACAGCAAAATTAGAAAATTTCCAGATATAAATAAATTAAAGGGATCTGTAACAACCAAACCTATTTTATAAAAATAGCTAAAGGGAGTCCTTTGGACTGAGAACCAACAGCAGCAGACAACAACCTGAGAGTGACACACATGACAACACTTCCCAGAATTCAATCCAGATATTGTTGTTGTTAAATTCCATTGAGTGGGTTCTGACTCATAGGGTTTCCTAGGAGTGGCTAGTGGATTTGAACCACCGACCTTGTGGTTCAACCTGACTTTGCAATCCAGTTTATTATCCTGCTGTGCCACACCAGGATTCGATATTATTGTTGTTAAGTGCCATCGAGTCTATTCCAACCCATAATGACCCTGTATAGAGTTTCCCAGGAGCAGCTGGTGAGTTTGAACCGCCGACCTTGCAGTTCAAACGACTTTGCAGTCTGATGCATTAGCCCACAGCGCCAAGAGAGAAGTATCAAAAGTAAAACAAAGGTTGTTGTTGTTAAGTGCTATTGAGTTCATTCTGACTCATTGCCACCCTTTATAGCGTTTCTGATGAACATCTGGTAGATTTGAACCACCAACCTTGCTGCTAGCAGTCTAGTGCTCATTCTACTGAAAATAGAGAACCAGAGATATCAATTTATAATGGGGTAACTACAAAGCAAACAGAGGGGAAAAGTGTAATTACAGAACTTTCAAATGACAAGGAACTCAAGTAGATAATGACAGAACAGACTGTTTTAACCTGGGGTAAAAATTAATAAGTTACAGAGTTGTTGTTAAGTGTCATCAAGTCAGTTTTGACTCATAGCGACCCTGTATAAGGTTTCCAAGTAGTGGCTAGTGGGTTTGAACCATCACCTTAAAATTCAAATCAAGCTTGTGGTCCAGTGTTTATCCTACAGTGTAATACCAGGAGTCCAATTATGGGGTAACCTCAAAGAAAATTAATACACCTTCACATCAAAGCAAAAAAAAAAAAGAAAACCATAAAGTTTTAGTAAACATTAAAGCAATAGCAATGAAGAAATTGACAAGAAAATGGACAAACAAAACAAACTCAGTATAGAAAATTATGTGAAACAAAGAACTGAGCAGCACCACAAATGAAAAGCAAAATGACAGCCATCAATTCATACCTACTAATAATTATGCTGAACATCACTGGACTAAGTGCACAAAACATTCAGAGAAGAGTGACATCAATTCTACTCAAGCTATTCTAGAATATAGAAAAGGATGGAAAACTCATGAATACATTTTATGAAGCAAGCATAACTCTCATACCAACACCAGACAAAGACATCACTAAATAAAAAAACTATAGGCCAATAGCCCACTATATGGGTGTGGTTCTGTAGGATAAGCACAGAACCACAACGTCAGTTTGAACTGCAAGGTTGGTGGTTCAAACTCACCAGCTACTCTTTGGAAACCCTATGAGTTGGAACCAACTTGATGGCATGTAATGAAAACAACATCCCTCATGAATATAAATGAAAAATTTCAACTAAATCCTAGTCTTTAGAATTTAATATTGCATCAAAAATAATGCATCATGACCAAGTGGGATTCAAACCAACGATGCAAGGATAGTTCAATGTTAGAAAAACATAAATGTAATCTGCCACATAAACAAAGGAAAAGAATCACATGATCATAACTATTGATGCAGGAAAGACATTTGATAAAATCCAATATCCACTCCCAATAAAAACAGTCAGCAAGATAGGAAGAGAAAGGAAATTCCGCAACATAATTAAGGCCATATCTATAGAAATCCAATAATCAACATTACTCTCAGAGGAGAGAAACTGAAAGCATTCGTTTTGTGAATAGGAACTAGACAACTATGTCCTTTATCACAACTCCTATTCAATATTGTGTTGGAAGTCTTATCCAGGGCTATAAACTAAGAAAGACATCCAAATTAGCAAAGAAGTAGTAAAGTTCTCTCTATTTACAGATGGAATGATATTTATACATAGAAAATCCCAAAGACTCAGCAATTAAGTTATTGGAAGTCACTGAAAGATTTAACAAAGTGGCAGGATACAAAATCAATATTAAAAAAAACAATTGAATTCCTCTACACTAATAAAGAGCTCTGAAAAGGAAATCAGGAAAACAATACCGTTTACAGTAGCCACTCAAAAGATTAAATACTTAGGAATAAATCTAACCAGAGAAGCAAAAGACATATACAAACAAAAACCACAAAACATTACTACAAGAAGGCAAAAAAGACTTACAAAAATGGAAGACTATACCATGGATAGGATGACTTAACATTGGGAAAATAGCAACACTACCCAAAGCAATCTATAGATATAATGCAATATCAATCCAGATACAAAGTCATTCTTGAATGAGCTAGAAAAATTGATCACTAACTTTATATGGAAAAGAAAGAGACCTTGAATAAGTAGTCCTGGTGTGGCACTGTATGATAAGCACTTGACTGCTAACCGCAAGGTTGCTGGTTCAAACCCTTCAGAAACTTTATACAGGTTGCTATGAGTCAGAACCAACTCAACAGCACTTAACAGCAACAACAAACTATTAGGAAAGGAAAGAGACCTCAGATAAGTAAAGCATTACATAAGATTATCAAAGTTGGAGGCCTCTCATTTCCTGGCCTCAAAATGTACTACACAACCACAGTGGACAAAACAGTCTGGTACTGGTACAATGAAAGCTATATGGATAACCGAAATAGAGTTGAGAACCCAGAAGTAAATCCATCCACATACAGTCAACTGATCTTTGACAAAGGGCCAAAGCACCTTAAATGGAAAAGAGCTAGTCTCTTCAACAAATGGTGCTGGCAAAACTGAAAACCCATTTGCAGAAGAATGAAACAAGATCCATATCTCACATCATATACAAAAAGAAACTCAACATGAATTAAAGACCTAACTGTAAAGCTTTGAATGATAAAGATCATCATTAAAAAATAGGAACAAACTTAGGGGTTCTAATAATGGCATAAATTCACTGTCAAAGCATAACTAAAATCATACAAACAGTAGATGATTGGGACATCAAAAGATTTCACCAAAGAAGTAAAAAGAGAGCCCACAGACTGGAGAAAAAGTTTTGAAATGACATATTAGAGAAGGGACTGATCTGTAAAATATATAGAACACACCTCTGAAATCCTGGTGTGGTACTGTAGCATACACACTCAACCATAAAGTCAGTTTGGAAAGTAAGTTCCATGGTTCAAACTCACCAGTTGCTCTTTGGAAATCCTGTACAGGGTCACTGAGTCAGGACTGATTCAACAGCACTTCACAACAACACAACACCTCTACAAGAAAAAGATAAACAACTCAATTAAAAAACAGGCAGAGGACATAAGCAGACACTTGGTCAAAGAAGACATTCAAACAGCCAATAAACATTTAAAATGTTCACTATCATTAGTCATTGTTATTGTTGTCAAGTGACATTGAGTCGGTTCTGACTCATACCGACCCTGTATAGGGTTTCCGAGGAGCAGTTGATGGGTTTGAACTATTAACCTTGTGGTTCACAGACAAGTGCTGATCCTACAGCACCACACCAGGAGTCCTTAGAGAGAACTACTAGCCATTAGCCATTAGAGATTGTTGTTGTTGTTAAGTACCACGGAGTCAGTTCCAACTCATAGTGACCTTGTACAGGGTTTCCGAGGCTGTGAATCTTTACGGGAGCAGAAAGCCTTATCTTTCTCCTACGGAACAGCTGGTAGTTTTGAACTGCCAACCTTGCTGATGCAAATCACACCAGCATTAATAGGAAAGGGAAAAAAAAACAAAAAACAAAAAACATAAAACAGCAAATGTTGGTGAGGGTATGGAGTATCTGGGACCCTCCTACATTGCTGGTGGGACTGTAACATGGTGCAACCACTGTGGAAAGTGGTATGATATTTCCACAGCAGCACTATTCACAATAGCAAAAAGATGGAGTCAGCCTAAATGCCCATCCATTGAAGAGTGGATAAACAAACTGTGGTACATACGCACAATGGAATACCATGCAGTGTTGAAGAATAATGATAAATCTGCGAGACACTCTTAACATGGATGAACTTGGAGGACACTATACTGAGTGAAATTAGTTAATCACAAAAGGAAAAGTATTGTATGAGACCACTATTGTGAAACTCACTAAAAGGTCTTCATGCTTAAAAAACTGTTCTTTGATAGTCTACAGGGGTGAAAGGGAAAGGACAGTAATTCACTGGTTAGGGAGTAGACACATGTTAGCTCAGGTGATGGGGAAGGCAATGTACAAAAAGAGGGAGGTTGGCAGAAGAATGATGAAGACAGGTGAAGACACAGGGAGGAATGCAAGGTGTCAAGGAGATAGAGGTAAGTGGTGTTCTATACACAACCCTAGAACCACAGTGTATTGCAGATAGATGCATGAACCCTTCCGGGAGGAGAGTGGGAATATACCCACAAATGTATATGGGTTTGGCAGATATTTGTACATGAGAATTTACCTTTGTTGCAAACACACCTATGAATATGGTAGAGCATGTTGCTGATGTTGTTAACTGCTATTGAGTTAGTTCAACTCATTAGTGACCGTGTATAAGATTTCTGTGGAGCAGCTGGTAGGTTTGAACCACTGACCTGAGGTTCAAACTGATCTTGTAGTCCAGTGATTATTCTACAGTGCTACACCAGGACTCCATGGTGGAGCATACAGGGGCAAAATAATGAAAACTCAGATATTATCAGACACTTTAAGGCAATGAGTTCCTGGGCGTGGGAGCTCAGGACCATAGTCTCAGAGGGCATCATGGTCAATTGGCTAACATAGTCCACAAAGACAACGTTCTACAGCCTAGTTTGGTGAGCATTGACTGGGATCTTAAAAGTTCATGAGTTCTAAGGTGCAATTGTTGGTCTCTAGATGTCTGATAGAGAGAAGAGCGATGACAGTTTAAGATGCTTGGAATCAACTAGTGTAATGGGCCAATGGAGCAGGTGAACATCAATCACCACAATTGTGAGACCAGAAGAACAAGATGGTGCCTGGCTCCTACTGCCAGCTGCTCTGAAAGGGGGCCCATTAGAAGGTCCGGGATAGAGTGGGAGAAAATGTGGAACAAAACTCAAAATTATTGAAGAAGAAGAAGAAGAAAAAAAAAAAAAGATCAGGCTTATTGGTCAGAAAGAGACTGGAAGAATCTGAGACTATGGCCCTCGACCACCTTTGGGAGGACTCACCTTCTTGGCCCAATTTTCAGCCAAGCAGTGGATAGGTAAATAGCAGGGACAACAACATTAGTAAGGTATGCTCACTGTGGAGTGACCAATCAGTGACGATCGAAAGGGCAACATTTACCTAAGGATACATTTTAGATGGGATAGGAAAGAGGGTGAGAAGGAAATAGGAACCACACGGAGGAAGTGGGATAACTGTTGTTGCATGTAGTGGATTGTAATCACTGAGATGAAACAAAGTATATGATTTGTTGAATGTAAAATTTGTTATCTTGTCTGTAAACCTTCACTCAATTCACAATAAAATGTAACAACAACATACAATCTTGTATATGAGAACAGTAGAAAAATGAAAAAAGAGATATGACTAAAGGAAATCAGGGAAGGTTTCATGGAGGAGGTGACTTTTGCACAAACCTTGAAGTCAGAAGAGAATTTCAATAAGATAAGTCATGGACCCAGTGCAAGCACCTACTGAATCAGTTGCCATCGTGTTGATTCCAGCTCATGACCACCCTGTAGGTGCTAGAGTAGAGCTGTACTCCCTTGGGTTTTCAATGGCTAACTAATGTTTCAGAGGTAGATCAGCCTGCCATTTACGGAGGCATTGCTTGCTGGATTTGAGGTGCCAGTCTTTCAGCTGGCAGGCAAGCATGTTAGACATTGTACCACTCAGAGACTTCAAGCATCTCCTAGATTCGTCTGATTAACTGATAGGCCTTGTAGTATACCAGCTCTGGATTACAGGTGCCTAGATTCAACCCAGGTGACACTACTTACCTGCTGCTTGATGCTGGCTAAGAGAATCTAGTCCTTTAATCCTCAACCCTCATCTGTGAAAGAGGGGTAATGACAGTGTTTATACCCAGCGGACAAATCAAATAGCTACTCAACAGTAGAACCTTCTTTACTTGGTGGCTAACTCCACACCTGTGTCCACCTACATGGCTTTGAAGCTCTGAAATGGCACACCTTTCTTGAAGCTGCCTCCAACGCTCATATGGTCCAGGTCATGAGTAAAAATAGAGACCCGCATACCATCTGTCTGGATATTTAGGAGTTTTAAATCAAGTTAAAAGCTGTTAAGTAAAATATGTTCCATTCTCCTACTTTGACAAATGCACCTCCATAATGACAAAATAGAGAAATATTTCTGAAAAGATTGACCTCTGTTAGGATACAATGAAGGAGGCTGTGTGGGGCAACCAATTTGCAATGGGCTGCTAACCAGAAGGTTGGTGGTTCAAACTCACATGGCAATCAGCTTCCATAAATATTACAGCCAAGAAAATCCTATGGAACCGTTGTACTCGACACAGTAACACATCGGGTTACTATGAGTTGGGGGCCATTCAATGGCAACTAACAACAACAACACTGGCATACAATGACTTGGCTGCCTTGCCTCAATTTGGGAAGCTCTAGCGTTCCCCACAGCGCTAGCTGAAATCTCAGTTGTAACTGTGTTGAGGTTCAGCTTCTTCCTCTGCCGGATTCTTGCTGTAGTAGGACTGAAGGTCCTGCTTTCCCACCTCCATTCAGGATTGTCTCTGCCAACATTCCCTTATTAACCTGTATGCAAACCCCCAGCTCAGAGCTATTCTCAGGGGTCCAGTCCAGGACAACCACCTCTTACACCTGAGCAGTTGGGGGTCATATGATTGTTCCTCTCTGGAATTTCTCCCTGCATGGGACCCTTCTAACTGAACCTTTAGCTCCTGGGACCTTCTCCCGACCAAATGCCCTTCCACACCTCTTGGCAGCCAAACCATGAGTCATGATTAAGGAGGAAAATGTTGCTGCCTTTATCTCTTTATTAAAGTGAAGCCGTACGTCCTCTTTTGGCAGCTTGCCACATGAACACTCCCCCTCAGGAGGACCAGCTCTGTGTGCCGATCACATTTGGCATTTAAAAAAACATTTAATTATGTGCAAAGCGAGAGTCCATGTGTCATCTGTTGGCCAGGTTTGTTTGGGACGTTATTATCATACATATCACTGTAGCCTATTATTCCTTGGCAGATTGGACAAGTTTCAAGGTTAATAAAAATGTTCTGGCAAATTGTTATTTTGAAAATGATTGAAGGAAAAGTCCCACTCGAAGCATATGTCTGACCTTTTGGGGGAGGAAAAAGAGGGGAAAAAATGCTTGTGGAAGCCTCATGCGGTTTGAGTTCTCTTGACAGCTCTGAATTGCTTGACAAGGGTTGAGTTTCTCTAAGCACCACAGAGATCAGCATTTCCTTCTGAAGTCTCTTTTTTCTCCATTTAGACTTTCAGTAATAATGATAATAATCCTAAGATAATAAGAAGCTGCATGTTTTAAAGTCAAGTCCTGTACTTTGTACATGAATCATATTCAATGCTCACGACAGGTTTGTGTTCACAGCCATTTTACAGATGAGAGAACAGAGGTTTTGAGAAATTCAGTAACTTTCCCAACCTCACAGAGACAGTGGTGGGACCTAGATGAAGCCTGGATCTGTCTGAATCCAAACCACTTGTCTTCAGTGAGAGAGTTCATTGTGCCCTGAACGTTGTCAATGCCTTGCCTGCCCTGAACTCTTTCCTGGCTAACTTCCGACCCCCAGTGTCTGCATTCTCTGTTCCTAAGGAATTTTCTGGAATCATACAAGGTCAGTAATGCTAAGAAATTAACAACCCCTGCAAGAAGCCCTCAACCAATGATTCTGAGGCCTGTTTCCCAGTGTTTCCTCCTGGACTCAAACTCCAGCCTCCCATGGTGGTACCTGACCAACTCTCTTCCTGTTTCCTCGGCACCTCCCAAATTTCTATGCAGTTGACTCTGATTCATGGTGCCCATGTGTGTGTCAGAGTAGAACTGCACTTCATAGGGTTTCTGGTGGCTGCTCTTTTGGAAATAGATTATGTTGCTGGGTTTAAAATGAGCCATCTCAGAAGCAGAAGGGGGAAATCTCACTACCGTCAGAGAAGAGCCAGAAGTGGAGTGTGTTCTTTGGATCCTGAGATCCCTGAGAATTGAATCTTCTTGATCCAGGGACAGAAAGTTGTGACAGAAGAGGAGGGACAGAGGAGCCTCCGCAGCAGAACCAAGGACAGCAGCAGAGAGAATGATGGGCTACCAGCCCACAGAGCCAGTGAAGCTGCGGTTCAGGCAGTAGGCTCTAGTGGAGTGGGCTGCCTCCAGGAACTGAATTGAAGAGTTAGGTTTGTTGACCCACAGAAGAGTTGCTGAGCTTCTTCAGGCTGAGGTTGAGAGCAGAGTGCAGTAACCTTGGGTTGTTTCTCAGCAGTACTAAAACAGCTTTGCACATCGCTGGAGCAGGACAGAGGCCAAGGGGCCTGGGGCTTAGAGCTCAAGGGCTAGAGAGTCCTGCCTGCTAGCATGGCTGAGAAGAGGAACTGTGCCCTGAACATTTCCTGTCTTGAATTATAACTTGTTAACTTCCCTTATAACCTCTGTTACTGTGAGTGTGGTGTCTGAGCTCTGTATGACCACTGCAGTAAATCATCAAACAGAGAGGTGCTGTTCAGCTGGGTTTGATGATTTATTGCAGTGGTCATACAGAGGTGCTGGGAGGAATGTTTGGTGCTGATTTTTACATGGGGACAGCCATCTAGTCTTATAGAGTCAGTGAGAGTATTCCAGGCACACAGGCATTGTTGTTGTTAAGTGCTGTTGAATGGGTTCCTACTCATAGCAACCCTACAGGGTTTCCAAGGAACAGATGGTGAGTCTGAACTGCCAACGTTGCATGTGCAAAGCCATGAGTAGGGAGGAATCATGGCTACTTTGCGAAACAGGAAGAAGGCCGGTGTGACTGGAAAGAAGGGAAGTGGGAATGTCAGAGTGGTATGTAAAGTGCCTTGTGGTTCAGTGGTGCCTTGCATGGTGCTGCAATGTCAAAAGCTATGTCACTGGTCATTTGAATGCTAGCAGGATCACCCTTGGTGGGCAGTTTTCAGAGAATTTTCCAAGTTAAGATGGACTAGGAACAAAAGCTTAACTATCTACTTCCAAAAAATCAGTCAGGAAAAGCTTTATCCATCACAGTAGATCATTGTCCAACTCGCTAGTTTCAGACACATTATTTGGAGAGACCAACTTCGGGAGGAGGACGTCCTATCTGGGCCAACAAAGGCGTGGGACACCTTCAGTGAGAGGAATTGTGGACTTGAATATCATGACAACTTAGGAGACAAAAATTTAAGAGACAAAAAAACAAAAATGCTTTGTTCTTTTGTACACGGGGTTGCCGTGAGTCAGAGTGGATCCTAAGGCCTTGGTAACTGATCCTGAGGACAGTAAGAAGACACCAAAAGATCAGGCATCTGAACAGCAATGAGGGGATCTGTGTGCTCAGGACTGGATTCAGGAGCCATGAGATGCCCCCCAGCTGTCTTCGTCAGCTGCCCTTCCTGCCTTGCTTGCCCCCATTTACTTAGAATTCCAAGCAGGCTATCAAAAACATCACCCTTGAACAGACTCATAAACAGTTAAGTACTCTCTATCAACAGGGGATATCGGGAGAAAAAAATAAAATAAAAATACAGATGTTTAAAAACAGGTACTGAACAAAACAGCTGCAGCACTCAAGCACAGCCAAGGTATTGCTTCGACTTGGAGAAGGATTGTGGAGTAATATCATCTGATTTTTTTTGACTCCCTGCCAATTATTTCAAAATGCCCTTTACTTCTCCCAACTTTGAGTCTTTGTCTCAAAAAACTAATGTTATAAAGTCTCCAACAGGAAATCCTCAAAAATTGTTTTCCCAAGCCACCCTTTCACAGAGAAGAGGAAGGAGAAGCCGCCCAGAATTCTTCATGTGTTTGCAGTTTTTTCAGAACCCTCCTTTCAGGCATCTTGTCATTTCTGGGCCTCTATGAACCATCATCATCTGTAGTGCTCATGAAGTGAGAGGACACCCCCAAACTGTCCATATTTGGAGCCAGGTATTTGGAATTTTCTAGAGGAAAAATACCTAGTTGACCAAGTGATGCTCCTAGAAGGCTCCTGGTACAGCCATCACCTCGATTTGTTTCCAAAATTTTTTCATCACCCCAAACAGAAACTCTGTACTCATTAAGCGCTAACCTCTGCACTCTGCCCACTCTAAGCATGGATCTACTTTCTTGATGCTTTGACCTACTGTAGGTAGTTCATATAAGGAGACCCTACAATACCTGTCCTTTTGTGCCTGGCTTGTTTCATTTAGTGTATTTTTGAGGTACATTCATGTAGTATATGTTGTTTGTTGATGTGTCGTTCCCTCAAATCAGTTCTGACTCAGAGCAACCCTGTGTAGGGTTTCTGAGGAGAGGTTGGTGAATTAGAACCGCTGACCTTGTGGTTCAAAGCGACCTTGTAGTCAAGTATTTTCTCCCACAGTGCCACACCAGGATTCCATGTAGCATATATTAGAACTTCAATGTTTTTTATGATTAAATGATATTCCATTATATATATATGTTTGTGTGTGTGTCTAAATATATATGTTGTTAAGTGCTGTCGAGTCGGTTCTGACCCATAGCGACCCTGTATAGGGTTTCCGAGGAGCGAATGGTTAGCTTGAACTGCCGCCCTCGCAGTTCAAATGGTTTTGCAGTCTGGCGCATTAACCCACAGTGCCACACCAGGAACTGTATATAATATTCTACCATAAATATTAAATATATAGCAATATTCCATTGTATATGTACACACATACATATACAATGGAATATTGCTATATATTTAATATTTATGGTGGAATATGTATGGAGTCCTGGTGTGGCACTGTGGGTTAACGCGCCAGACTGCAAAGCTGTTTAAACTGCAAGTTTGGTGGTTCAAGCTCACCAGCCATTCCTCAGAAACCCTATTCAGGGTCTCTATGGGGTGGAACTGACTCGATGGCACTTAACAACAACAATTATATACAGTTAAGGATTTTTCAAATATCATTTTATCATTTATACACAGGAAGAAGTTATGCAATTTATTCTTAGGGCAGTGATGTAGAAATATTTTTTGAACCCCAATCACAAATAGACATAATTGCAAACCAGTTATTCTATTGTATTTCTTTTTTAGGTGCTGGGAGTAACCCATTAAAATTATTGTCACAACTTTTTTTTGAGGTCTTAGGATACACTGCCCAAATTGTTCTATTGAAGTGCTCAGGCACAGAAGAAATTCAGTCCCTCTCTGTTTCTGCTGACTCATCTATGTAGGCTTCTTCCTCTGGTTCTACTTCAGAGCCAGATGGCACCAGGTACTCCCCAACTTATATTGTCACTGCTTGCAGGCTGGGTCTCTTAACTCTCCCAGCATTCCTAACCAAATCTCATAGTGTTTCCATGGCTTCTATAGATCCAGGGTCATTCCTGAACCAACCATGGTGGCCAAAAGAATCCTACTTACAGACTGGCTCACGTCCTAATGATGTGCTGCAGCCATGACTAAAGTACGGTGATCTTTCCAAGCACATGAACAGAACATGTGGCACGGACTACGGGGAGGCTGAACTGCACAAAGAGCAGATATTCTTAGCAGGTCTAGCCCCAACCGTAGATGAAACAAACAGCTACCTTGAGATTGCCTGTGGGAGTCATTGTCCCATATGTGGTCCTGTTTCTGACTCACCGGTGCCCTGAGGTTTGAAGCTTTCATTTCATAACAGACGATAAAGTTTAAGGAACCAATGCTTTTAGGGCAGAGGAGTCAATTCAGACTAAAGTGTAACTAAACAGCATAGCTAATTTTCATGCCTCTAATGTTTGAAGTCCAATAAAGGGGAAAGCATCAAATAGATCATCAAACAATTAAAGTAAACAATGTCCATGCATATTAACCGATTTAAATGTGCATTAATTTGAGCTGATTCATATACACATATGCATACACAGTTTATTTCAAAAAGGAACTAAATTTAGTGAAAATGACTTATTAAAGATTCTGGGGAGGACCTCAAATAATTTGATTCAACCTTCTAATAGTATAGGTTCATCCATTTATCCCTTTTATCCAACATATGTTTATGGAGTGCCAAGGCGCTATTTGGAAGGCCTGACGTGGTGCTATGGGTTAATGCTGTAGACTGCAAAGTCGGTTTGAACCATAAGGTCGGTGGTTCAAGCTGCTCCTCAGAAACCATATACAGGGTAGCTATGGGACCGAACTGATTCAACAACACTTAACAACAACAACAAGGCATAAGAATATAGGCTTCAATGAAAACAAATCCCTGCCTTATACAGTTTATGATCTAGTCGAGGAGACAGAAAATCACACAAACTAATTCACATAAAACCCATTCATTATTTAAATAAAACTATTGAGGTACAGGCCAAGTTCATGAGGATGCAAAGGCAGAAAGAGTCTAATCCACCCTTCCAGGTGTTCACAATTTAGTAAGGACTTGAACCTGCAGCGGAAACAAACAAACAAAATCCAGTTGCATACAATTATAGTAAGGACTGTAATGGATATTTGTGCAAATTCAAATGGGAGCAGATGTTTTATTTACGAGGAGTGCCACACCTGCCTGGGGGCTCACAGAGGAGGGAGCATACGAACAGAGCCTTGAAGGATGGGGAAACCAAGCCCTGGGAGGGCGAAGTGACTGATAAAGCCACATGACTTATGGTGGCAAATGCAGAGAAAAAACCAGATCTGCAGAATTTATGAAAACTATGGGGGGGATGGGGGGCACCCAGGAGCTAGAGCTGACTTCTTGGGCTCTTCAGGGGAGCTTCAGGCTTTCTAGAATGGAAAACATTCAGACAGGGTACATATGAGCCGATCCCCTTCCACGTGGCAGCTCTCAGAGTGTGCATCTGGTAAGCCCTGCACATTGCTGAGTGTCTCTAAAGCTCACTGGTTTTAGCCACTGATAATCTTGTTTCCAAAGTGTTTGCTGGTAATTCAGATTACACCTTCCACTTGAAGAGAGAAGCTGGGACAGATGCCAAACCCACGGCAAGCCACTTTGGTCCTTAAAATGACACTCACAGGGACTGTACAAAATATAAACTAGATAATTCACTTACAACAGAACAATCATAACTGTAAAATTCTCATTCAGCTCAATTCAATCAGCAGTAATAAAGGGATTAATCTTTATCTCCGCCAC
>NW_006408573.1:643389-646366 GCF_000296735.1 Chrysochloris asiatica
GATCAGCACTGGACTGCAAACCACAGGTTGGCGGTTCAAACCCACCAGCTGCTCCTTGGGGATCCTATAAAGGGTTGCTATAAGTCAGAACTAAGTCAAAGGCACTAAACAACAGGTCTATATATAAAACATGCTGGCTCCATAGGATAAGCAATGGACTGTGAACCACAAGGTCGGCAGTTTGAGCCTACCAGCTGATCCATGGTGGAAAGATGAGGCTTGAGGCTTTCTGCTCCAGCAAAGATGTACAGCCTCAAAAACCTTATAAGAGTCGCTATAAGTTGAAACCGACTTGATGGCACACAACCATCACCACTATGTTGTTATTGTTAAGTGCTGTCGAGTCGGTTCCAACCCATAATGACCTTGCATAGGGGTTCTGAGGAGCTGCTAGTAAGCTTAAACTACCAACCTTGTGGTTCAAACTGACCTTTAAGTAACTCACAGCGTGCCACACCAGGACTCCTTATAGATAGATGATAGATAGATAGATAGATAGATAGATAGATAGATAGATAGATAGATGTTTGTGAATGCTGACCTTATGGTTAGCAGTCCAGTGTGTGTGTGTGTGTGTGTGTGTGTACACTTTTTAGTTGCTGTTGTTGTTTGTTTCATTTTGCTAAGTGCCACTGTGTTGATTCCAACTCATAGCAACCCTGTTCGGTGCCATTGAGTTGGTTCCAACTCCTAGTGACCCAATGAACAACAGACTGAAACACTGCCTGATCGTTTGCCATCTTCACAATTGCTGTTACGCTTGAGCCCACTGCTACTGTCATTGTGCCATTCTATCTCATTTCGGTCTTCCTCTTTCACACTGACCCTCCTCTTTACCAGCCACAAAGCCATTCTCCAGGGATTGATCCCTCTTGATAACATGTTCGACGTATGAGAGATGAAGTCTCGCTGTTCTGGCTTCCAAGGAGACTCTGGCTGTACTTCTTCCAACACAGATTTATTTGTTCTTCTGGCAGTCCATGGCACTTTTAATATTCTTCTCCAATGCCATAAGTCAAATGCATCAATTCTTCTTCACTGTCCAATTTTCACATGCATGTGAAGTAACTGAAAATACCATGGCTTGGGTCAGACGCACCTTAGTCCTCAAACTGGTATCTTTGATCTTAAACAATTTAGAGTAGGATCTTTTGCTACAGGTTTGCCTAATACAATACATCATCGCTTGACTTTTGCTTCCATGAATTTGATAGCAAAATGAAATCTTTGACAACTTCAATCTTTTCTCCATTTATCATGATGCTATTTATTGGTCTAGTTATGAGGATTTTTTGTTGTTGTTTATTTATACTGAGGTGCAACCCACACCGAAGGCTGTGGTCTTTGATCTTCATCAGGAAGTATTTTAAGTCCTCTTACTTTCATCGACATATCGCAGGTTGTTAATGAATCTTCCTCCACTTCTGATGCCACATTCTTCTTTGTCAAATCTAGCTTCTCAGATAGATTGCTCAGCATACAGATTATGTAAGTATGGGGAAAGAATACAATCCCGATTCCCACCTTTCCTGATTTTAAACCACTCACTATCTACTCGTTCTGCTCTTTGTACAGTTTCCTCATAAGCACAACATGCGTTGTTGTTGTTAAATGCCATTGAGTCAGTTCTTACTCATAACAACCCTACATAGGTTTTCCAAGGAGCGGCTGGCGGCTTGGAGCTACTGACCTCAATACTAGCAGTCCATTGCTCATCCTCTAGCATCACACCTTGTATTCAGCTCAACAGATCATTGCAACCTGGACACACTGATTCACCAGCACCCAGGTCTTTGTTAAAAAGACCACAGGAGCCCTTGCTCCAAGTTCTTTGCTGTCCTTCTTCAAGCGTAACCACATTTGCCTGTTTCATACTCTATAAAAATATGTCATCTAATATGTCCTTTCCTGTGATGGCTTTATGTAATAGCTTGTTTGTAGATTATGCGTGTGCAAGGCATAGCATTTCATTGTGTGATTATACCATCATTTCTTTAACTCCTTTATTGTGGATATGGATGTGGATTTTTGGAGTAGTTTCCACTTTGCTGCTATAACAAATAGTGCCTCCAGCTGTAAAATCTAGTGCACAATTTTTGATGATTACACATATGTAACTTTCTTTACCACAAACCCAAGAGTGGATTACTGAATCATAGGCTATATGAAGGGACTTCAAAAAGTTTGTGGAAAAAATGGAAAGGAAAGATAATAGAATTTTTACATGAACTCTTTGAAGTTCCCTCATATACGTAAATTCAGCTTTAGTTGTTGTTGTTGTTAAGTGCTGTTGTTGTTGTTAGGTGCCATCGAGTCGGTACCGACCCATAGCGACCTTATGCATAGCAGAATGGAATAATGCCCGATCCTGGGTCAACCTCACTACTGTTGCCACACTTGAGTCCATTGATGCTGCCACTTGGCCAATCCATCTCTATCTAAGTGCTGTAGATAGTACCAAATAGTTTTTCCAAATTGCTTGCATCAGTTGAGACATTCACTAGCAATGTATGAGTTTCCTAGTTGTTCATGTCTTTACCAACACTTAGTTTTTTATTTTTTTGTTTTTGTATTTTCCTCTTTGGCCTTTCTTGAATGTATGTAAGCAATACTCTGTTACTCTTCTTGTGGGTAGAGACTTTCTTCTGCTCTTTTCAACTCTCTCTCTAACATCCACACACACCTGTCCACACATATCATCCAGTGCCATCCAGTGCCATAGTGATGAATACTTGTATAATGTGAAGACTTCCCTGGGAGAGGGAAACCCCATGTTTGTCTCATTTTCAAATACCTTCCAACAGGGAAATTGTAATTATATGACACTGCTGGGGACAGCATACACAGACCCTGGGTTGATCAGTGGCAGCCCCATTAAACCACCTTTGAATATAATCAGTTTAACCCAGATGCTCTCCTTCCTCCTGAAAGTATATAGGAATATTAAGAACAATGTAGCATTTTAGGTATAGATAAA
>NW_006408573.1:646916-649229 GCF_000296735.1 Chrysochloris asiatica
CCAGATCTCCCTTCTTCGTGACACCCACACTTCCTTGTTGAGGCGGGACCCCGACATAGGACCTCGACATGACACCAGCCAATTTTCTAAGTTAATAATAAAAACTTAGATTCTATTGAAATCATTCCTAGTAGCAAATTAAAGAAAATTTTTAGTAAATTGGATTTGAAGTAAATGACAAATAATAGGATTAACATTTTCTAGATCTAAATCTGTCACAGCAGATATGCCCAATGCAATACATCATTTGACTTCCTGATTGCTGCTTCCATGGACATTGCGGATTCAAGTAAAAGGAAATCTTTGGCAGTTTCAATCTTTTTCTTCCATTTATCATGCTGTTGATTTTTGGTCCAGTTGTGAAGATTTTTCTTTTCTTTATGCTGCAGTGTAATTCATATTGAAGGTTATATATAGTCTGATCTTTATCAATAAGTATTTCAAGTCCTGCTCCTTTTCAGCAACACGATTGTATCATCTGTATATCACAGTTTGTACATGAGTCTTCCAATCCTAATTCTATGTTCATCTTCACTGTATTTGAATTCAGCATATTGAACTAATGCATTTGAATTATGGTGTTGGTGAAGAATATTGAATATATCATAGACTGCTAGAAGGAGGAGCAAATTTGTCTTTTAAGAAGTACAGTTAGAGTGTTCCTTAGAAGTGAGGATAGCGAGACTTTGCTCATGTATTTTGGACATATCACCAGGAAGGACCAGTTCCTGGAGAAGGCCATCATGTTTGGTAAAACAGACCGTCAGTGAAGAGGAAACTCCTCAGTGAGTGGGATTGAGCAGTAGCTGCAATAAGGGGCTCAAACAGGAAAAATCACAAGGAGGGCGCTAGACCAGGTGGCTGCCCTGTTGTAAGTGGAGTTGCTTTGAGTCAGAACCAACTTGCCTGCACCTAACAACAAAATCAACAACACACTTGTAGCAATAATGATGTATTGACTCCAGTGGAAGATTCTAAATCTCACTACATTAACATTGTATCTTTTTTTCTCCCACTGACATGAGCTGTTAATTGTGCTTTTGCTATCATCAAAAAATATAAAGAACAAACAATATAAAAGGAGGTGCTGTCAAATTGTCACCATATATCAGACATAATGCTTTTTCAGTTTCTTCAGATCTTTACAATCCATCATATATGTTAATATTTATAGAGTACTTATGGAAGAAATATGTTTGAATTAATAAATAATAAAGCTAATATCTTTTTAAAAATAAATCAAGAACCTCATCATAAACTTGTCCATAATTTACTACAGCAATATAAAACAAGAAAAGCAATAAGTAGACAGGACTATAGACTGTGTTCCATAGTTCAGAATATTAATTATTCTCAAAGATATCTTTTGTTGTTTTTTAAACAATGAAATAAACTGTTTTGGGAAACTCCAACTTCTAGGATCTTTTCATCAATTTGAGCGGGATCCTATATGTTGCAATTTATGTGAAGATATTTAATTCAGTCCTATGTAATCCTGAAGTATTATATTTGCTAACATATTAGTCAGAATTATAGTCGCTAATTTCAAACTGAGGTTGACTTTCTTATTCTGAATTATTTTATCAGGTTTTATAATTAAAGTTCTACAAACTTCTTGAAATATATTGAAAAGACATTTCTATTGATATCCACAAGTAAGATGTTGATCAGATATTCTCTTATTTTATCCATGTGATACAAATCCTTATACTGATCTGCTATTTCTAGATGAGGTAGTAGAAATACAACACAATGTTCTAATTTTTTTGTGTGTTCTCAACATGCAAAAGATAAAGGAAGAAGAATAAGGTTGGAAACCTCTCACTCCCTGATTTCAATATTTATTACAAGGCTACAGTGGTCAAAACAGTTTGGTACTGGTACAATGAAAGATACATTGATCAATGGAACAGTGCTGAGAATCCAGAAATTAACCCATCCACATACAGCCAACTGATTTTCTGACAAAGTGCCTAAATACATCGCATGGGGAGGTGATAGTTTCTTCAACAGGTGGTGCTGGCAGAACTGGAAAGCAATATGCAAAAGATTGATACAAGACCTTTACCTCACACCTTATACAAAAGCCAATTTAGCATGGATTAAAGACCTAAAGGTGAATCCCAAAATTATGAAGGCCATCAATGAAAAAATAATGACAAATGTGAGGCTCTAATTCAGGGAATACACAGATTACCAAACATTTTGAAAACTATACAAACAAAAACAGACAAAATAGATGATTGGCACAGACTAAAAATTAAAAATTTATGTGCATCAAAAGACATCACCAGAACAGTAAAAAGGGAGCCC
>NW_006408573.1:650579-651823 GCF_000296735.1 Chrysochloris asiatica
TGCAAAGTAGCACTGTTCCACAGAGTTTGTCAAGTTGTGATAAAAGTATTTCACTAGGTGCCAACAAACTTAAGCTCTTATTCATTTTCGTTTTTCTCTTCTCTGATTTCAAAACAATTTTTTTCTTTCTTTAGATTACTGGGGTAATGGTGTAAGGGTAGCATGGAACTCCCTGGAACTTCACAAAGGGGAAAAATCATCAAAATCAATAGCCCAAGTCTTCTCCCTTCACAATCTTTTAATCAATTTTGCAATTTTTACACCAATCTTCCCTTTCAAAGCACTCTCTACTGTTCTGGCATTGTTGCAGTGGTCATACAAAACTCAGGGACAATGTTCATGACATGGGTTCATTGTGAAAGGAATGTTTCTGGATCAGGAATGCTCAGGATACAATTTTTGTTTTAAATTAGGACAGTTTTCACCCAATCACACACAGACAGGTCTCTCTCTGGCCCTTGACCCCTCTACATTTTCCTGTTTCGGCAAGTGTTACAAAGTTCTTTCAGCTCTGTGATTAAATGCCCAGAGGCACTGTACTCCACAAGCAAGCCTTCTGCCTGAAGGCTTTCAGCTCTTATCTTGTGGTCTCAAAGCCTAGCCCCCCAAACCCCTCACCCCCCCTCTTGTCCTGGCCTTAGAGCTGCTGCCTCTGCTGCTGTATCTCACCATCTCTCGCTGTCTCTGGTGTCCCAGCTCTGTCGCCTGGATCAAGGGGCTTCAGTGTGGGCATCACAGGTCCAAAGGGGGCACTCCACTTCTGGCTCTTCTGTTTTTGATGGTAGTGAGAACTGCTCTCTCGGCTTCCTGCCTCTAGAATGGCTAATTTTAAGCCTACAGGGATGGCAAAACTGACCAACTACCTCCCCCTACCCCCATTTTAGGATTCCATACACTTTTTTGTATGGCCCCACCACCACAAGGGTTGAATCCACTTATTACTAGCAAGCTATCTAATGAACAAGCACCTCACATTTGCATAGTCCCACTGTGGTTTGGTTAATGTGCCAGACTGCAAAGCAGTTTGAACAGCAAGGTCTGTAGTAAAGTCACCAGCCATTCCTCAGAAACCCTATACAGGGTCACTATGGGCCAGAGTCAACTCGATAGTACTTAACAACAACAAACTCATAATTTGAAGGCACTCTGGTGGTGTAGTGGCTATGAGTCAAGGTTAGCAGTTCGAACCTACCAGCCATTCAGTGGGGAAAAAATGAGACTTTCCGCTCCCATAAAGATTTGCC
>NW_006408573.1:657806-669429 GCF_000296735.1 Chrysochloris asiatica
CAGCCCAATTCGTAAACACTACGCTACCAGAGCTCCTTCTTGTAGACAGCATATATACTAGGGTGGTTTTTAGCTACTCTGCTAATTCCTGTCTTATCACTGTGTATTTAAATCATTTGTATTTAAAGTTATTATTGATATGTTGGGGCTTAGGTCTATTCCTGGCGTGATGTTGTAGGATCAGCACTGGACTGCGAACCACAAGGTCAGCAGTTTAAATCCACCAGCTGTTCCTTGGAAATCCTACACAGGGTTGCTATGAGTCAGGACCTACTTCATGGCACTTAACAATAACAACAAAGTCTATTGAAATAGGTTTATGAATGTTATTTCAAGATATTAATGTGAGAATAGAGGTTAGGGAAATAGTCTTCTGACCAATTAGATAATAATTTCAAGGTCAGTGGTTAATCATACTGTATTGGCCACTCATAAAACAACTCCATCCAGCCATGACTTTATGTTACTCTCTTGATTTATACTGAAACATACATTTAAAAAAATTATCAAGTAAATCCATGACTTCACTGATCATAGGAAGGCTTTTGAATACATCATCCTCTACATTCAGCATCCCCTCTATAAATGGAAAATTCAAATTTTATTTTAGGTTCTGAGAAGAATGTTGTATTGTTCCTGAACTAAGAATGAATTTAGGGGGACAGGCAAAATGACTTTTGAAAATAATATTTCACTTTTTGCTTTAGCTTCCAAGAAACGTAACAATAATATTTAACCATATAATTATAAACTTAATCATTGATTTACCACTCCAACTCTTTATGCTGAGAGCACTGTGGCTCTGTAGGATAACTACAAGGTTGGCAGTTCGAGCCCACCAGCTATTCTGTGGGAGAAAGATGAAGTTTTCTACTTCCACAAGGATTTACAACATCAAAAACCCTATGCAGGGTCACTATGAATTGGAACGAACTCAAGGGCAGTAGATAATAAACAATCATAGCCTTTTATGTTGAGAAGTCTGGGTGGCACAATGGTTACGTGTTCAACTGCTAACCAAAAGGTCAGTAGTTCAAACCTACCAGCCACTCAGCAGAAAAAAAGACATAGAGCTATGTTTCTGTAAAGATTACAACCTCAGAAACCTTATGGGTAATTTTACTCCGTCCTATAAGCACTGGCTGGAGTCCTGGTGTGGTGCTGTGGGCTAAAGCGCTGGACTGCAAAGTCGGTTTGAACCACAAGATTGGTGGTTCAAGCTCACCAGCTGCTCTTGGAAACCCTATACACAGTTGCTATGGGTCGGAACTGACTCTACAGCACTAAACAACAACAACATAAGCACTGAACAGCTAATCGGAAGTTCAGCCATTCAAGGCCATCAACCTCGCCTCAGAAGCCCTGTACAGAGTCACTTTGAGTCAGAAATGACTCGTAGGCACTTAGCAACATCAATTTAGGGTCTCTATGAGTCAGAATCAATTTGACAGCATACAACAAGAATAACACCCCTTGTTATTGTGGTTGTGTATTTTACTTCATAAACCACAAGACAATTTTATTACAGTTTTAAGCAGTTAACCTGAATACATCTTTTTCCTATATACACATATGCACACTTTCCAGAGCCTTTAGCTCTCTGTCTTATAGTTCTGTTTAGAATCTGGATATATCTTGGATTATAATCTTCAGCCTGAAGAACTCATTTATCCTTTTACCTGTTGATGGATATTTGTGTAGTTGCTAGGTTTGGGCTATTCTGCACAAAGCTGCTATGAACATTTATGATTTGCTTGTTTTTAGTTTTAATTTTGATTGTGAATGGAGTGAAGGTTTACAAAGCAGATCATCAATTTTACATTCAACAGATCATATATTTTGCCTCATTACAATGTTGCAATCCCCTCCATGTACCATCAGTTAACAGTATTTACCTCTATTCTTTATCTATTGCATTCCTTCCTTTGTCTCCTACTGCCTTCATCTTTACTCTGCCAACCTCCCTTTTGTTGTATATTGCCTTCCCATCACCCATGCTAACATGTTTCTACTCTCTAGCCCGTGAATAATTTTCCCTTTCCTCCAACCCCTGGTAACCATCTAGAATATATATATTGTTGTTGTTGTTGTTATGTGCCATGGAGTCGGTTCCGACTCATAGCGACCCTTCACAGGGTTTCTGAGGCTGTAAATCTTTACGGGAGCAGACCACCTCATCTTTCTCCCGCAGAACCGCTGGTAGTCTCAAACTGCCTACCTTGTGAATTATGTGATCGTTTACCTGGGAGAACATTAGCTTTACATTGATCCTATCATATACTGTTTCATTGCCATGGTTACAATCCCCTCCATGCATCATCAACTAACCAAAGGGTATACCCTGCATGCAAGCTTGCCCCCTGGTCATCAGCACACAGCCCCTATCCCTCTCTGGGTCTAGAGCCCCCAGCCACTCCATCTCTCCACGTCATCATCTCAGCCTCCATATCTGGCTTCCCTGGTCCCGCACTCCTCTCTTCTCCCTTGATGGTCCCAGGGACCTCTGCTCCTGGACTGCAAAGTCAACCACTCCCCTCCTTTTGCTACAAAATGTCTACTTTTACATTTCCAACCCTCACAGTCAGTCCTGATAACAATTATTCACTTCTCTATTGTACCACAAGAGACATCTCCTTTCATCAGCCTTTCATCAGTTTCACCCAGACAGACTAGATACTACTCAGTGGAGATTCTACCTTCCTCCATGCCCTCTGGATCTAGACTCCCTCTTGAAAGCTTGTACACCAGTCACTTCTTGCCTTTATAGCCCCCCCCTCCCCCATTTTGGGTAGCCAATGTCCAAGTTGCCCATCCCTGTCTACTCTGTGTATAGAGGGGGTAGGAATGATCCTTGCTATGAAGATTTGTTCCCTCTTTGGAGCTGCTACATCCATAGGTGTATGTCAAGTTCATCAAATTGTATCAGATTACTCTTTTTTTCCTCTTCTGATCATCCAGTCATTGAAGCCAGGTCGAGTGGGTATCATCTGCAAGTGTGGGTGTTCTTATGCATATGCCCTCTCTTCCTATCAGCTGGACACTTCACTCTCCACTATAGTCCTCTGTGGCTATGTCGTTGACTCTGGGTCCAAGAGTCCCCAGGTCTTGCCACACTGCTGGCCAACTAGGTTTCCACCCAAGTTCACAGGAGTGTATTGAATATTGTAGGGCTTAGCTCACAGTTTCATTGCTGTTTTTCCCTCACTTCCCCTTATCGATGACAAACATGGTCACCAATCAGAGTGCATGTCTGCTTGTGTATTCCCATTGAGTCTTAGTCTTGGAAAGGGGTTTGTCCTAAGGGGACCCGACCACTTGCCTTGATGTCTCCTGGGCGAGCAACTTGCTTGTTCTTGTAGTAATCAGTCACACTGCCATTTATGATCTGTTTTAAGACATGTGTTTTTGTTTATGTTGGGCAATTTCCTGGGAGTGAAATTGCTGGATGCCCTTGCATGGAAGAATATGCTCAGCATTACTCAAACTAAAATTACTGAAGAAAAATTTCAATACTTAAGTTGCAATATTGAAGGATTTTATGGACAAAATATTGAATGATGCAGGAAGCATAAAAACAAGATGGAAGGAAACTACAGAGTCAGTGCACCAAAAATAATTGGCTGTTCAGTTTTTTCAGGAGGTAGCATATGACCAAGAACTGATGGTTTTGAAGGAAGAAGTCCAATCTGCACTGAGGTCATTGGTAAAAAAACAAGGCTCCAGAAATTGATGGGATATGAATTGAGATGGATGGAATGCTGGACTTGCTCAATAATCTATGCCAGGAAACTTGGAAGAGAGCTACCTGACCAACCAATTGGATGAAATATGTATTTGTGCCTATTTAAAACAAAGATGATCTAACAGAATGCAGAAATTGTTAAAAATATCATTAAGTTGCACACAAGTGAAATTTTACTGGAGACAATTACAAAACAGTTGCAATCATACATCCACAGGGCCCAAAGTGCAGGACAGCTTGGGAAGAAGTCTCATCTTTGCTGATGTCAGATGGATCTTGACTGAAAGCAGAGAATACTCAAAAGATGCTTACCTACGTTTTCTTGCTGGCCAATATAAACAAGAAGGCAGCATTAGGACAGGAGGAAGACTCACTGACAACCTGCATTGTGCAGATGGCATAACCTTGTGTCCTGAAATCAAAGAAGACCTGAAGCATTTGCTAATGACTATCAAAGAATACAGCCTTCAATAAAATTATACCTCAACATAAAGAAAACAAAATGTCTCACAACTGACCAATAAGCAACACCAGGATACATGCAGATGATGTTGAAGCTGCCAAGGATTACATTTTACTTGAATACCCACGGAAGCAGCAGTCAAAAAATCAAGTAGCCTATTGCACTGGGTAAATCTTTCACTAAAGACCACTTGTTCAGAAGCAAAGAAACCACCTTGAGGAGTAAGTTGCCTCTGCCCCTAGACATGGTGTTTTCAATTGCCTTGTATGCATGTGAAAGCTGGAAACAGAATAAGAAAGAACAAAGAAGAGTTTATGTATCTGTATTATGGTGTGGTTGAAAGCCATTGAATGTGCCATGGAGTACCATGGAGTTCTGGTGTGGCTCTGTGAGTTAATGTGCTCAACTGCAAAGTCAGTTTGAACCAAACGGTCGGTGGTTCAAGCTCACCAGCTCCTCGTTAGTTACTCTATACAGGGTTGCTATGGCTCAGAACTGACTTGATAGCACTTAATAACAGAAGCACCATGGACTGCCAAAACAAATAAATCTGTCTTGGAAGAAGGACATACAGATTGCCTCTTGGAAGCAAAAATGGCAAGACTTCATCGTCTCACGTACCTCGGACATGTTATCAGAAGGGACCAGTCCCTGGAGAAGAATATCATGTTTGGTAAACTAAAGGGGAAACCAGAAATAGAAAGACCTTCAATGAGATGGACTGATGCAATGGCTGCAACAATGGACACACACAGGAAGGATTGTGGGGAAGGTACCAGGTTAGGCAGTGTTTTCTCTGTTGTCACTATGAGTTGTAACCAACTAGAAGGTACCTGACAAGAGCAATAGCAGTAACATAGTTTGTTTGCATTTACCTGTATACAAAAGTGTCAAAATGTTTCCCAAAGTTATACCATTTTACACACCCTGACGTAAAATTGAAAAGTTACAGTTGGCCACCTACATCCTCACAAAGCCTGGCAGTATCACACTTCTCATGTTCAGCTATTCTGGTAAGTGTGTAGTAGCCTTAATTTGCTTTTCCCTAATGATGAATGAAGTTGAGCATCTTCTCATGTCTTTATTAGCCATTTATATTTATATGTTATTGGTGTTATTTTCCTATACTCTTAGGCTTATTTTTGTTGTGTGCTGTTTTAACTTATTATTGAATTGCAAGAGAGTGTGGTGGTTCTGTAGGATAAGTACTAGACGGCAAACCACAAGACCTGTTGTTCAAGCCTACCAACCACTCTGAAGGAGAAAGATCAGGAGTTCTGTTTTCACAAAGATTTACAACCTTGGAAATCATATACAGGATCACTGTGAGTCCAAACCGACATGACTGCACTAAACAGATTAAGAAGAGGTTTTAGTAAATACATATTCTGGATATCGATATTTTATCAGAGATATTATGACTGCTTTCTCTCATTCTGTGACTTTCTTTTACAAATTAGTATTTTTTGGACAGCAGAAGATTTCGTTCACTTTTGAAGGATTTTTTTTTTTTACTAAGTATATAAGTTGGCAGACTCCTTCTTTCTCTCTTCCTCCTTTTCTTTCTTCCTTTTAAAAAATGTTTTATTGCGAATTAAGTGAAGGTTTACAGACAAGATCATCAGTTTTACATTCAACAAATCAAATGCTTCGTTTCATCTCAATGATTGCCATTCCCTCCATCCAACAACAGTTATTCCGTTTCCTCCTTATGGTTCCTAGTTCCAGTGCAGTCTCCTTCCCATCCCTTCTCAACTCTGTCCTTAGGGAAAGGTTGCCCTTTTGAGCTGAAATGGTTGGCAGTTTCATGGTGAGCATACCTGGCTACTGTAGTTGTCCCCCCTATATACCTATCTACTGCTTTGCTGAAAATGGGGCTACGATGGTGAGTTTCTTTCCAGACCTGAAGGGTGGTTGAGAGCCACAGTCTTGGGTTCCTCCAGTCTCTTTCTGGCCAGTAAATCAGTTTTGGAACATTCTCAGTAACTATCTCTTGACTGCTGCTTAATCTTTTTTCTTCTCTCCTATCCTTCTGCAAGCGTCCTTAAATTACATCCATGTTAGACCGTTTGGCAATGTTCTATATTTGTCACATACTCTGTTCTTTCTTTGTTTTTTTTCTTTCTCTTGCTGTTCTTCAGTATGTATGATTTTCTTTGACCTGTCTTCAAGTTTACTACTCCTTTTTCTTTTCCAGCTAATTCCACTCTGCTATTATCAAATTGGAGTCCTGGTGTGGCGCTGTGGGTTAATGCGCCAGACTGCAAAGCCATTTGAACTGCAAGGTTGGCAGTTCAAGCTCACCAGCGTCTCCTTGGAAACCCTATACAGGGTCGCTCTGGCTTGGAACCAACTTGACGGTACTTAGCAACAACAACAATTATCCAACTGGAGTCTTGGTGTGGCGCTGTGGGTTAATGTGCTGGACTGCAAGGTCAGTTTGAACCATAAGGTCTGTGGTTCAAGCTCACCAGCTGCTTCTCAGAAACCCTATATAGGGTTGCTATGAGTTAGAACTGACTAGATGGCACTTAACAACAACAACAACAACAGTGTCCATTTATTACTGAATTCCTAATTTCAGTTATAATTTTCAGGAACATAATGTCCATTTGGTTCTTTTTCAGGTATTTTCTCAGTTGAAATGATCTTATCTTTCCATTCATTTGGTCTACACCATTCTTTCTTTTCTTTAATACATTTATAATCATGATTTTAAAGTCTTTTTTTGCTCATTCCTCTACCTGGATCATCTGTGGGTTGGTTTATATTGGCTATATTTCTCTTGATTATGGACCACATTTTTCGGCTCTTTGATAGGCTTCATACTTTTATTGTATGTCAGACTCTCATATAAAATAACTTATGTTGTTGCTCTGTGCTGTTGAGTCAGTTCCAACTCACAGAGACCCTATGTAGTGTTTCTGAGGCTGCAAATCTTCTTGGGAGCAGTCAGCCTTATTTTTCTCCCACAAAATAAGCAATTGTCAGCAAGTTGATTCGGCTCACAGCAACCATGTACAGCAGAATAGAAGTTGTCCTGAGCATTTCTAAGACCAGAAATCTTTATAAGAGCAGATAGCCTCATCCTTCTCCAGTGGAGTGGCTGGTGGGTTTGAAACACCAACCTTTCATCTGCCAGTCCAAGGTTTAACCCGCTACTGTGTAATTAATATTATTTTCACCCAGAGAGAGTATCCTATCTCCATTGTCAAAGAGATTAGTTGAGGGATGATCACTTTGATTCTATCAGAAATTAAGTTGGGTTGTCATTGGGTGATAGCATCTCTGAATTCAGCTGTCTTGAGCTTAAAGATCTGTCTTGTGTTTCTTGTTGGCCCCTGTCTTGAGCAGAATTTTTATTTCTAGAAACAAAAGTGAAGCTCGGAAGGAGCACACTTTCTCTTCCTAGTCCAGCTCACAGGTTGTTTTTCTGTGCCAGTATTTGGTGTGGCGCTGGGAGAGAACACACTGGACTGCAAGGTCAGCTTGAACCACAAGGTCAGCATTCAAACTCACCAGCCACGCTTTGGAAACCCTATACAGGGTCACCCAGAGTCAAGTCCAACTCGACAGCACTTAATAACAACAAATTCATTCAAAGTCCCTTGGTGGGATGAGGGTGGGGGACACAGGCATGGAGAGAGAAAATTGGTTTCATGATACCAATTTTTCTAATAAGTTTTTTTCTGTATGTTTGAAAAAAGTTTTAAATAATATTTTGTTGTGTTTTTGGTGAAAGTTTACACAGCAAATTAGGTTCCCACTTAATAACTTTTTGCATATTATTTCATGACATTGGTTACATTTTCCACAATGTGCCAACACTCTCATTCTTTCCATTCTATTTAGTGTTTCCAGTCGCTAGCTTCCCTGCTCTCCCTGCCACACCATTACTCTCTTACCTTTGCTTTAGGGTAAGTATTGACCAGTTGGTCTCATAGATGGCTATTTAAAGGAGAATAATACTTCAAAAGTGATATTGCTTATTTTATGAACCAATTCCAGCCCACTTTTTGATAACCATGGTATTAATATGGTTTACTCATATTACCTTCCCCCAAGACCTGCCCGCTATTGTACCTATAGTTCCCAGAGAGCTAATTGCTTTTTTTAACTTTATTTCTTATATTCTTTTAAGTTGTTTCAAATATTTGTGAACTAAGGCAGGCTCTAAAGGCATAAATAAAGTTACTCTGAAGTTATTGCTTTTAGTCATATCAATGTATGTTTTTAAGTTGTTCTCTTAAGTCTTCAAGCTTCTCAAAGAACCTAAATTGAAGAGAATTTTTTTAATCAGACTTAGCTTTTTAAAATCCTTGTTGGAGTCTCCAGAGTGCTATAGAAACTAAAATACAATTTATTAGTAGGATCTACCGAGGAAGGACAGTTGTTGGCTACTGAATTGAATTCATTTTTTTCTGAGCCCGTTTCTTTAATGAGAAAAATGAAGGAAAGAAAACGGGACATTTAAAAACTAATAGAAGTCTTGAATATAATAACTACTGACAAAAGGCAATTAAGGAACCCTTTTAAAGAATTTAATGGAAATAAATGAGAATGTTCAAGTGACAGGCACCCAAAGGAATGAATGAAATTGGTTAAATTTAACTATTGCATTACTCCTAATTACTGTCCCTGAATCAAAGAAAAATTTTACAACATTTTAAAGTTCTAGGAAATAATGAACCCCAAGAGTGCTGGTGTGGCACAGTGTGTTAATGCACTGAACTGCAAAGTCAGTTTGAACCGTGAAGTCAACAGTTCAAGCTCACCAGTACTCCTCGGAAATCCTATACAGGATTGCTATGGGTCAGAACTGACTCGACAGCATTTAACAACAACAGGTTTATAAAAAACTAAAGTTGATTTGCTATTGCTACCTGTGTATCCCTGATTAAACATTCTCTTTCCATCACATAACCCCATGGCATCCAGAATGGCATACCCATATTTTACTACCTAGAGAAATAAGGAAAAGTTATAAACTGGAAAGTTCTTCTCAATTGGTTAAGGAGGTTTGTATACAGCAGAAGGAATACATATTGACACTATCCAGTCCACATATTTAAGACACTTCTTTACAACAGCAATTATATTTTGCTAGGTATCCAAGATAGATACATTTTAATGATAGTTATAACATTTTCAAAGTGCACATTCCAAAGGAGAAAAAAACAAAACAAAAAACAACTCTAAAATCCAGTGGGATTCATTTACAGATTGAAGGCCAAGGAGAGTTTGTCATACATTTTTCAGCTATATTCATTCATTCATTCTTTTACACTAACCATGTCAAATGTTTGTCAGATTTCCATTTCAGAGTAGAGAAAACTAAAGTGGGGGGTGGGGGTGGGTCCAGGTGGGAGTCTATAGAACAGTGATCTTTAAAGAGAGTCTTGTATGATGCCTTTCATGTTTTGAGCACCTGTTTACTTACTTAGGATTCAAATAAAATAACTTCTCTTTTCCTTTTCCAATAGCTGCTTAATAACTCAACTGCCTGTGATTTCTAGGAAGCCCAGTATCCACCTCCTACAGTATGGTTCTATTTGCTGTTGTTACAGGCTGTTGAGTTGGTTCCAATTCATAGAGACCCTGTACAGCGTTTCCAAAGAGCAGCTGGTGAGCTTGCACTGCAGACCTCATGGTTCAAACCAACTTTGCGTTACACCATTCTTTCTTTTCTCTCTCCCTCTTTCCCCCTCATTCTCTCTCTCTCTATGCACACACATACATACATACATATATATACAGAACACCAAGATCATAGGTATTTGCTCACATACATATCGTCAGTCATTGTTTTCAAAACCTGGTATTCATGCCAGAATGACCCCAGTTCCCATCTCTCATGGTGAGTTAGATGTTGGAATTTGTAGGACTTTCTTTGACCTACAGAGCACATGTTGGATCATCTTAGTATCATGTAGGTTCTAGTAATGTGTTACAAACGAGAAGTATAAGTATTTATAGTTTTCTAGAATATGAGTCTCCCAGAAAGCTAGCATGCAGCAGATGACTCTTTGATCATAGAGATTTAAAAAAAAATTAACAAAATAAAATACCTACATCTTAAAAAAAATAAAATGCTGAGATTTTTGTGTTAACCTTACTGGGCCAGTATTCTGTGTTGTTGAATCTTTCTATTGTTTTTCTGCTTTTTGCTTCATTAGTTCTGCTCTAACCTTTACTTTTTTCTTCTTCTTCTGGTGACTGTAGGCTTACTTTGATGCGTTTTTTCCTAATTGCTGAAGATGCTGTGTGAAGGTATTGATTAGGGCTCTTTCTTCTTTTTAAGATGTGACTAAGATGTGTCAATTGCCCTCTGAGAACTGCTTTTGTTGTGTCTGAATCGCTTTTCATGGTCTTTTCTCAGTTTCATTTGATTCAAGGAATTTTATTTCATTAATTTTTTTTTATTGTTGCTCTTGTTTAGTGCCATGGAGTTGGTTCCGATCCATAATGACCTTGCTCAGGTTTCCAAGTAGCTGGTGGACTTGAACCACCAACCTTATGGTTAGTAGCTGAGTGCTTATCTTACAGCGCCACACCAGGATTCTTCTGTTACCCAGTACTTTTCAATAGAGGTGTTACTCTGTTCCCGTGTTATTTAGTTTCCCCTTTGGTCCTCCTATTGTTGATTTGTAATTTCAAAGTGTGATCTGAGAAGTGACTTTGTGATATTTCATTATGTTTAATTCTATTGAAACTTGCTATAAGGCATAAGGAGCTTTCATAGCGTAATGATTACGAATCGTACTGCTAACTTCATGGTCGGCAGTTCAAGTAAAGATTTACAGCCTCAGAAACCGTGTGCATGGTACGTAACAACAACAACAACGTGAGGCATAACATTTGGTCTATTCTGGAGAATATTCCAGGTGTGCTGGAGAAGAATGTATATTGGACTGTTGTCCTGGGGAGTGTTCTGTATGTGTCTCTGAGGACAAGTTGGTGATTGTGGTGCTTAGTTTTACCATGTCTTGATTGAATTTCTTTCTAGTTTTTCTGTTCTTCATAGAAAGTGGTGTCTTAAACTCTATTTTGTAGAGTTGTTTATTTCTCTCTTCAATTCTGTTAAAGTTTGATTTATGTATTTTGAGACTCTTCCACTGGGTGCATAGATACTTCTTATTGAGCTGGTATGGCATGGTAGGATAAGCACTGAGCTGTGAACCATGAGATGGGTGGTTCGAGCACACAAGCTGCTCAGCGGGAGAAAGAGGAGATTTTCTGCTCCCATAAAAATGTACAGCCTCAGAAATCCAGGGTCACTATAAGTTGGAACCAACTCAACAGCACGTAACAACAACATTCTCCTGTTTATCTGACCTTTTAATCCTTTATATAATGTCTTTCTTTTTCTCTTATGCTGACTTTACATTAAAGTATCTTTTTAAAGAAATTAATGTTGT
>NW_006408573.1:669721-688041 GCF_000296735.1 Chrysochloris asiatica
TATCCAGGGCTCATGTATGAGATTACTAACAAGCATTACTGAATAATCAGATGAGGGACTAATGTTTATATTTTTCATCTTTTGATTTTCAGTATAATTTTGTCTTTATGTCTAAGATGTATCTCTTATAGGCTGAATATTGATGGTTTCTGTTTTCTTGCCCATTCTGCTACCATCTTCTCTAAACTGGCATATTTAATTCATTTACATTCAGTGTAATTAACATTTTGCCCATTTCTTCTAGGTTTTCACATTTGCTGGGGAACAATACTACATAGTATTTGGTTATTATCATTTCTACTTCTGCTGGTTCTGTTGTGATGTCACCCATGTCATTTCTTATTCATGTTACTTGTACCTTTGCCTTCTATTTTCTTAGATTTGTCAATGGTTTGTTGATTTTATTAAACTTTTCAAAAACCCGACTTCTTGTCTTGTTGATTCTTTCTATTGTTTGTCTATTTTCTATTTCATTGATGTTTTAAAATTTATTGAGATTTGTGTGCTTCGTGGCCTACCATATGATCTATTCTGGAGCGTGCACTAGATAAGAATGTGTACTGTGTTGCTGTTGGGTTGAGCGCTCTGTATATGTCTGTGAGGTCAAACTGGTTGATTGTATTGTTTAGTTCTTCTGTGTCTTTGTTGAGTTTCTTCTAGTTCTAATGTCCTTCATTAAAAGTGGTGTACTAAATTCTCCTACTATTATTGTAAGGAGCTCTGGTAGCATAGTAGTTACAAATCAGGCTGCTAACTTCAAGGTCGGCAGTTCGAAACTACGAGCTGTTCCGTGGGAGAAAGATGAGGCTTTCTGCTCCCATAAAGATTTGCAGCCTCAGAAACCCTGTGCAGGATCACTATGAGCTAGAACCGACTCCACGGTACTTAACAATAACAACAATAACTATTATTGTAGGAGTCTTGGTGTGGCACTGTGGGTTAATGTGCTGGACTGCAAAGTTGGTTTGAACTGCAAGGTTGGTGGTTCAAGCTCACCAGCCACTCCTTGGAAACTCTATACAGGGCCAATAGGGGTCAGAATTGACTTGACGACACTTAACAACAACAACAACAACGATTATTGTAAAGCAGTCTATTTCTTTCCTCAGTTCTATTAGAATTTGATTTATATTTTTTGATGCTCTTTTCATTGGGGGCAAATATATTTATTATGGTTATGTCCTGTTCTTCACTCCTTAGTTATAATATAATACCTTTCTATGCTGGTTTTTGCCTTAAAGTCTATTATATCAGATTTTAAAATGACAATTCCTGATAACTTTTATTGCCATTAGAGTGATATATTTCTTTCCCTCCTTTGATTTTTGGTCTATTTCTGTCTTTGTGTGTAAGATGTGTCTCTTGTAAACAGTATATTGAAGGATCCTATTTTCTTATCCATTCTGCTATCGACTGGTGGATTTAACCCATTTACATTCAGTGTAATTATTGATAAGTGTGAATTTATTGCTGTTGTTTTGTTGTGTGTGCGTGTGTATGTGTGTGTGTGATACTGTTGATTTCTTTGTTCCACCTAATTTTCTTCAACTGAGTTCATTTTGCTTGTGGGTTTTCTTCCCATTGTCTTGATTTATTTTGTGTTAATGTCTTCTAAATCTTTCTAATTTTCATCTTATCTTTTTATGGGAAGGTGTATTCATTTGCATTGAGGTTACCCTCCAATTTATTAATTTTTCCCCATTTAAAGTAGTCTATTTTATCTCAAAATCTGCATGACTTCCTCACCATTTGGAAGTTCTGTATCTACAATAGTTCCTCATTGTGCTTTGTAGTTGAATTAATTATAAATTGATATTTCTGGTTTCCTATGTTCAGTCTTGTAGGTTTGTTTTATTTTGGATACTTTTGTTCTGAACTGAGTTGTAGGTGGTGTTGTCATGCATGCTAACCTAAGGTTGTTGTCTGCTATTGTTTGTTCTCTGTCCAAGGAACTCCCTTTAGTATTTTTCATTAAGTTGGTCTAGTTATTACAAATTCCTTTTATTTCTGTCTATCAGAAAATGTCTCTTTGTATTTAAAAGACAGCTTTGCTGGGTAAATGATTCTTGTTTGATAATTTTTTTACTTTCTTTCAGAGATTTGTATATATCATTCCATTCTCTTTGTGCTTGCATAGTTTCTGCTGAGAAATCAGAGTTTAGTCTTATTGGTTCTCCTTTGTAGGTAACTTATAATTTTTCCTGAGCTGCTCTCAGAATTTTTTCCTTGTCCTTGGTTTTGGAAAGTTTGATTATGATATGTCTTGATAATTTCCTTTTAAGATCTATCCTGTTTGGGTTCGTTCAGCTCCTTGTATGATTATCATCTCATCTTTCATGATGTTAGAGACGTTTTCTCCCAACAACTCTTCAGCAGTTTTCTCTGTGCTTTTATTTTCTCTTCCTGGTTTGGAATTCCAATTGCCTGAAAGGTATTCCTCTTCATGGTATCTCACATAACTCTTAGGCTCAGGAGACAGAGACTTTATAACACCCTTGATGGCAAGAAGCAGTGGCAGAGAAGCCGCAACAACAGAACTAGGAGATCAGTGGCCCAAAGAGTAAGGAAAGTTCATGGGTGTGCCAATCTGCTGAGTAAGACAGCTAAGTGCCATCAGGCAGTAGGCTTCCTAGTAGAGTGGGGTGCTTCTGGGCATTTGTAGGCAGCTTTAAAGAGCCTTATAGCACTTGCCCAAGCAGGGCATAGGCCAGTGGCAGAGGGGCAGAGGGGTCAGGGGGTCAAAGGGCTGATGGACCAAGAGACAGATCTACCTGTGGGCACAGCTGTGAAGAAGCTGCCAGACTGAACAATTGTATCCTGAGTTATTCCTGATTCTGAATTGTAACCTATTACTTCCCTAATAAATCTCATAATCATGACTATAATTTCAGATTTCTGTATGCTCATTACAATGACTTATTCAGTCAAGAGTAATAAGGAAGGTATAGCTGTTGAAAATTGGTAAAAATGTTGTAGGGTGGGAGTAGATTTCACACATTGGAGTTATCTTTGAGCTGATATTGATGGTGATTCTCTCTCCTCCCTCTTGTGAAGTTAGACAAGCAGGTCTGACACTATCAAACCGTTTTTATAACAAGAAATCTACCAAAGCATTTGTGGCAAGTAGGGATTTCCAGAAATCCATATCGCATACTCATTAGTGATCTTGTCATCTCACCTACCTCTTTCTTTGCACTGTCTGTTGGATTACGGAATCATATACTATCTTGTGTGTTTGCTTGCGTATTTGTTATATGCAATTATTTAAGGCTTTTAAATACAAATGACTACTGGACCAAAACAGATCATGTAAATGAGTAAGTCAGGCTGCAGTGTAGTCATAGGGAGAGGTGGGGACTATGGTAAGCTGGGAATTATATTTCTCAGCAAAAGGAAATAGATACTATTCAGGTTTAGCTGGTTGTTGCCAAAGAGGAATAAGGGACTTGTGTTTGCAAATCTTATGATTTTTTTAAAAGAGAAATTTGAACTCTTAATTTTCAAGTGAAGCACCCTACTTCCTAAATGCTAGCAATAAGATCACATTTTGATTTTTATGTAATATAATGGATTCTTTATGGTAAAACACTATATATACCAGATTAAATATATCTATAGACCACGTCTGCACCACTTGCATGTCAGTTTATTGTACTGTGTGGCTTATGTGTTGCAGTGATGATAGAAACTATACCACCGGTATTTTAAAAACCAACAGGGTCACATCTGGTGGAAGGTTTCAGCAGTGTATCCAGAATAAGACAGATTAGAAAGAAGGAGAGACACACTGCTTCTGAAAGGTTAGCCACTGAAAACCTTAGAAAGAGCATTGGAATATTGTCAGACATAGTGCCAGAAGATGAGCCCTTCAGGATGGAAGACATCCAAAATACATCTGGAGAAGAGTGGTTCCCTCAAAGTAGAGGTTCCCTTAGTGATGTGAACGGAGTAAAGTTTTCAGGACCTTCAATTGCTGATGGGACACCACTCAAAATGAGAGAAAACAGCTGCCCACACCTATTAATAATCAGAATATGGAATGTACAAAGTATGAATCTAGGATAATTTGAAATGATCAAAAATGAAATGGAACACATAAAGATTGATATCCTTGACATTAGTGAGTTGAAATGTACCAAGACTGAACATTTTGAATCTGATAAATATATGGTTTACTATTCCAGGAATGACAAACTGAAGAAGAATGGTGTTGCACAACCTAAGATGTGCAGATGGAAAAACCTTACTTTCTGGGGGGAAAAAAAAAAAAGAGGACTTAAAATACTTACTGAAGAAGATCACAGAATATAGCCTTCAGTGTGGATTACACTTCAGTGTCAAAAAAAAAAAAAAAAAATTCACAACAACTGCTCCAATAAATAACATCAAGATAAATCCACCATCCACTCCTTGGAAACCCTATACAGGGTCAGTATGAGTCAGACCTGATTTAATAATGTCACTTAACAACAACAACAAATGGAGAAAAGATTGAAGTTGTCAAATGCTTCATTGTTTGCCTGTACAATCAACACTCACAAAAGTAGGAGTCAGGAAATGAAAGGATATATCACATGATGTAAATCTGCTGCAAAAGACCTCTTTAAAGTGTTCAAGAGCAAAGATGTCAGTTTGAGGACTAAGGTGCATCTGACCCAAGCCATGGTATATTCAATTGCTTCATATGCATGTGAAAGCTGGACAATAAATAAGAAAAATCATAGAAGAATCAATGCATTCAAATTATGGTGCTGGTGAAGAATGTTGTAGGTATCATGGACTGCCAGAAGAACAAACAAATCTGTCTGAGAAGAAGTGCAGCCAGAATGCTCCTTAGAAGCCAGGATTGCAATACTTTGTCTTTCATTCTTTGGACATGTTGCTAGGAAGGATCAAGCCCTGGAGAAGGACATCAGGTTTGGCAATATGGAAGGTCTGTGAAAAAGATAGATTGACAGAGTGGCTGCAAAAAGAGGCTCAAAAATAACAATTAGGAGGATGGTGCAACACTGCCCTTTGTTTTGCCCTGATGTGCATAGCACGGCTACGAGTCATAACTAACTCCACAATATCTAACAAGAACAACAACAGACCATTCCACCTCTACCATTTTGCAACCTTTGACCTTTATGCCTTGCCTCTCCCTAAGAGTGTCCACTCCTGGAAAGATGAAAGGACTAAATATTTTCCTGCAAACCTTACTTTTCACAGGATGATGCACATGGCATGCAGTCAATAAAAAAGAAAAATAAAGTAAGAATTGCTGACAAATGTTAAAAACACAATAAATGCTGTAACAGCAATTGCACGGGGCATTGCATCAATTTGGATGTTTTTAGGAATGTCAAATGATCTCACCCAAACTGTTTTTGACAGCAAAGTTTGTGATACTCTAGAAATTTTCCAAGCCTGATGAATTCATTTAAATAAAAATCACCCAAGCAATCCCTGTGATACACAGTTCTCCTGCCATGGGGATATAGCAGGACCGGAGGTTTTGATTAAACACCCATGTCCCACAGAAGCCATGCATGACACCTACTGCATCCCCCCGGCAGCCTTTCTCTTGTTTTCTATAGTGAGCCCCTAATATGTACATAGTACATACTGATGCGAGTACATAAAATTTTCACAAAACTCTTGAGGTATTCTGCTACTGAGTATTTCAATAGGAGAACAGAGAACTGATTTTATGTGTCAAAAAAAGCACATTGAAGGAGATAAGGTACCCACAGAAAA
Organism: Chrysochloris asiatica; assembly: GCF_000296735.1. NCBI lineage: Eukaryota > Metazoa > Chordata > Mammalia > Afrosoricida > Chrysochloridae > Chrysochloris > Chrysochloris asiatica. Next base: position 675,461 of record NW_006408573.1, read on the forward strand.
AGTAGTCCAACATGACCTTGGTCTCTAAGTTGACATCTGAAAGGGGTTAGGAGATCATTTGCTTAGATAACAAAGGTTCTAAATGTACATTGATCAAGCATTATTTGAGATTCACTTAAATGGGAATGGTGCATAAAACCAATAATCTATTCATTGACTTTGTGAGTCAGTGACTAGAGGGACCAGAAACTGATGTGAGTCATAGTCCAAAGCCAGATGGCTGCTTAATATCCATCTCTAGCTTTTGATTTAAAAGCTGCACAGCTCATTAGAGTGCTTGAGGGTGACCAGTACAGTAGTCACAAGATCTTTGGTTGAGAGAAAGTCACCTACTGTCTCTTTGCTGTTTCAGTTCATTGCTCACTGATCCACTGAATAAGAGGATGTTTTTGTTACTGCACCTTGAAATTTACACAGTACTCTGTCTCTCTGGTTTACATTTCAAGAAGAGAAGAGCATGCTGGACAGATTGTGGGCAGTGATGGGGTTGATGTAAGCTCCAGTATGACCCAGTGGATAAATGGTACTAAGAATTTCATGGTCTGTGGCTCCACTCACTGGGCAAGTGCCACTGCCCACTCCTGTACCACCTGATCAAAGCATCAGTAACCAACATCATACAAACTCACCCTGAAGTATGCTATATGAACAGAAAATAGAGAACTGTGCACATACTTCCAGTGTTTATCACATCCACCAGAAGACAGGTGGTGAGTGAATGAGAGCACAACAACATGCAATCATCAATTAAATATAAATACGACATCACCACAATGTCTCAGGGACAGCAGATACTTTCAGCTTATGCCAAGAAACAAAATAGAGTGCCTCAAACAAGTGACCAAAATACAGAGCAAGAAAATGTAATATCAGAAATGGTATCAAAACTACCTAATAAGGAATTCAAAAGAATGATATTTAGGTACTTTCAATGGATAGTGAGAATGATAGAGAAAATTGCCAGTAAAATCAAGAAAAACAGACAAAACCTTAGAAGAATTCAGGAAAACACTACAAGAATAAACTGGCAAAATAAATGAAAAATTGGTAATCATAATAATACAGCAAATAGAAATCCAGAATATTAATACTAAGATTTCAAAAATAGATGAAAGATTGAAAGGGCAAAGAAGTAGAATTGAATCAGTGGAAGGCTAATTAGTGAGCTTGAAGAAAAACCTCTCAATATTCTTCCCTAACATCATGAAAGATAAGAAGATTCAAGATTCAAAAAGTTGCATGAACTCCAAACAAGACAGATACCAAATGAAAATCACCAAGACATATTATAATCAAATTTTCCAAAGCCCCAAACAAGGAAAGAATCCTGAGAGCAACTGGAGATAAAAAAGGAGAACTAATTAGATCAAACTGATTTCTCAGCAGAAACCATGAAAGCAGGAAGACAATGGGATGACATATATTAAACTCTGAAAGAAAAGTGTTGAGTTGGAAGAGGCATTAGATATCATTAATCTTATCCCATTTTATAAATGTGGTAACTGAGGTCCAGAGAGAACAAATTTTTGCCCAATTCCACATGGCTAATTATTAGCAGAAAGACTACAGCTCATGTTTTCTAACTTGTAACACCCTCATTCTTTCTAAGTAGCAATGAAATTGCCCAAACCAACTTTCTGACTTGCCCTGGTGCCAACACCACCCCAACATGGCTCACAGCTCCAGCAGATGAAGGAACACCAAAGAGTGGTCAAGATGTCTTCAAAGCCTTACAAATCCGAAGCAAATTATAAAAGGAATGGTGAGATCAAGCAACCAAATGTCTTAAATACAAACTTTCCAAAATCCCTCCCTGCCCGCGGCTCTGCCTTTCTTCAATAGATCCCTCTAATGCTGACAAAACTTTGCTAAATCTGACTATCCACAGGACAAGATTAATGAATAGATTGGGATTACCCAAATTGACCTAGTCATTGTTCATATGCAGATGGCACTACGAAGTATGTGATAACAATTTGTTCTCTTAAATAGGCTATATATTCCCTACCCTCCATCTTGTTTACACTATTAATTTGCTTAGCAAACCCTTTTTTCCATATCTAGTACAAAGGTAAACTTCAGCCCAGCCAGAGGGTCTGAATTATTCATACATTCTAAATTAGCAGGGTCCAGATTAATGAGGTTTGACTCTCCTCTTTATCCTCAACTGCCTTCCCTTGGGGATGTAGGATCCTTGCTTTCCGCTCTCTCCTGCCCTATTATCATAAGCTATATCCCCCAAGTGATGCCCCTTTAAAGGCGCACCTGGTTACAGTCTTCCGAGGGCTCCTCAGAAGATACAATGGGGGGGGGGGGAGGCATATGTGGAACTGCCCACTTCCTGGTGACCCATCCTTGGTTCACATTCTTTCCAATAAACAGTTGTCGGAATCTTAGAACTAGCTTAACTTAGAACTAGCTTAACTTCATTCTCTCTTGCATTTTTAAAAGTACTCAGACACCATGAGACCATTAGTTAGGGGGACAGAGGCAAAGAAACCCTTAGAGGACTTCGTCAATAGATCCCTTGGTAATCGTGTACTTAGTGAAAATTAGAACGCCCCTTCCATGAGGCCGTATGAAGGCTGGCTGGTTATATTATCGTACCTTACTCTTTCGTGTTGGATAGAAATAATCATTTGAAGTCTTCATTTCCACGTATGATTTATGAACAACAGCATCCTTCCAGAAAAACAAAAACAAAAACCAATAATAATAGCTGCAAGAAAGGAGGTCTCTCTCTCTCTGTTTCCCTTTCCCTCTGTGCCAATGTCAGCTTTATGATGTGAACATAACTATTTTGAGAATGGTACAATCTGTGAAAACTAAAAGCAAAGAAATTATGTGCGTTTATCCAAGGTAAGTATGTAAGCACCAGAAACATAAGAACATGGACATCACTGAGGATTAGCTGAAAGCCAGTCGCCGTATGCACACTCATTTCCTCTTTTACTGCTTAATTCCCCCATGATGCCATCTGATCAGTTCTCAAATGTCCCCTGTGTCTTTGCCTTAACAATCGAGCCTGGTAGGCCATTCCACACATTTGTGATTCTCTGCATGAAAAAAATGCTTCCTGACATCTGTTCTGAATTTGTTTCTCTTTAATTTCCATTTATGCTCCCTTATCCTAACATCTGTGTCATTCTGAAAACAGTAACTCAGACTGACGTTATCTGTGCAATTTACAATTTTATATTCCCCAGCTAGAAGTTCCTCTTAACCATGTAGTGGATGTGGAATTCTGGTTGATGTTCAATCCAAAGAGTGGGGCTCAGCTGTGATTTCAGAGGGTTCAGCAGATGTGTCAGCTCCCATCCTTTTTCAATATCTTCATTGAAAGAGAAGCCAGGGGTCAAATCTAGCTAAACTATATAGTCTTTCAGTAGTTTATCGTCTGCTGAGGCCTTTCTGTCAGTCCTTCCATTTAGAGGTTTTCTTTACTCTTAAGGTCTGGTCTACCCATCCATTTCTCTAATAGTCTCTTCCCAGCAAGATCCAGAGCCTGGGGTGTGTTGTGCACAGGAATCATTTGTTGGATGAATAGATGAACAACAGAAGGAAGTAGATGGGAAGGAAAGAAGGAAATCTGGATGGGAGGTTACCCAATTGTCTCTTACCCAATGAAGGACTGAAGGCATTTCTAAAGTAATCATGTCATTCTGAAATTTACATTGCTTGTTAGATTGCTCTGAGGATTGCCCAGATGTCTCTAGTATCCTATAGTTCCCTGTCTTCAAGTCAATTTCTTCCTGAGTCCAGCCTGATGATCACAAGTGTACCTAAGCACCAGAAGCTCATCCTGTGTGCATTTACATAGATTCAAATTATTGCTTCAGAGGGCATATTTTTGGACACTGCCTTGTTTTTTGATTTGATGTTGTCACTGCTGCATCTTTACTTTCAACATTTCCAGACTAATACATGAGCGCTTGAAGTGTGTTCTGATATTCAGGGGTTCCTCCAAGAGTTAAATGGCCTATAAAGTTTGAAAAACAATTCCTTCAAAAATTGCTAATTTATTGTGGCACTGTGGGTTAACGCACTGCACTGCAAAGTTGGTTTGAACCTCAAGGTCCGCGGTTCAAGCTCACCAGCTGCTCTTTGGAAACCCTATACAAGGTTGCTATGGGTCGGAACCAACTGGATAGCACTTAACAACAACAACAACAACTATGTTACTGGGTGGTGCAAACAGTTTGTGCTTAGCTACTAACTGCAAGGTTGGTGGTTCAAAGCCGCTCAGCAGTGTCACCCGGAAGAAAGGCCTGGCAGTCTGCATCTATAAACATTCTTTCCAAGATAGTCCTATGGAGCAGTTCTACCGCCACACACGGGCTTACCAGAGCAGCAGGAACTGCACAGCAGGGCTGTGGTTTTCTGGTTTTCACGAGTATATGTACCAGGTGCTATGCTACCTGGTCAGAGTATATTGATGGGGAAACATGGACCTGGTCTCCTCCCTGATCGAACTCAAGTCTAGTAGAGGAGGCAGAGAAAAGCACAGATGAGTAAGCAAATCACTTCTGCTAATCGGCGTTGGGATGCCAGGTCAGGGTCCTGAGCCTCGCTTGTTTTCAAATTTGTTTTTTTGCTAGTTGCTGTAGAACTGCCTCAGAGAGGTGGCAAGGCTGGGACCTTCGGGAAGCAGAACTGCCAAAATGTTGGCTACTTATTGAGCACTAAGCCATGTTTGTGCTACTCAGAGAGTCTTTTTAAATATGAAACAATTAAAAAGCAATATTGTTATATAAAACTCAAAAAAGAGTTGATGCAGAGCACCTGGGGCGATCAGGAGAGGCTTTGTGACAGAAAAGCTAAGGTGGATAAGAAACTGTGAGAGCTCAGACTTTCTTCTGTTTAGGCAACAGCACCAGTTTACTAACTTCTCTCCTTCCTGAGGCCAGAGTGTAATTCCTAAGATGTAAAGGTGAGCATAGCACCTCAATACGTATACTCTTCAATGCCCCACTGTCCTCAGAATGAAGGCTTAACTGTTTCCAGTGGTTTACAAGGACTCTCATGATTTGATCCCCCCACTTCCATCTAATCACATCTCTTGAAACTCTCCCCAACTCTCTCCCCAGCTAAACGAAGGCTCCACTTGTACCAGCTCCCTTCAGTTCTGTGAGTATATGATGTGCCACTTGCAGATGCTGTTCCTTCCACCTGAACACTCTTTAGCCCTCCACTCGACTACCTCCTGCTCATCCTTCAGAGGCAAACAATGAAATCACTTTGGGGAAGCCTTTTCTGAGTCTCCCTCTGGGTCTGGGTTGGTGCCTTTGCTATGTGTTCTTTGCTACCCCTTTCTAGTTACTGTTCAGTAGATTCAGATTCATGAAGACTCCATGTGGATCACAGTAGAATTGTGCTGATTTTTCAGAAGCATCTATTCCAGGTATTTCTTCTGAGGTGCCTCTGGGTGGACTCGAACTTCCAGTCTTTCAGTTAGCCGCTGAGTCTGTTTGCACCACCCAGAGACTCCATAGTTCCTTCAGCAGAGCCGAAATCAGTAAGTAGCATGGTGACCCTGTGTGTGCAGAGTAGAACTAGTCTATAGGGTGCTTGAGGCTATGACTTTTCAGAAGCTGATACCCAGACCTGCCTTCCAAGACTTCACTGGGTGGGTCCAAATCCCAACATTTCAGTGAGTAGTTAAGTGCTTAACCGTTTGTACCACTTGGTCTCCACGAGTCAGAAGCAACGCAAGACAACTAGTCACAAGAACTACAATCACACTACATTATAACTGCCTGTTCAGTTACCCTCCACCTAGACCATTGTTCTTGTTGTTAAGGGACATTGAGTCGATTCCAACTCATAGAGACACTGTATAGGGTTTCCAAGAAGCTAGTGGGTTTCAACTACTGACCTTGCGGTTCAAACCGATCTTGTGGTCTAGTGTTTATTCTGCAGTGCCATACCTAGACCCTAAGTTCCCTGAAAGCAGAAATCATATGCATCTTGTCTATCACAGCTCTCAAGAATGAGCACAATTCTTCTTGGAAGCAAATAGTGATCGAGTGTTAACTAAATTGTTGAACAGCATTACCGAAAGCCTCTCTAGCCAGTGGGGTTAGATCTATCCCAGAAAGAAGATGATATTGAAGTCCCATCAACCAACCTCAATCTTCATTAAATAAATCCTCCTCATTCAGACATGCGATGTGACTCAGCCTCTCTAATATAAGTATGACACACCCTAGAGAGCCCCAAGACATGGAGCCCAGTGCTCTACCTATTGTTGTTGTTCTTGTTAAGTGCCATTGAGTCAATTCTGATTCATGGCGACCCTACACAGGGTTTCCGCGGAGCAGCTGGTGGGTTTGAACCACCGACCTTTTGGTTCACAGGCCAGTGCTCATCCTACAGCATCACACCAGGAGTCATTCTGCCTATTAGCATCCAAGAAGTCAAAGGGAGGCAAGAAAATAAAGGGAGGCAGGCAGGGTGTTTGAGCACGTCCCCAAATGATGCCAGTCCTGACTTCAGAATGATCAATAAAATCACAGCTGCCAGCCTCCCCTCCCCCAAGTTATGATGAACTCCTTGCGTCAGAATTCCATTTCCCCCATTTAGAATTATTTATGGGGCATTGACTTTAAACAGGGAATTCATTCAACTGGAGGAAACCATTTAGATGTTATAGTTGTTGTTTTCAATATTAACATTTAGTCTACCAATCCTGTGCTTAACTAAGCCCCAGTCTGTGAGTAATAGGTAAGTTTTCTTTCATGGTTATATCATACTAAAGCTTATTCAGATGTGATAGCGTTTTTGCTGCTGTATCTTGGCAACATGATTTATTCTGCAAATGTTCAGTGTTACCGTCTCACAAAGCTGTGCCATCTGTGTTGAATTAATAGGCTACCCAGAGAAATAAATGAGAATGGTCTCCCATAATTAACATGTAGGTAAAGTATATTTAACAGATTATTATAATTAATATGTCAGTTACTGATTTCATGCTAAATAGAATTGTGAACACAAGATATTAAGATTAGTTACCATCTCTGTGTGCGCCTCGAAAAACTGCAATGGAGAAAGAAATGAGGGCATGGAGTTCACTATCAATAAAATTGACCTTAACATTAAGAACATCAGATACCAAAACTCTAAGCATACATACAGTGACATTGTCAGGCATTATAAGCTAGGAGCAACAAATTACTGGTTTCATAAATTCAGAGTTTATATCAGAGATGTCGTCGGAATATTCCAGATGTGACCTGCAAAAGCACAAGAATGTGCTTAATTTATACAAAGCTGAAGGCACCCATCTAAAGGGAGGGGGTGGGTGTGGGGTTGGAGGTGGGGGAAGGGAAGAAGGAATAAAGACAAAGAATGAAAGCAGATTTGCTCCACATGCCTGCCTGAGTTGGCTGCTCTGCATTGTGCGCAAAATGCCAGTTTGAGTGAGGAAACCCACAGAGGAGACCTGGAAGTGATGGGAATCAGAGGGCAAAGGCATCCTCCTCATGCCCTGGGGGCCGGGGGTGGGGTGGGCAGACAGAGTTTGGCTTAGTTAGCTGCTGGCAGGACAAGGGAAACTGCCATGGGGAGAAGACAGTCCTTTAACAAGTCTTTCTTGACAAATTCCTCTATCAAGATTATTAAGTTCCTTTCAAAGATACTGGAAAAAGGAGAGATTCATCTCTGCTGAGATTCTCAGGGGGATACTGAACTGAACTGAAGTTAACTCGCCTGGCCACAAAAGCCACTCTTAGACTCAGGTTCATCCCATTTTCCCTTGATGGATGGATGTGCACCACAGCTACCCATCAGTAAATCTTCTAAAATGTGTGTTTGTGTGTGCATACATTTGTATAATTACAGCCAGAATATGAATCTGTTTTCATCTTTATGAGGTTTCCTAGTCATTAAAATGAAGGTTTTTTTCCAAAAAGCCTACTGTTTTCTCTTATCCCTCACCAACATCTAAGGTTTGGAAACTTCTGGAGAATTTTCTTGTTTTCTCACTGCTTGAATGTCTTGGCTTGGATTGAAATGATGATTCCAGTTGAAACTGACAGGTTCAAGTTGTCAGTTTCTCTGGGTAAACATCACAGGGCCTTCATTGGCCTCCTAGGCAAGGATACACTTCTGGGGAAACTTCTCCAGGGGATGGGCCAGGCCTCCCATTTCCACCCAGTCCAGAGCAATGCAGAGGGTCCCACCCACAAAACGTCTGCTTCCAGGGTTCCCTAATTGAGGAACAAATGGATTCATAAATCCTTCAAGCTAAGCCTTTTTTGGGGAGTCCCTGAGGACAGAGTTCAGCATATTTCACAAGTACTCAGACCACTGGAGACATGGCACATAAAGTGAAATGGACCATATCTTCCAAGAATGTGCTGCTCTTAGGAACAGAACGTAAAGAAGTTGTCTTATTGTCCCCATTCTCCATAATACAAGGTGTTGTTGTCAAGTATTGTCGAGTCAACTTTGACTCATAGCAACCTTGTATAGGGTTTCCAAGGAGCAGCTAGGGGGTTTGAATCGCAGACCTTGTGGTTTGCAGTCCGTTGCTGATCCTACAGGGCCACCCTAGGAGTCTATAGGAAGTGGTTATTTTCTTAGTCAAGGGTTGGTAGTTAAAACAAAGAGGAATCATTATGTTAGCCCATGAAAAAGAGAATGACTTATTGTAATGATCCAGTGAAGGTTGAGGGAACCCAAGAACAGAGAGTGCTGTGGGTCTCGGAAGAGAATTCTGCTATGAAAGGAGCTACCTTCTCCATAGCTTTCTGGGGACTGGAAGCTGTTTTCTCAGCTTCTTTCCTTCCACCTGCTGTATTTTCTTTTCATACTGTGTGAGTTTCTCTGCTTCGTCTGCCCATGGGCTGGGATATGGTTCTAACTTTTTAATACATTCTGATTAAGTTGTCCAAAAACAGCCTGCTCAAGGCCTAATGTTGCAATTCCAACACCCAGTAAAGAATTTGATTGGCTGAGATTAAATCAGGGATTCAATCCTAATCCAATCAGCTGTGTTGGAGTTAGAGGAAGACGTGAAGTGGTCTCTTAGCAGGAGCTGGAAGAAATAACTGTGGGAGATGGGGTGGTGGAGGTAAATTGATTAATATCATTTTATTTCATGCGCTATCAAATGACAGGTTATTGTTTGTTTGTTTGTTTCTTCTTAGTTGGTTTGTCTTTACCTCACCTTGGGTGTGATTAGTTCTGGTTTCTAATCATTTTTTTCAAAGTAACTTTTAAAAAAATGTCTCTAAGACATGAGCCTGACATCTCACAAGAAGCAAGTATGCTCACTGTTAGAGTCACTATAAGGAACAGGGTTGTGTGTTTCTGCTGGTTTAATGCCTGTTACTATGATGCTGAAAGGAGCTCTGGTAGCGTAGTGGTTACGAATCGGGCTGCAAACCTTAAGGTCAGCGGTTCGAAACTACCAGCCGCTCCGCGGGAGAAAAATGAGGCTTTCTACTCCCGTAAAGATTTACACCCTCGGAAACCCTGTACAGGGTCGCTATGGGTCGGAACCGACTCGATGGCACTTAACAACAACAACAACATGATGCTGAAGAGTGACTGTAACATAATGGGTGACAAGTTGGGCTGCTAACCCCAAGGTCATCAGTTTGATTCCACCAGCACTCCCTGAGAGAAAGATGAGGTGTTCTGCTCCCATAAAGATTTACAGCCTTGGAAACCCTATGAGGGTCACTATGATTTGGAACCGACTCGATGGCATATAGCAGCATGCCGCTGGAAGCTATGTCACTAGTATTTCAAATACCATCAGGGTCACTCATGGTGGACAAGTTTCAGCAGAGCTTCTAAGATATGAGGAATAGGAAGAAGGATCAATTGATTTACCTCTGCAAATTAGCCAATGAAAGCTCTATGGATCACAAAAAAATGATTGTCTGGTATAGTGCTGGAGGATGAGCATCCTAGATTGGAAGATACTCACTCAAACAATAGTAATAATAAAGGTGGTGCTGGACCTGACAGTGTTAAGTTCTGTTGTCCATGGATGAAGTCACCATGAGTCAGTCAACTAGCAACAATTGTGTCCCTGACTCATGACATAGACTTTGGCTCACAGCAAATGTTCATAAAAGATGCATTAAATAACTGAATCAATTAGTGAGGCTGTGTTAAAAACTAGAAGCATCCAGGATTAGTGTCTCAGGCAGTCATTCTATGGATCCCCTTCATGTTCTCAGCTAACGGTGTTTTCAGATGCTTCAACTCACCACGGGCATCACTGTGGGAACAACCAGTCACTGCATGTTTGGGAGGAGCTCCTAAGCCCCAGCTGATGTCTGCAGATGGGCAGCATGTGTTCAGAGGGGAGATGAGCATGGCTTGGGAGACTGCCTCCAAATCTGACACAATAAACATAAGCCCTGGGCTGCTCCAGAGAACACGGGACTCAGATAAGCTCTTACATATAAAGGAGGTTCCAGTGGGAGGATGACCCTCAGAGCAGCCATGAAGGCACATTGTCCTTGTGCCAGACCAGAATGATCCTACTCATAGGAAAAAGTTTCACCGGATTCCTTTAATCATTCCAAAAATGAACTTGCATATATTTACTTTAAAATAGAGAGATGTGTTTGATCTACAATTCTACTTGTAGGGATCTATTTTGTAGGCACACTGACACATGTGCACAAAGAAAGTGCACAAGAGTATTTGCTACAACAGAGTCTAAATAATACAATAAAATTGTAAGCAGCTAAAATATTCATCATCACAGAATGGTGAAACAAATCTCTATCCATGTCTGAGAATTAAATGCAGCCATCAAAAATACTGTAGTACAAAAATACGTAGCTACATGGAGAGGTGCCAAGATACATGATTTTGATTTTGTTGTAAAATGAACTCTATATATGTTTGTTGTTTTTGTTAAGTGCCATTGAGTTGGTTCTGACTCCTAGTGACCCTATATAGAGTTTCTGAGGAGTGGCTAGTGAATTTGAACCTCCAACCTTGTGGGTAGCCATCCGGTGCTTATCCTACAATGGGTAGAGAGACTATAAATCCATAGGAAAGGGCTGAGAGAACACAGACCCAATTTTTAAATTGATTAGTTCTAGGTTGGGGAGTGGAATATGGCAGTTAAACCCCAAAAGACAAACCTGTTGCCATTAAGTTGATTCTAACTCATAATGCCCTACAGGAAAGACTAGAACAGTACCATAGGGTTTCCAAGGTTTTAAGCCTTTAAGGAAGCAGACCACCGTATCTTTCTCCCATGGAGCTGCTGTAGATTTCAAATCACTGACCTTTCTGTAAGCTGCCGAGGGCTTATCCAATGTGCCACCGGTGCTCTTTGCTATGGTAGTTGTTGTTCAGTGCCTTGGAGTCAGCTCTGCATCATAGCCACCCTTTGTAGGGTTTCCAAGGAGAACCTGGTGGATTTGAACTTCCAACCTTATGGTTTGCAGTCCAGTACTAATCCTATGGCGCCACACCAGGACTCCTGGTATAGTGGGAGCAGGAGTACATAAGAACAGGAATTTTTATGCACTGCTTTCTATTCTGTGCTGAATTTTTGCAACATGACTTTCTTTTGTAATTCTCCAAATTAAAAAAAGAAAAGAAAAAGAATACAAAACTCTACCAACCATACTCACCACATAAGGAACTTGCATCTCAGACACTAAATGACTTCCTACAAGTCACATGCCTAATTTAGGATTTGTATCAATGTCACTCTATCTTACTTTCTTGAAACAATGGACTTAGAGTGCATCATGCTGAATTTAAGTTAGATTTAAGGATTCAAACCCCAATGGACCAGTAGACATTGTGACTCATTAGCAGAGTTATTGTGTAAAGTCAGTGAAGTGATTTAGACCTCGACCTCTTATGTCTTTTAGACTTGCATGTGGATTTTGCTTCACTTATTAGATACGTGATCTTGAGCAAGCTACATTTTTTTTTTTTTTCTGTACAAGGGTAAGACAAGAAAAGTATTGCTACAAAATCATGGAAAATCTTATTAAACAAAAATATAAAAATGTGAAGCTAGGTTTCTTAACATATCCTCCATCTAGGTCTATATACTTCTGAAGGTGATGTTTCTGTCTCCATAACACTTCCTAGAAGAATTCAGTGCTCCTCAGTTTATACCACATCAGAATGACAGTTTTTGGCATCCTTGAGGGACTCAATTTGTGTTCCTTTGAAACATTCTTTGAGTTTTAAGAACAAATTGTAGTATGAAGGGCAAGATCGGTGCTGGAGGATGAATGTGGTATGGTTTCTTAATGAAATTCCCATAGGACAACAATTTCTACCTTTGCAGAATGAGCAGGAGCACTGGTATGATGGGGGCGGGGAGGGGGAATCCTACACAATGTCCTGGCCTTTGTCTGACCAATGCAGTTTCCCATTTTCTTAAAAACTTTATAATAAACCCCTATCGTTGTCCTGCAATCAATCAATGTAATCAAGATGTATTGATCATTACTGGTGATTGGAATATAAAGGTTGGGAGGAAAGAAGAGGGATAGTAGTTGGAAAATATGGCCTTGGTGATAGAAATGATGCTGGAGATCTCATGACAGAATTCTGCAAAACCAATGATTTGTTCATTTCAA
>NW_006408573.1:690021-692569 GCF_000296735.1 Chrysochloris asiatica
AGACCAAGATGGCCAAACTTCATCTCTCATACTTTGGACATATTGTCAGGAGGGACCAGTCACTGGAGAAGGATATCATGTTTGGTAAGGCGGAAGGTCAGAGAAAAAGACAATGACCCCCAACGACATGGATCAGCCAAGTGACAGCATTGATTGACTCAAATGTGGCAACAGTAGTGAGGTTGGCCCAGGATCGGGCAGTATTTCGTTTTGCTGTGTATAAGGTCGCTATGAGTTGGTACCAACTTGATGGCACCTAACAACAACAACATGGTTTTTCTGTATCCTTTGAGAAAATCTATCAAGATAACTCCTTTAGGATCCCATAAAACAGTCGCCATAACTTTCAGAGCTGACCTCTCTGGACTGTACCAACAACAAGAACAACATGGGTGTGAGGTGGTATCTCTTGGTAGTTTAAGCTACTTTTTAAGTAACCCAGAAGATATCCTATTTTCTAGGATCGTGGAAGGGCAATCTTGCTAAACTTTTCTATCAAGACTTTTTAACTGACCTAGCAGATATCCCTCACAACTTATCTGTCAATTTATTGTACTGTGGTGATTTCTGTGTTGTTGTGATTCTGGAAGCTATGCTTCCAGTATTTAAAATACCAACAGGGTCATCCACAGTGGACAGGTTTCAGTGGAGCATCAAGACTAAAACAAATTAGGAAGAAGGAGAAGCAAACTATTTCTAAGTGGTTAGCTACTGAAAACCATATGAACAGCAGCAAACCATTGTCTGAAATAGTGTCACAAGATGAGACCCTTAGATTGGAAGGCACTCAAGATTTGACTGGGGAAAAGCTGCCTCCTCAAAGTAGACCAGACTCTTGGTGTGGCGCTATAGGATCAGCACTAGACTGCAAATTACAAGGTCAGCAGTTCAAATCCACCAGCTGTCTCTATGAGACGAAACCAATGTCACAGCACTCAACAACAACAACAAAGTAGACCTTAGTGATACAGATGAAGCAAATTTTTGAGACCTCCATTTATTTATGTGGCACAACTCAAAATGAGAAGAAACAACCATTAATTATCAGAACATGGAATCTATGAAGTCTAAATCAAGGAAAATTGGAAGTCATCAAAACTGAAATGAAACGCATAGATACCACTATCTTAGGTGTTAGTGAGCTAAAATGGACTGATACTGGCCATTTTGAATCAGATATGGTGTACTATGCTGGGAACGACAAATTCAAGAGGAATGACATCAGCTTCATTATCAAAAAGAGCATTTCAAGATCCATCTCAAAGTCCACTGCTGTCTGTGATAGGATAATATCCACATGCCTACAAGGAAGACATTTAATACTTGTTATTCAACTTCAAATTATTTAAATTTACAACAACCATCAAAGCCAATGATGAAGAAATTGAAGAATTCTACCAACAGATCTGTGTTGGAAGAAGTGCAGCCAGAGTGCTCCTTGGAGGCCAGGATGGCCAAACTTCATTTCTCATATTTCAGACGTATTGTCAGGAGGGACTAGTTGCTGGAGAAGGATATCATGTTTGGAAAGGTGGAGGGTCAGAGAAAAAGAGGAAGACCCTCTGTGAGATGAATTGGCAAAGTGGCAGCATCTATGGGCTCAAGCATGGCAACAATTGTGAGGTTGGTCCAGGATCGGGCAGTGTTTCGCTCTGTTGTACATAAGGTCGCTATGAGTCGGTACTGATTCAATGGCACCTAACAACAACAACAATCAACACTTCAGTCTGAAATTGATCAAACATGTAATCAAGATGTATTGATCATTACTGTTGTTTGGGATGTCAAAATTGGAAGCAAAGAGGAAGGATCAACAGTTGGAAAATAAGACCTTGATGATAGAAACTATGCTGAAGATATGTGGTAGAATTTTGCAAGACCAGTAAGTTAGTCCTTGCAAATCTTTTGTCGACAACATAAAAGGTGCCACCTGTACTTCACCAGAGAAACAGGAATTAAATTGACTACATCTGTGGGAAAAGACAATAGAGACGTTCAACAACATCAGCCAAAACAAGGCTGGGGTGGATTGTGGAACAGACCATCAATTGTTCATACACAAGTTTAGGCTAAAGCTGAAGAAACTTAAAATTCCACAGGATTCAGAATATGACCTTGAGTACTTCGTCGTCGTCAAGTGCTGTCGAGTCAGTTGAGACTCATAGCGACCCTGTATAGAGTTTCCAAGGAGCAGCTGGTAAGCTTGAACCGCCGACCTTGCAGTTCAAACGGCTTTGCAGTCTGGCGCATTAACCCACAGTGCCACACCAGTACATCCCACCTAAATTCAGAGCTCATTTCAAGAATATATTTGATACATTAGACACTAATGACCGAAGATCAGAGGTGTCGTGGAATGACAAGAAGAATATCATACATGAAGAAAGCAAAAGATCAGTTAAAAGACAGGAAATAGAAAATAATCAAATTGGGTGCCAGTAGGGAACTGAAACTTGCTCTTGAACATAGAGAAGCTCAAGGGACTGGAAGAAATATTGAAGTAAAAGAACTGAACAGAAAATCGCAAGGGGCAGCTCAAGAAGACAAA
>NW_006408573.1:693469-705061 GCF_000296735.1 Chrysochloris asiatica
TGGAGGAAGACTCATTAACAACCTGCAGTTTTCAGAGGACACTACACTGCACGTTGAAAGCAAAGAGGATTTAAAATACTTAGTGATGAAGATCAAAGGCTCCAGCCTTCAGTATTAATTGCAGCACAATGTAAAGAAGATGAAAATCCCCACAAATGAAACAATTAATAATATGATAAATGTAGAAACAATTGAAATTGTCAAAAACCTCATTTTGCTTAGTTCCACAATCAATGTTCATGGAAGGAGCAGTCAAACGCCAGATTGTATAGGCAAATCCGCTGCACAAAACCTCTTTAAAGTGCTAGAGAGCAAAGATGTCATTTTGAGGACTTGACAAGAGCCATGGTATTTTCAATAACCTCATATGCATGTGAAAGTTGGACAGTGAATAAGGAAGACTGTAGAAGAATTGATGCATTTGAGTTATGGTGATGGAGAGGAATATTGAAAATATTCCTGGAAGAACAAACCAGTCTCTCTTGAGAGAAGTACATCCTCTCTAACTTTAGATGTGTTATCATGAAAGACCAGTCCCTGGAGAAGGACCTCATGCTTGGAAAAATGGAGAGTCAGAGTAAAAGGGAAATACTTCAAGAAGATGGATTGACACAATGGAAGCAACAATGGGCTCCCACTGAATGACTATAGTGAGGATGGCCCAGGACTGGGCAGTGTTTCATTCCATTGTGCATATGGTCACTATGAATTGGAACCGACTCAGTGGCATCTAATAGCAACAACTGTAGCAGATACTCTCAGAAGCCATTATTTTGACCAGACCTTTTTGGAAGGCAACCTAATGAGACTAAAACAAATGCATTCTCAGAGAACTTGTGTGCAGTTGTGTATTCATTGCAGAGACATATTTAAATGTATTTCATGTGGAATAAACCCATGCATATATGAAGTGGAACCATAGCAGTAATACTTCTTATTTATCTTCATATTTCAGATTAGCACTGGATTTTGAACCACAGGTTTGAGGTTCAAACTTACAAAGTTTAAAGCCTCAGATACCCTATATAGAAGTAGCTATGAGTTGGAACAGACTCCATGGCACTTAGCAACAACAACAGCAATTTATAAATGAGAATAATAATAGCATCTTGTCTAGGAGTTGTTGCTGTTGTTAAGTACTGTAGAGTGGGTTCTGACTCATAGCGAACTTGCATAGGGTTTCCAAGGAGTGGCTGGTGAGCTTGAACCGCCGACCTTGCTGTTCAAACCGACTTGGAAATCCAATGCATTAACCTGCAGTGCCACACCAGTCCAGGAGTGGGTAACCTTTTTTCTGCCAAAAATTATAACATCATTTTGAGGCCATTCAAAATTATCAGTTTAAAACTTAGCCTGCTATATTTGGTCAAACATTTAATTAACTCGCTCATAATGTGATGTCTGGTGGTGCTGTGGGTTAATGCGCTGGCTGGCAAAGTCAGTTTGAACCAAAAGGTGAGTGGTTCAAGCTTACCAGCCACTCCTTAGAAACCCTATACAGGGTCATTATGGTTGGAACCGACTCCACAGCACTTAACAACAACAACAATGTGATAGCTGGAGTTGCGGTTGCCTTGTCAGGGCCAGATCAAATGATTTTGCGAGCCTTATGTGGCCCATAGGAGTCCTGGTGTGGCACTGTGGATTAATGTGCTAGACTGCAAAGCCATTTGAACTACAAGGTCAGTGGTTCAAGCTCACAAGCTACTCCTCAGAAACCCTACCCAGGGTTGTTATAGGTAGGAACCAACTCAACAGCACTTAACAACAACAACAACATGTGGCTCACAGGCCGGACGTTCCCCAGCCATGATATATCCATAGTGTCATTGCAAAAATAAAATAAATACTACATGGTTAGTGCCTGGGGTATGGTAAGTACTCAAAAACATTAGCTGGTTCGCTGGCTGTGTGCCATGAAGTCAGTTTCAACTTGTATAGGATTTCCAAGGCTGTAGGTCTTTACTGGAGTAGAAAGCCTCATCTTTCTCCTGCAAGCACCTGGTGGATTTGAACTTCTGACCTTGTGGTTCGTAGTTCACCACATAGCCCACTAAGCCAACAAGTAAATGTATAAATCATAAGAGATCTTCTGAAATATAAAAATTAGGTCATCTGCACAGGTCCTTAATGCGGAGGCCTTTAGCCCCACATCTAGGTTTCGGTGATGCTGTAAACTTTGGGGGAGAGCATATGTGAATCTTCCTAGGAGGAGTGCAACTGTATCACATCCTCAATGATACCCCCAAAGGCTTAGGCTCCCTAGTTGGAGTCTACATCTTCCAAGATGAAGGGTTCTAAAGCCGCCAGCAGCATCCCCTCTCCCAGTCTTCATAGCCAGACCCTCAGGACCCACATTAGTCCACGGCCAACATCTTCTTCCCTAAGGAGCCATGCCAGTTTATTTCGCTGAATCACATTAAATCTAGTCTAAAGAGTTGATGAATAGGTGTCCCTAGTTGGGGCAAATGGTTCATGTGCCCACCTGTTGGAGTTTTGAGTGCACCCAGAAGCACCTTAGAAGAAAGTCCTGACAATCTACTTCTGAGAAATCAGCCATTGAAAACCCTATGAAGCCCAGTTCTATCCCGACACGTACAGGGTCTCTACAAGTCAGAATTCACTAGACCGTAACTGGTAGTTAAACAGATGGATAAATCCATAGATACATTTTGTCACTTAATTGATCAGTATGGCTAAAGTAACCAGCTGGGCCATTGAATTGGTCAGAACTATTTCACGTTAAAGGAGTCCTGGTGGTACAGTAGTTAAGCACATGGTCACTATCTGAAAGGTTGGGGTGGTTCGAGCCCACCAATTGCTCCATTAAAATAGATGCAGCAGTCTGTTTCCATAGAGATTTACAGCATTGGAAAGCCTATGGGCTAGTTTTACTGAGTCCTATAGACCATAGAAGAATTGATGCATTTGAATTATGGTGTTGGAGGAGAATATTGAAAGTGCCATGGGCTGCCAAAAGAACCAATAGATCTGTGTTGGAAGAAGTGCTCTTTGGAGGCCAGGATGGCCAAACTTCATCTCTTATACTTCAGATATATTGGCAGGAGGGACCAGTCGTTGGAGAAGGATATCATGTTTGGTAAGGTGGAGGGTCAGAGAAAAAGAGCAAGATGGATTGACCAAGTGGCAGCATCAATGGGCTCAAGCATGGCAACAGTAGGGAGGCTGGCCCAGGATTTGGCAGTGTTTCGTTCTGTTGTGCATAGGATCACTATGAGTCGATACCGACTCGATGGCACCCAACAACAACAACGTAGTCAGTATTGACTCCACAGCAATGGGTTTGTATTTCAAGTTCAAGCCACAGAAACCTAACTCACTTTTGATGAGATAAGCATAAGAATAGTGTTTGTTCATGTAAACAACAGGAATGCATCTAGTTTCAGTCAGGATTCTATCCAGATGCTGAAACAAGTTCATCAAGTCTCTTCATCTCTCGTCTCTACTGTATTCTGGGTTGTGTTCATTCAAGTGGCAATAATAAAGTTCAGCAGCTGGCAAGCCAAGCCCACACTCAAACCCATTCCCATCGATTGATGCCAACTCATAGAGACCCTACAGGACAGGATAAAACGGTCCTACAGGGTTTCCAATACTATAAATCTTTACGGAAGCAGATTGCCATGTCTTCCTCTCATGGAACTGCTGGCAGGTTCAAATGACCAACCTTTTGGTGGTTATCAACTGAGTGCCTTAAACATTCTTTGCATGCTGGTCATCTCAGCAAAAAAGAGAGCTCCTCTTTTGCAACAGTCTCAACCTGGTTTGAAGATATGTTCTAATTGTTGCATTTTATGGTGACCCCCAAATGGAGTCCTGGTGTGGTGCTGTGGGTTAATGCACCAGACTGCAAAGCCA
This sequence comes from Chrysochloris asiatica, assembly GCF_000296735.1. Classification (NCBI taxonomy): domain Eukaryota; kingdom Metazoa; phylum Chordata; class Mammalia; order Afrosoricida; family Chrysochloridae; genus Chrysochloris; species Chrysochloris asiatica. Next base: position 697,349 of record NW_006408573.1, read on the forward strand.
TTTGAACTGCAAGGTCACCCATTCAAACTCACCAGTCACTCCTTGGAAACCCTATACAGGGTCGCTATGGGTCAGAACTGACTCAATGGCACTTAACAACAACAATAATGGTCACCCCATGTGTTTCAGGGTAGAACTGCTCCATAGATTTTTCTGTCTGTAACCTTTATGGAAGGAGTTCTGGTGATGTAATGGTTAAGTCCTTGGCTGCTAACCAAAAAGTTGGTGGTTGGAACCCACCCAGCCTCAGTGATCTGCTTCCATAAAGATTATAGTCAAGAAGTCTGTATGGAATAGTTCTATTATGTCACATGAGGTTATTATGAGTTGGAATTGACTTAATGACACCCAAAAACAACAACGAAAAAAAAAAAAAAAAAACACAAAAAACAAATCTTTACAGAAGCAGATCTCTAGGTTTGTCTTCCCTAATGTTACTGGGTGGGTTGGAACCATGAATCTTTAAATTAGTTGTTATTGTTTTGTTATCAAGTCGGTTCTGACTCATAGCAACACTGTATAGGAGGGTTTCCAAGGTGGGTTTGAACTGTTGACCATTGGGTTAGTTGTTGCTGTTGTTAAGTGCCATTGAGTCAGTTCTGACCCATAGGGTTTCCAAGGAGCAGCTGGTGAGCTTGAACTGCTGACCTTGTAGTTCAACTGGCTTTGCAGTCTGGTGCATTAACCCACAGTGCCACACCAGCACTAGTAGATGAATGCAAACCATAACACATAGGGTCACATTGAGTAGTGGGAACCTACTGTGTGCCAATACACTTGATTTGGTTTTGTTGTGTTCCCATCTTGGTCATTGGTTCACTTGCCATAACCAAGGCAGTAAAAGATTCTGATTAGTTAGCTGGAGGTCCACCTCTAGAGTTAGGGAGAAAATCCTATGGTTTCCCAGAGAAATTTGAGTGTTATTACCTGAAGAAAGGAAAAAGGATGTTGGATTGGCTAAAAATGACAGCTGTTTTCTAACCAGTCACTTGTCATCCCAAAGATACCACCTCTGTGTTGGTTTATCCAAAACACAGTGGCCAAGTCAGTTTCTGATTCTGCAGTACTATGCCTCAAGATTAGGCAAAAGACTTGCAAAACAATGGATGGTGTTGGCTTTTTCCAACAGATGAGCCATGCAGACAGAGCTCCAGCTACTTTCTCTCCTCTTCCTTCGTAGCTCTCCTCTGTGTGTTTCAAGTCTCGCATTAGCCTGTCAGAAGGGAATGATTAACATGTATTTTGATTTCGGTTGAAAACACGTTGTTTCAGAAATAAAGTTGGCATGGCAGGCATGTTGGTTGATTTAATCTCTGACACAAGAAGCTTATTTATAGCATCACAGCCTTCTGAATGTTTAAAAACTCAAGCATTATAAGCCTGCTGTGCTTTTCCTGCGAAGGATGAACAGCACTAAATGAATAATGCCACCTGGGCCAGCAGCAGACACGCTTCAGAATCAAACCGCTTTCATCTGCTGCTGGGATGTGCGAACTCTTCTGTGCTGAGGGTGGGTTGGTCCTGCAGGATCGATCTATTCCACTGGTCCACAACCTGGACCTGGATCTCACATGGGAATAGGTTCATTCCTGACCCCATTTCCTAACCTGCTCTCATTGTCTCTTCCAAACTTTAGTATGGTGAATTATTTGATATGGCTCTTATGCTATAGTCTTTATGGTGGTGGTGGTTATGTGCTGTGGAGTTGGTTCTGACTCATAGCGACCCTGTACGAAGTTTCCGAAGCTTTAAATCTTTATGGGAGCAGAAAGCTTCATCTTTCTCCCGGGGAACAGCTGGTAGGTTTGAGCTGCTGACCTTAAAGTTCGCAGCCCGATTTGTAACCACTATGCTACCAGAGCTCCTTAACCACTATGCTATAACTCCTACCAAATGACTGGGTGTTGTTGTTAAGTGCTGTCCAGTTGGTTCCGACTCATAGTGATTCTGTGTAAGGTTTTTGTGGAGCAACTGATGGGTTTGAACTGCCAAACTTGTGGTTCACAGTCTGTTGCTGATCCTACAGCGTCACACCAAGAATCTAAGTGACTGGGAAGAACCATGCAAATATGAGGAGCTTGTGGCTCATCAAGGGGATTAGATAGCCTGCTGATAGTGTAAACAAGGTGCACTCATCCTTGTGGGTGGGACAAGACAAATAAGCTCTAGGGAACCCTAATGGGTCAATGATGTCATCCTACTCAGTTTAAAATGAGTCATTCCCAAAGTGGGAGTGGGGGATCTTGTGGCCATCAAGAAAGAAGAACCAGGTGTAGTGAGGCCTTTAGACCCAACATGCCTGTGCTGAACGTCCTTGATCCAGGAGACAGAGTGGCTCCAGAGGTGGTAAGAAGCCAGGGCCAAGAAATGGAGACAGAGAAGCAGCAGACACAGAGGCAGCAGAGTGAACTTGAGACAGAGAGCTGAGTGTCTCCAGGCATTCAACTGGAACCAAACGTGGAGATGGTCCGTGTGTGTAGGTCTGCAAACGTGGAGATGGTCCATGTGTGTAGGCCTGCAAATGTGGAGATGGTCTGTGTGTGTAGGTCTGCAAACGCACAGAGTTAGAGCTGAGTATGTCCAGGCTGGTGGGGTTCCTTTGGACATAAAAGAACTTTGAAACATTTTCACTAGCATAGGCAGAGGCTGAGAGGCCAATGCCTAGCCCAGCCTTCAGGTACTGCTGAGAAGAGGCAGTTCTGGTCAAAAAACTATAGCCTCAGTTGTTTGAGATTCTGCCTTGTAACCTGTTGCTTTCCTAATAAATGCCCTGACTGTGAGCATCGTCTGTGAGTTCGGTCTGGTCACTAAAAATGAGTTATCAAACCTGGCAGAGAAGTAGTGTGCTGTGGGTGGGATGGTGGAAAGATGGAGGCTTGTCTGACCTCCGTCTGGTTCTTCTCCCCATTGGTGAAGTTAGAGGAGGTCAGACACCAACACTGTCCCCATGCCATTTTTGCACACACCTCTCCTGGATGGCTGGAGAAATCCACGTTGAATGAGTCACTCTGGGTAGTGCAAATGGTTAAGCATTGGACTACCAGTAAAAAGGTTCGAATCCACTCATGGACACCTTAGAAGAAGGATCTGGAAATCTGCCTATGAAAGGCCATAGACTTGAAAATCCTATGGTGCAGCTCTACTCTGCACACCCGCACCTGGGGTCGCTATTAGTCAGAATCGATTTGATGGCAAACGGCTCTGTGTTGCGCTTGCCCCAAGACAGCCTTTCTTGAGCAGTCCTAGCCCACTAGACATGTGTCAAGAATATTTTTGAGATGTGGTGTTAAATCAATTTGAGCTACTCTCCTCATTTTCCAGGTCAGATAAGTTTCAAACAGTACATTTTCCTCCAACAACTAAATCTCACTAAAAATAGATATTGGTGACAGGAATGTGGGCTAATTTAGGTGTTTAATTTCACCTTCCTGTCACAGGAGAAACTGATTATGCTTAAGCTAAAAGGTAAGTTGTTCTGGATGTATTTCAGACAGTCAGGCAGAGGACCCCAGATAACTCCTACAAGTGTATAACATTTTGTATTCATTTACAAGCAGGGATCTGCAGAATCAACACTAAATTTCTGAAAGCAGTATGCTTTTAAAGGTGGAAAGATCTCCGAAAACTCATTTCTTTGTATCTCAGTGTCTGAAATTAGGATTTGGGTATTAGGCAGAAAACAGACTGCATGCATTTTATTATTTTTTATTGCTGTAAAAATATATATAACACAATATTTGCCAATTCAACTTTTTTTCCGGTGCGCAATTTATTGATATCAATTACATTAACCATGGTGTGCAATCACCGCCTGTAACCGATGTCAAATCTCCCATCCCCATAAACAAACTGCATGCATCTAGATCAAGATAACACTACCTCTATCTAGAATCCAACTACAAACATATTCCACACCAAGAGTTTCTATAAGGAATAGAACACAAAGCAGCTAGAAAATTATACTTCAAATCACAAACTTGATTACAGGAAAATTTTCATCAAAGAAAGAAAGCTTTCAAAGGTAGGCCAGGAACCTCTAGAAGAGGCACATGACTACCCTTGTAATTACTAATGTTGGGTGTTATTATAAAGGCCAGGTTTCTGCACCGGAAATAAGAACAGGTAGCTGATAAGCAGAAGAGTTCTTATGGGGGTAAGCATTAAAATAAGGCTGATCACAGATCATGCACCCTTGTAATGAGAAGACACTGAGTAAGATTTTGATCCAGGAGTTAAAACTGGGTTTGAATTCTGAATGCACCATTTATGTGACCATGAGCAAGTCATTTCTCTCTAACCCTCAGCTTCCTCTTCTGTATAATGGCAGCAATGATATTATCTACTTCATAGGGTTGTCATGAGAATTAAACAAGATAAACTGAATGTCAAATAAGGTTTCTCTGGGTCACTGAAGGCCAAAAAGTCCATCACTGCCAATCACCCTTGTAGGGCATCTTACAAAATTGTAAAACTGTTTTGTTGGTATTGGGTTTTCTTACTCTGCGCTTACCAATCGTCTTAAAAAAGGAAGAAATTTGATTGGGAAGACCAGTTCTGAGAATTAAAAAAAAACAAACAGAAAAGATTCAAGTCTGCTGAAAAAACCCTTCATGGACCTGCCCTGTAATCTTATTGCTGCAGACATTAGAAAGGGTCTCCCCAGGCCACTCAATGTTGGCCAAAAGGAAGTATTTGACTCTGTTGTGGTCACTAGGAGTTCAGCAATTTGGGCTGAGAGAAAGGCACAGGTGGAGAAAAGTACCTGAGTATTCAGCCAACACTGGGGTACCACGACACACATTTAGAGTGTGACTAACTGTGAAAATGAGGGCTGCATTGCTCTGTGCTCCTAATTAACTCATGGTGTTGAAGGTGATTACCTATGAACTGTTTTCTTCCCCATGCCTTTGTTGACATAGAGAATGACCAAATTCCCTTGTGCCAGGCCTGGCATGGTGTGTGTGTGTGTGTGTGTGTGTGTGCATGCATGCATACTTGTGTTAAATGTTAAATACCTGACTTCTGATTTTAAGCTTGTTATGTAGAATGTCAAAGCTGGAAGGGTCCTGACACATTACCAGGCAAATATTAACTGGACTTCAGTTATTTATGTACAACCTTTCAAATGTTTTCACTAACTCTTTTTAAAACTTAAATAAATGTATTTTTAAAAGGAAACCTTATATTGCAATAATACATAGACACTCAGCTTTACTTACCATGGGAGAAGATAACAGACAACAACAAAATAAACAAAGCTATCAGAGTCCTGGTGTGGCACGGTAGGATAAGCAGTGTATGCTAACCACAAGATCCATGATTCAAACCTACCAGCCACTCCTCAGAAACCCTATAAAGGGTCACTATGCTTGGAACTCAACACTGGTTCCTGCAGAAGCGGCCTGCTCTTAAAAAAAAAAAAGAATGTCAAATGCTACGTAGGTACTAGGACACCCAGGGTCTAAAGAAAATCAGCAAATTCTCTGCATCTTGGTGCTCCAATGACCACAGCCTGGGGCCCACCCTGGTAACATTTGTTGGCACCAAAATCTCAAGGTCATCATTACCTGATTCTCATTCTCTCCCCAGGTCCAATTGCCCCCTATACCCCATGCCCCCAAAGTTACTGTGCTCTGCAGAAAGAAAGATTGTGACAGTAAATACCCATTTCTTAACTATTTTCCCTGAACATCTATCCCACCTCCTTGTCTTCAATGATTCCTGATAGTCCCTAAGTGTTCAAGTAGGATTTCTGGAAGCAGGTGCTGAAAGGGAATTTGGCTTACAAGATATTTATTAGGGATAGACCCCTATGGACACAGGGCAGGAAGCAGGATGTAGCATAGGAAAACATTGAACTGTGTTTCAGGCCCAACCAATTCTGGCCAGGATGAATGGAGCTCATCAGAGTTGTCCTCTGGTGACTAAAATGGTGAGAGCTTCACATCTGGCCAGTGCTGCCACCAGTAATTGGATATGGGCCATCTGGAAGGGTGTGCCCTTGGGGGAACTGGCAGCCCTGAAGAAGTCATTGTTGGAGCTTGTCAACCGACAACCCCTCTAGCAGGGAGGCACCAAGTTCTTCCTTGGAGAGGGAGCTGGATGTCACATCTCTGTGTTCAACTCACACACCCTTCCCAGATAAAAACAACCCAGACCTGTTGCTGTCAAATTGATTCTGACTCATGGCAACCCCATGTGTGTCAGAGTAGAAATGTGTTCCACAGCGTTTTCAATGACTGATTTTTTTGGAAGTAGATTTCTCCTAAGGTATCTTTGAGTGGACTTTAACCTCCAATTTTGCTTAAAGATTGTGTCACGCAGGGATGTTATTCACAACGCCCTGCCTCTCCATCAAGTTGGCTTTGCCTTTTCATACCTGAAGGTGTGTCAATGTGCTCCTCACTCCTCACTTGCCTCTTTCAGTCCAATTCTCCCCTCTCTTCTGAAAGCCCTGTGTGGTCAAGTTCATGAGTTCAGACTCTATCTTAGCTGGTCCATACCGTACAGTTGCACCTGTCTTATGCACTGGTTAACACAAGCTTACTCCTATCCTACTCACCATGGCTATCACCATTCCTGGTGACTTCAACACTCAACATCCTCAAGTCCAACTGTGTGTCCTGTATCTCAGCCAATGATCATTAGCACCTCATTCTCATGAATTCTCTTTGTAGCTTATACCATTATGATATTGTTCATATTTGCTGAGTTTTTTGTTTTCTTGTCTGACTCCACTCCCTCCCTCTGAATGTAAGATCCCTAAGCGTAGGGTTCCCTTCCAACATGCTCACTGCTTCATCCTCGGTACTTAGAATGTGCTTGGCAAATATTAATTATTCTCAATAAGCATTTGTTGAATGAATGAATGCACCAAAGTGAGATGTTCTTGAGGTGATGATGACTAAGAAAAATGCAAAATGTAAATTATGGTTTTGTTTTGGAATGCTTCAATGTTAATTAATATCCTGGTCTCTTAAAGTCTTCTTGTGTGTCCACACCTTACACTTGGGGATACACGGATCTGATTCAGCCTGTCCTGTTCAGTGATGTAGACGCTGGCATGGACTTGTCTGAGGTCTCAGGAAATGCACCTTTAGATGGAGGTAGGTTAAAGAGAGTCAGACTCCCTATTCAAACATCTCCATACAACATGGTCTGTTGTCTTTTACTGAGGAGATTTTTGTCATTTCACTAAGTGGCATTGTGAAAAGAACTGGTCTTATGAAGGGCTGGCATCAAATTTTAGCTTCACTTCATACCAGCTGAGAGCCTTGGGCAGTTGCTCATCCTGGAAAATGCGGATGCTGACTGCTCTTTGTGGAGTTGGGAAACTTAAATGGACTATAAATGAAAAGTCCCCAGCAGTGGCTGGTGTATGACCAATACCTAATAAAAGTTAGTTTCCATCCTAAGATATTCATTCCATATTTAAGTAATTTGTTGAGTTCCCTTGTATTCATTCATCATCAAAAAGAACATATCAATATCTATCTTGAAATACAACGCTGTCTGTGATAGGATACTATCCATACACCTACAAGAAAGACCAGTGAATACAACTATTATTCAAATTTACACACCAACCACTAAAGCCAGTGAAGATGAAATTGATGAATTCTACCAACTTCTTTAGTCTGATCAAACATGCAATTGAGATGTATTGATAATTACTGGTGATTGGGATGAAAAAGTTGGAAGCAAAGAGGAAGA
>NW_006408573.1:705176-709181 GCF_000296735.1 Chrysochloris asiatica
TATATACATGGACCTCATCAGATGGAATACATAGAAATCAAATTGACTACATCTGTGGAAAGACAGAGTGGAAAAGCAAGGCCAGGAGCAGATTGTGGAACATACCATCAATTGCTCATATGCAAGCTCAGGCTGAAGAAGAAGATAATTAAAACATGTCCAAAAGAGCCAAAACATGACCTTGAACATAACCCACTTAAATAGATTTGATGCATTAAAAACTAAAGACCAGAAGAGCTGTGGGATGACATCAGGCTGACCCTGGTGGTGACAATTTTCAGAGCACAAGCTTTGAGGTCAGATTGATTCAAGTCCAAATCCTGCTTCTGCTACTTATTGGCTGTGTAACAGTTTGTGTGACAGAGTACTCATCTCTTAGAGTTTCTGCTTTCTGACATCTACAGTGAAGAGAGTGCAGGATCTTTCTTGTGAGATTAAATAAAATGATCCATGTAAACACTGCAACACTGTGTCTAAAACATACAATGCCCGGTACACATTATTAGCCTTGGAACACCTGCTTCTTCCACCAAATTCAGGTTGGAGGTAGATTTAGACAGAAGGGGAGGAGCATCAAGTCCTCAGCTCCCCATATTTTAAATATCCTCTTTGTCCTCCTGTTTACCCACTCTTTCTCATACTCCCGAATTCACACTCTACGTTACATAGCCAGAAAACACCCACGGGCTATGTTAGACTTGGACATACAATGGCCCCTGAAAGAGGGAACAACACTGAACCAATCCTGGGCCAGGAGTCAAAGGTTAGAATTTGTTTCTTGGCTCATTGGCTAACTGACTCCCAACTTTGGGGAAACCCTGTCTCTTTGGACCTCAGTTGCCTCCTTCAGAGGATGGAAATAATAACTCTCCTTTGGAAAATCATGATATGCATCTGTAACAGAGTAAAGGTCACACAGAGTTCATTCCAGCTCTGGCTGAGCCACCCTGTGACCTTGGGAAAGGTTCTCCGGTTTCTCTTTGGTAAAATGGAGGTAACCGCAAGTACTCCTCAGCTGTTGCAAAGGTAAATTGAGTTAGCTAACATTTCTTGAGCTTTTATTACATATCAGCCAGATGCTTTCTAAGAGCTTTGCAAGGATAGAGGTTGTCACAGGTAAGGAAACTGAGGCACTGACAGGGTAAGTGACTTGTCCAATATCACCCAGCTAGGACTTAAGTCCCGACCATCTGGCCTCTGAATGCGCATGAACCTCGACTGCGCACATCCTTCCATGCGTGACACACCACTCAGCGCAAGGTAAACATCAACTATCATTAGGACTCCACAGGAGTTTCTGAGAAGATAAATGAAGGCTCCGCATTAAGAAGGAGACCTGATGGTGCAGTGACTACAGCCTCAGCTGCTCACCACAGCACAAAGATGTGGCAGTCGGCTTCCATCAAGAGTTGAAGGTTTGACACCCTGTGGGGCAGTTCTACTGGGCCCTGTTGGGTCACTATGCATTAGAATCGGTTCCGCAGCAGTGGATTTGGTTTTTATGTGATACCAAAAAAATACTTAGAGAATTGTGAATGTTGTTATCGTTCAGTGCCGTAGAGTCGATTCCGAATCATAACGACCCTGCATAGGGTTTCCGAGGGGCAGCTGGTGAGCTTTAACTGCCGACCTTATAGTTCAAACGGCTTTGCAGTCTGGCACATTAACCCACAGCGCCACACCAGGACTCCAGGAAAATTGTGAATATCATAGTTAAAAAGTCAGTAATGCAAATAGTAACTATTATACCAGGGAAACTGGAAATTAAACAGCCTTGTCTCCCAAATCAGGTGGTCAGGAGACCAAATCCCGCCTACCATCTGTTTGTGTAAATATAGTTTTATTGAAAGTTCTATTATTTTCCAACATTTTATTGTGAATTGAGTAAAGGTGTACAGGGCAAATCATTAGTTTTAAGCTAAACAGATCCCACACTTTGCTTCATTACACGGTTGCAATCCCCTCTATGTACCAACAGTTAACAACAGTATTTACATCTAGTCACTTTCTCTATTGCATTCCTGCCGGTGCCACCTTCACCTTTTCTTCTGCTAACCTCCCTTTTGTTGTATATTGCCTGCCTTGTCACTCTTGTTAACATGTGTTTACCTTCTAGTCCATGAAGACCTCCTCCACCCCACACCCCACACCCCAAAACCATCATAGATTGTTTCTTTTATTAAGAAAACCTGAAAAAAGTTTCAATTTGAAACACATCCTGCACATTTGTTTTGTATTATCAGCAGCTACCTTTTTTAAAAAAATGCTTTGTTGTGAATTATGTGATAGTTTACATGGGTGAACATTATTAGTTGCACATTCATCCTATGGTATATCATTTCATTACCATGGTTACAATTCCTTCCATGCATCATCAACAACCAACTTACCCTGCAAGCCTGCCTCCCCCCTACCTCCCCTTCATCAGCACACAGCCCCTCTCCCTCTCTGGGTCTAAAGTCCCCAGCTGCTCCATCTCTCCACGGCATCATCTCTGCCTCCATCTATGACATCACTGCTTCTCTGGGTAGGGTCCCGCTCTCAGCTCTTCCTCGATGGTCCCAGGGACCTCGGCTCCTAGACTGCAAAGTTAATCACTCCCCTCCTTTGCTACAAAATGTCTACCTTTACATTTCAAACCCTCACAATCACTCCTGATAATTATTCACTATAGTATCACAAGAGACCTATCTGCATTTCCTTTCATCAGCCCTGCCTAGACAGATTGGATACTACTCAGTGGAGGTTCTACTTTCCTCTATACCCTCTGGATCTAGGTTCCCTCTTGAAAGCTTGTAAGCCAGTCACTTCTTGCCTTTGAAGCCACCCCATTTTGGGTAGCCAATGTCTAAGTTGCCCATCCCTGTCTACTCTGTATATGGAGGGGTGGGAATGATCCTTGCTGTAAAGATTTGTTCCCTCTTTTGAGCTACTGCATCCATAGGTGTAGGTCAAGTTGATCAAATTGTATCAGATTACTCTTTTTTTCCCCTCTTCTTTCTTCTTCTAGTTGAGCTCTGATCATCTAGTCATTGAAGCCAGGTCAAGTGGGGATTATCTGCAAGTGTGGGTGTTCTTATACATATGCCCTCTCTTCTTAGCTGGACACTTCACTCTCCACTCTAGTCCTCTGTGGCTGTGTCACTGACTCTGAGTCTCCCAGGTCTTGCCACACTGCTGGCCAACCAGGTCTCCACCTGGGGTTCACAGGAGTCTATTGAACATTGTAGGGCTTAGCTCGCCACTTCATTGATATTTTTCCCTTGCTTCCCCCTATCGGTGATGAACGTGGTCACCAATCAGAGTGCGTATTCCCATTGAGTCTTAGTCTTCAAAGGGAGTTTGCTCTGAGGGGACCCAACCACTTGCCTTGATGTATCCTGGGTGAGCAACTTGCTTGTTCTTGTAGTAATCAGTCGGTCTGCCTATATTGTTTTGTATATTTCCTGTCAGTTTTCCTTTCAAGAAATATGTTCATTCTTCTAGTTGCTCCAGCCTGGTCTGCTTGTCCTTTCAAGTGGAAATTTCCCTCTTCTGAAGATTCTGGATGCTGTTCAGGATTCCACCTATGGTCTTACATAATGCAGAGGTGCCACAGGAAGCTTCCTTCCCTGGGAACGTTGTAGCCCCATTTTAGGTGTTCCAATCTGTTATAGGCAGAAGACGGACTTACAAGCTTTCTATGGTGATATTTCTGGCTATTCCTTTCCCTCCCTCTCAAGTGTCTATTTTATAATGATATGCCAGGGAAACCAAGATTCATAAGACAGCCAAGCATCTTAACATTAGTTCCCACCTTTTCCCCATTCCAACCATCTCTTGATCCCTGTAACCCAGAGCCCTGTTGTTCCAAGGTTGTACATACATCACTATTTACCTCTGTCCCACGTAGCCCATGCAAACCTGCCTAATTGTTCTCCCACCTGCTTTGTTCTTCCATTCCCCTCTCCCTTTTTGTATATTGCCCTCCTCCCTAGCATCCAAACTATCCTGTGTCTATTCCCT
>NW_006408573.1:710161-722811 GCF_000296735.1 Chrysochloris asiatica
AACGAGATGGATCGGCCAGGTGGCATCATTGATGGACTCAAGTGTGGCGGTGGTAGTGAGGTTGGCCCAGGATCGGACATTGTTTCGTACTGCTGTGCATGGGGTCGCTGTGAGTCGGTTCCGACTCGATGGCACCTGACAACAACAACAATGACTAGTGATCATGAACATTTCTTCATATGTTTGCTGGCTTCCTGGATCTCCTCCTTAGTGAAGTGTCTGTTCATATCCTGTGCCCATTTTTAATTAGGCTATTTGTCTTTTTCTTGTAGAGGTGTTGTAGTTTCTCATATATTTTAGAAATGAGTCCCTTGTCTGATGTGTCATTGCAAAAGATTTTTTTCCCATTCTGTGGGTTCCCTTTATGCTCCTCTGGTGAAGTCTTTTGATGTGCATACGTTTTAAATTTTAAGTATGTCCCACTCATCTATTTTGTCTACTTTTGTTTGTGTAGTTTTAAAAATGTTTGCTAGTCTGTGTATTCCCTGAATTAGTGCCCTCACATTTGTCCCTAGTTTCTCATTGATGGCCTTCATAATTCTGGGATTCACATTTAGGTCTTTAATCCATGTTGAGTTGGTTTCTGTATAAGGCATAAAGTGAAGGTCTTGTTTTAGTCTTTTGCATATTGCTTTCCAGTTCTGCCAGCACCATCTGTTGAAGAGACTATCACCTCCCTATGCGATATATTTAGGTACTTTGTCAAAAATCAGTTGGCTGTATGTAGATGGGTTAATTTCTAGATTCTCGATTCTGCTCCATTGATCTATGTATCTTACATTGTACCAGTACCAAGCTGTTTTGACCTCTGTAGCCGTGTAGTAAATTTTGAAGTCAGGGAGTGAGAGGTTTCCAACCTTATTCTTGTTCTTAAGCAGTGCTTTGCTTATCCTGGGTCTCTTGCCTTTCCATATAAAGTTTGTAATTGTTTTTTTCCATCTCTTTGAAGAATATTGTTGGAATCTGGATTGGGATTGCATTATATGTGTAAATTGCCTTGGGCAGTATTGACATTTTCACAATGTTAAGTCTTCCTATCCAGGAGTGTGGTACATTCTTGTATTTTTGTAGGTCTCTTTTAGTTTCTTGTAGTAGTGTTTTGAATTTTTCTTTGTATAAGTCCTTTGTTTCTCTGGTTGCATTTATTCCTAGAGATTTCATCCTTTGGGTGGCTATTGTAAGTGGTGTTGCTTTCCTAATGTTGTTTTCAATGCTGTCATTTTTCGTATAGAGGAATCCAACTGACTTTGTATGTTGATCTTATATCCTGCCACTTTGCTGAATCTTCCAATGAGGTCTAGTAGCTTTTTTACTGAGTCTTTGGGGTTTTCTACATATAGGATCATATCATCTGCAAATAGAGAGAGTTTTACTTCTTCTTTGCCAATTTGTTGTTGTTGTTGTTAAGTGCCATTGAGTCAGTTCCGACCCATAGCGACCCTGTAAAGGGTTTCCGAGGGTGTAAATCTTTACGGGAGTGGAAAGCCTCTTCTTTCTCCCGCGGAGCGGCTGGTAGTTTCGAACCACTGAAGGTTTGCAGCCCGATTCGTAACCACTATGCTACCAGTGCTCCTTTTGGATGCCTTTAATTTCCCTGTCTTGCCAAATAGCTCTTGCAAAGACTTCTAGCATAATATTGAATAGGAGTGGTGACAAAGGGCATCCTTGTCTGGTTCCTGTTCACAGAAGGAAGGCTTTCAGTTTGTTGGTTTCGTGTATATGCTCTTAATTATGTTGAGGAATTTCCCTTCTCTTAATTATGTTGAGGAATTACTACTTTGTTGAGTGTTTTTATCAGGAATGGATATTGGCTATTGTCAAATGACTTTTCTGCACCAATCAATATGCTCATATGGTTCTTTTCTTTTTTCTTATTTATATGGTGGATAACATTGATCATTTTTTCTAATGTTGAAGGATCCTTGCATCCCTGATATGAATTCCACTTGATTATGATGTATTTATCTTTTTGGTGTGTTACTGGATTTTGGTGAGAGTTTTTGCATCTATGTTCATAAGGGATATTGGTCTATAATTTTCTTTCTTAGTGACATCTTTCCCTGGTTTATATATGAGGGTTATGCTTGTTTCATAAAATGTATTAGGAAGTTTTCCATCCTCCTCTATCTTCTGGAATAATTTGAGCAGAATTGATGACAGCTCTTCCCTGAATGTTTGGTAGAACTCACCAGTGAAGCCATCTGGGCCTGGACTTTTTTTGGTTGGGAATTTTTTGATGATCTGATCAATTTTTTCTTTTGTTATGGGTCTGTTCAGGTATTCTACTTCATTGTGTGTAAGTTTAGGTAGGTTGTGTCCACAGCTACTTTTGCCCTATTCTAAATCATGCATTTTAGAGTTCACTAATAGTTCAGAAGATTTATTCACCTCTATAATATAAGATGTAGTGCACTCTGCTTCTAAAAATCAGCCAATGAAAAGTCTGTAGATCATAACACTGCCATCTGAAGCTGGTGATATAGCTGGGTCAGGATCAGCCATTGTTTTGTTTTGTTGTTCATGGGGTTGCCATGAGTTGGGGCCAATTCAGTGGCAGCTACCAAGAACAGTGCAATGGGAAGAATATCAGCTCAGAACTTGGAATAAAATATCTGCAAGAAAATGGGCACTTTCTAAGTGTCTAATTGCACTTAATTTGTACAACAAATCCATTCTATAATGGAGAAACAGGCTCAGGTAAGTTAAGTAATTTATTTAAGGCCATGCAGCTGGAAAGTGGAGGAGTCAGGGCTCAAACTCAGATCCAGAGATCCTGGCTGCCTCCTATTCTAGAGCCAGCTTTTCCTCTTCTTAGTCTTTCAGGGAGAGAAATTCCAGACCTCACTCTAGCTCAGGATCATTTTATGAACATGTAAGTCCAAAGCAACCCCTGTTTTCATCCAACCTCCACTTTTCTGTCCACAGAGAACAGGCAAGCCTGGCCCCCCCACCCCAACACGCCTGTGTTGCATGCCATCAGTGATGAAACAGATAGAAACCAATATTCAGAAGGTGTCCTTCTTTTTCTTTTTCTCTCTTCAAGTTCTCACTTCAAAGTCACTTTGGCCCAATTGTTAAAATGTCAAGTATGGGTTTTGTCTTCTTCCCCACCTCTCCTAAGCTTCCTCCTGGTTCCCAGTGTGCTCTGTTTGTTGGCCTGGCCACTGAGAGGGAGAAATTCATTGGTTTCATTAGCTCTTTGAAAACTGAGGTGGGGCTGAGGTGGGGAGGTGAGAAGGTCACGAAGAGTCATGTATCATTCTCCATGAGGCATAATGAACTCGAAGCTGGACTCTAATTTAATTGTCTTCTACTTAATTGAGGAGAAGGCAGTCTGTTCCAAGGTAAACTGACTGAAGAAGGTGAGTTTATTGAAACATAGACAATTCTCATTTGTACCCTGTAGGTGACAGAGAAGCTCTGGCTAAACTGTCTCTCTCACTAAGGAAACCTTCATTGGGGCCTACTGGCGTCCACATTTCCCCCTCTAAACAGACTCATTCTCCCTGCCTCTTTTTCTTTACTTTTAATTCTTTTGTTATCTACACAGATAACATAAAATTTGCATTGTAACTATTTTAATTGTACAATTCAGTGGTATTAATTACATTCACAATGTTGTACAGCCATTATTGTCATCTATTTTCAAAACTTTTTCATCATTACAAACAAAAGCTCTATACCTATTAAACACTAATTCCATTTTCTCTCCTTTCCCCAGTCCCTGGTAATTTTGAATCTTTTTTTTTTTTTTTATCTTTATTTGGCTATTTTAGACATTCCATACAATCAGCATTTTCCTTAAAAGCAAGAATGGCAAGACTATCTCACTTTCGAAATAGAGAAAGACATCAGGCTTGGTAAAGCAAAGGGCCATCCAAAAAGAGGGAAATCTTAAGGAGATGGATTGACACAGTGGCTACAACAATGGGCTCCAACGTAACAATTGCGAAGGTGATGCAGGGCTGGGCAACTGCTAACCTTAAGGCCAGCAGTTTGAAACTACCAGTGGTTCCGTGGGAGAAAGATGAGGCTTTCTGCTCCCATAAAGATTTACAGCCTCAGAAACCCTGTACAGGGTTGCTATGGGTCGGAAATGACTCCACGGCACCTAACCACTACCATATATAAGGTTACTATGAGTTGGAGTCTACTGGACGACACCTAACAACAACAACAGAGATCTCATATAAGTGGCATCATACAAGATTTGTCCTTTTGTGACTGGCTTATTTTACTAAGCATAATGTTTTCAAGGTTCATGTTGTAGCATGAATTAACATTTCTTCGGTGTGTATGTTTTAATTTTATTGTGGGAACATATACAAAACAAAACATATTCCACTTCAATAATTTCTATAAGTACCATTTAATAACATTGATTAGAAGTTAACTTCTTTTAATGGCTGAATAATATTTCAATGGACAGATGCACCACATTTGGTTTATCCATTCACCTATTGTTGAGTTCTTGGGCTGTTAATACCTTTTGGCCATTTGAGTGATGCTGGGACCATCATCTTCCATCCAGCTGCCCATGTCAACAACAAAGGAGTCAACCATGATTCCTCATATCCCCAAGTCTCATCATTCAGCCTATCAGCAAATCACCTCAGCTGCATCAAAATTGATCATCTGTTGCCATCCAATTCCTCCTCCTTGGTTCAAGCCACCAGCATCATTGCTCACCTGGATACTTACCAAGCCTTACTTCTACTCTCCTCCATTTCCAAAGTTCTTTGCCTACCCAACAGCCCCAGTGTAGAAAATCGAAATCAGATGGTATCACTTGAATTAGTTATCTATTACAGCATAACAAAGTACTCCACAATTTCAACAGCTTAAAATAAAAACAAACAAAAATTACAGTTTAGAAAAGTAGCCTGACACCACTTCTGTCCTCCCAAGCCTAACAATGTTGTGTTGGCTTCAGCAGAGTGAGCACATTGTTGAGATGAGATGAACAGGATGAGAGGGTCCTGTAATGTTAGAGGGTTTCTGACCTTGGGTCTGAATCAAGCCTTGAAGAATAAGCAGGTTTTAAATCAGCATAAGGGAGTGGGTAGTGTAAGCAGAAGCAACTGCTCTTACAAAACTGAGGAGGCAGGAAAAGTCATGAAACAGTGAGATGATTGGCTTCAGTGAAATCAAGGCTGCATGCTTGACTATAAATAAAGTAAAAAGGAATGATGTGTGAGGGTAATCAACGGATTAATATTGCAGGTGTCAATAAATATTTATTGCGTAAAGGTATGGGACATAAGATCCAATCCTTTCCCAAGAAAATACCATTGGATAATTACCTTATGTCTCATCTGCTTTCTCTTAATTAACCTAAATATAAAAGTGAGAAAACTGAATAGTCACGTTTTCTGTGTTCTGGATCATATAAGGAAGGTATCAGATATTTTTCAATCGCTCTGATCTAACACAGTTCAAGAAAACTAAATCCTTCCTAACCAGGTGCCTTCAAGTTGATCTCCACTCGTGACAACCCCATGTGTGCCAGAGTAGAACTGTGCTTCATAGGGTCTTCAGCAGTTAATTTTTACAAGTAGATTGCCAAGCATTTTGAGGCATCTCCAGGTGACTCAAACCACCAACCTTTCAGTTAGCAGCCAAGTATGAAAACTTTTTATACCAACAAAGGTCTCTGAATTCTTTTTACATGCTCAGAACTATACACAAACTCAAATAGTAGCGATCCCTAAGCCTGCCTCTGATACTTACTAGTTGAATAACTTGATCACGGTAAATAGCTTTTCTAAGCTCACCTAGAAAACAGATAATAATCCCACATTTAGAGAATATGGAATGTGGTGGACATTATTTGGGCTGCCCTGGATAGCAGATCCCCTCCCTTTTTGTGCTCTGCTCCATGCCTCTTCTCTAATCATGTTACAGAACCCACAGTCCCTCTTTCTTGCTAGAACTATTGTGGGGAGAGCTTATACTAAGTCAAACTGGGCTAGCGATAGGACCTAATCTCTTGGGTATAACTGTTACACTGGAAATGGTTACCCAACATAAGCTGGGCCAATCAGAGCACTTTCCTGGGAATTTTTTTTTTAACTTGGAACCAGGGAGACTGACTAAATTTCAGTTCTTTTCCTCTGAAGATAATTCCGAAATGGTGACAGCAGTGCATCGACAGGAAGCTGCCAGAAATTCAAGCTGGATTCAGAAGAGGATATGGAACGAGGAATAGCATTGCTGGCATTGGGTATTCTTGGCTGAGAGTAGAGAATACCAGAAAGATGTTTACTTGTGCTTTATTGAACTGTGCAAAGGCATTTGACTGTGTAGATCCTAACAAACTGTGGATAACATTGTAAAGACTAAGAATTCCAGAACCCTTCATTGTGCCTGTGTGGAAGATATGCACAGACCAAGAGGCAGTCATTCTAATAGAATCAGGGGATACTGAGTGGTTACAAATCAGGAAAGGTATGTGTTAGCATTGTGTCTTTTTACCATATTTATTCCATCTCTCTATTGAGCAAATAATCTGAGATGCTGGATTATATGAAGAAGAAAGCAGCATTAGAACTGTAGGAAGATAGACTCACTAACAAGCTGTGATATGCAGATAATACCTCTTGCTTGCTGAAGTGAAGAGGACTTGAAGCACTTACTGATGAAAGCAAAGAATACAGCCTTTAGTGTGGATTAAAATTCAATGTAAAGAAAACAAAAATCTTCATAATTGGGCCAATAAATAACATCATAACAAATGGAGAAAAGATTGAAGTTGTCAAAGATTTCGTTTTACCTGGATCTACAATCAATACCCATGTAAGCAGTGGTCAAGAAATCAAGTGACGTCTTGTACTGGACAAATCTGCACAAGAACTTTCTAAAGTGTTAATAAGCTAAGGTGTCCCTTTGAGGACTAAGGTGTGCCTGACTCAAGCCATGGCATTTTTAATCAGCTCGTATGCATGTAACATTTGGACAATGAATAAGGAAGACCAGGGAAGAACTGATGCATTTGGATTTAGGTGTTGGTGAAAGATATTGAATATACCATGGATAGCTATAAGTATGAACAAATCATTTTTGGTAGAAGAACAGCTGGATTGCTTCTTACAAGCAATGATGGTGAGACTTCCACAGGAGGAACCAGTCCCTTGAGGAAGACATCTTGCTTGGTAAAGTAGAGGGTCAGTGAAAAAGAGGAAGACCTTTAATGAGACAGACTGACACCGTGGCTGCAGCCATGGGCAGGAACATAACAATTAGGAGATGGTGCAGTGTTTCATTGTGTCATGTGTTACTATGAGTTGGGATCAATTCAAGGGTACTTAATAACAACAACAACTCCTCTGATAGCCCCTGTCTTTTGGAAGAAGTGGCACAAATAATTAAATGCTCATCTATTAATCACAAGGTTGGAGGTTTGAATTTACCCAGAGGTGCCTTGGAAGAAAGATGGTGATCACCTTCAAAAGATCACAGTCATTGAAGACCTTATGTTGTACTCTGACAAAGATGGGGTAATCATGAGTTGGAATGGACTCAACAGCAACTGCTGTTATGGAAGCGTGATTCTGCAATACTAGAAAGGGTGACTCTTCAAACCAAGAGTAAAGTCAAAGACCAAGAGAAACCATAGGAGAAATATTTCAGTCCCTAGTTCCATCTGTGTCAGGGATCCAGACAACTTTGTCTTCCTAAATCCATGAGTCGATGAAGTTCCCCTTTCTGTTTAAACAAATTTGAGTTGGGTTTATGGCACGTGTAGCCTGAAGAACCCTCCACCTGAGTGCTTGTTATGAAGAAAGAAACCTTATCAGAAGAGGTTTAGTTTAAGGAAAGGTGAGTGATAAGGGTCGAGTCAAGGAAAGGTGTGCATTCCAGGCATTGAGGAGTCATCGAGGCTTTTGAGCACAGAACAGCATGGTGAAAGCAGTTACTTAAGATATGTACCTGGATACGTGTCACCTACGATGAATCCCAGCAGGCAGAGGCTGTAGGCAGGGGGGTGGGTGTGGAGCAGAGGACAAGCCATTGCATTAGCTTTCAACAAGCAATGGAGAGTCATGGGGCCTCACCTTGTTGGCACATGAGCACTGAAAGCTGCCTCTGTGGATCCTTGGGATTGCACTTGACAATGGCCTCATTAGGGAAAAGCTCTATCGACAGTCACATCAATAACTAAATGTGTAATTAACTTAGATCCCCTCCCCAGGGGGGCAGCAGTGGGGAGGGCTGAGAATATAAGAGTTCAATATCATTGTTAAAGCTTTTACTGATGTGTCTTCTTCCAGAGGGTACCATACTGACAGCATGTCTAAATGAGGCTTGATTTGGCAACTCCAACCATCCATTGTGAGCAACATGCCATTGTTGTCATTTGCATTTGGTAACTGTGACTTTTTTTTTGGTCTCTTCTCTCTCCCATAACTTTCTGGTATGGGTTCCTAGACCCCTGTGCTCCTTGGAGGGCAAGTTTCCCTTTCAACACCACAAATACCGTCTCTGCTATTGGGATACAACAGTTAAATAATGTGAAATTGCACTGATGTCAGTGAAATAAAAGTGAGTTTTACAAAACCGAGTTCCTTCCCTGAACATAATAACAGTAAATTTCTAGGGTCCTATAGTGTAATATCCATTAGATTTATTATGTTGCAATTCCCAGTCCCACTAGTTCTGCCTGAGGGTGAGTATATTACATTTCATCATAGTTTCATTTTCTCCTACAGATGAGAAATGGGAATGCGATTGCAGTTATGTAGCATGCATGTGTTAAATCTGATCTCTAATAAAATCAAACACATCACAACTCAAAGCACTTTAGCACAGTGTCGGCAAAATGAAACACCATCTGTCATCATGTAGAGATTGCCTTATTATAACACAAAATCAAACTGCTCAGTGTGAACATTGTTACTTAATAAATGGGTAAATGAAAACTGATAATTATGATCTTATTTATTTTAAATGATTACTTAAAGCTACCAAAAGCACAACATAATTTGTCAATTAGACACTCTGGACCCCATAACAGCATATAGAGCAAACACCCCTCAGTAAAAATTGTAAATAGACTCAGAGAAAAACAAAGGGGCGGGATTGAGAGGAATGTAAAGAACCGCTAGACTGGAGATTATAGCATGTGAGCCCAGGACTTGAGAAATCATGGTCTATCCTGATTAGGTCATTATAATTTCTATAATCAAATGGCCTACTATTTTCACTTGGAAAAAAAATCACCAGTTCTCCATGTAGTGAAAGTTACAGTGACAGATTGAAGGCCCCAAGGAGGGCTGGGAGCACTGTTTTGGCTGTCCGGGCACATCTAAAGGTGTCATGTTGTTCCTAATGGTTGGGGCAAGAGGTCTTTCACTTACTTTCAATCTTTCATTTGACTAGAATACTATAAATCTAGGTTTAGTCATTTCTCTAAAACAGATAAAGTCAATAAACAAAAGTAAGTATTTGGGGAGTGAAGTGTGCAAACACTGAAGAGAGTCCATCATAAAATGGAGGAGGATTTTTGTACTCCTCAGAAAATAACATCGAAACTGCTCCCCATGATCGTAAGTACATAGTAATGTTTCTTCATAATGTCTTTACTCATAATCCTGATTATCAGTCCTGAGAACATGTGGGCTATGTCACGAGTCTGTAGGAGGCTGTCGAGACACTTCCTATCCTTGTGTTAAGCAGCTTCATGTGTTCGTACTACTTGGGGATTAACAATCCAGGACTCTTCCTTTGGCATGGCATCTGGTTTTCAGAGTCTTATAAATACTGCAAATTCTTAGTTCACAAGAAATTGATGGAAGAGTTTCCAGATTTCCCTTAGGCTTCCAAGACTTCCCCTAAGACCTTGAAATGATACCTTAGATGGCAGGGAAATAAATCTAGTCTGAAAAAATATAATATGCTGCTATCTTACCATGTCTCTCCTCTAACACTTTAAAGGGTGGGTTTGTTTTAAGCTACATTCAGAATTATTTTGCTATCTAGTTTCAAAAATACTTTATTAGAAGGTGGTTTCACCTAGAATATTCAGTTTAATTAAGTAAATATTTTGGAGCACTTACTATATTTAAATCAGTGAGGTTATTTAAATAAATGATTTGTGTTCTCTTGTCATTTGAAACTCTGAAATAGAATCTTTGGTACAAAGCCACGGAGTTTGTGGTAAATGAAAGTACATTTAAATGAAAGGAAAACCATCTATGTAGCAGTTTAGAGAAGAGGGAGAACAAACACAGTTGAGGTGATCCTGAAAGACTCATAAAGAAGGTAGCCATTGGGGTGGACTTGAAGGATTTCATACAGTCAGTTTGCTAAAGGAGCAGGAGACGTGTGGTAGGCAGAATTCTAACATGACCCCCAGTGAGCCACACCATTGTATAAACCTTCCCTCTTGAATGTATCAGGAACCTTTGCTGTGAAGCTATATAGCATAGCTTGCTTTAAGAACAGGAGATTATCCTAGGTGGACCTTATCTAATCAGGGGAGCTCTTAAAACAAGACGTACTCTTCCTGGAAAGAAAGAGAAAATCCACAGGGTAGTGTTAGTAGAGGGTTAAGTCATCAGGCAAGTCCTGCACACTCCGAAGGAAGGTGATCACAGAACTGGCTCCTGGCAGAAAACCGCCAAGCTCTGATCAGGGCTGTTTTCATGTCTGAGTAAGAACCTTTGTGTGTTTGAGGTCTCATGCCACACTGCATTACCCTAACCAGAGAGTTCATGACACCAATGTGGTAACCACCTGGGAATGTATTCCTGAGGCAGTGTTGTTGTTGTTAGGTGTCATTGAGTTGGCACAACAAAAGGAAACACTGACTGGTCCTGGACCAACCTCAGAATTCTTGCCACACTTGAGCCCATTGATGCTATCATTTTGCCACTCAATCCTGCTGGGGGTCTTCCTCTTTTTCTCTGACCCTCCACCTTACCAAACATGATATCCTTCTCCAGTGACTGGTCCTTCCTGACAATATGTCTGAAGCATGAGAGATGAAGTTTGGCCATCCTGGCCTCCAAGGAGCACTCTGGATGCACTTCTTCCAACACAGATCTGTTGGTTCCTTTGGCAGCCCATGGCACTTTCAATATTCTCTTCCAACACCATAACTCAAATGCATCAATTCTTTCACGGTCTTCCTTATTCACTGTCCAGCTTTTGCATGCATATGAGGTTATTGAAAATACCATGGCTTGGGTCAGGCACACCTTAGTCCTCAAGCTGACATCTTTGCTCTTCAACACTTTAAAAAGGTCTTATGCAGCAGATTTGCCTGGTGCAATACATCCTTTGATTTCTTGACTGCCGCTTCCGTGAGGCAGTGAGCAATGCTATAATCGCACCTTTGGGGAGCTGGTGACTGAGTTGATAAGGTTAGTAACGTGGGTGTTACAAGCCCATGTGACTATTTTTGTTTGTTGCTGTTAGGTGCCATTGAGTCAGTACCAACCCATAGCAACCCTATGCACAACAGAACCAAACATTGCCCGATCCTGGGCCAACATCACTACTGTTGCCATGCTTGAGTCCATCAATGCTGCTACTTAGCCAATCCATCTCATTGGGGGACGCTTAGGCTTGGGTGAGCTTCTCTGGTTGACAGTAGCTCAAAGTGTTGTAACGCATCATGGTTAGGAGAATGAAGCACATCTCCAAGCAACTCCGCTTGGGAAGGGACACTCAGAAGCTTGTTTCTACTTTTTCTTATACTTGTTGTTGTCGTTGTCAGGTGCCATCGAGTCGGAATCAACTCATAGCGACCTTATGCACAACAGAATGAAACAATGTCCGATCCTGGGCCAACTTCACTACTGCTGCCACACTTGAGTCCATCAATGCTGCCACCTGGCCAATCCATCTCGTTGGGGGTCTTCCTCTTTTTCTCTGACCATCCATCTTACCAAGCATGATATCCTTCTCCAGTGACTGCTCCCTCCTGACAATATGTCCAAAGTATGAGAGACAAAGTTTAGCCATATTGACTAAACTAAAAGTGCCATGGGCTGCCAAAAGAACCAATACATCTGTTTTGGAAGAAGTGCAGCCAGAGTGCTCCTTGGAGGCCAAGATGGCTAAACTTTGTCTTTCTTATACTTACTTTACCCTTTTTCCTTTGCTAATCTTGACATTGATTTTTCACTGTAAAAACTATAACTGTGAGTCAAACCACTCTGAGTTCTGTGAGTCCTTCTTGTAAATCTCTTCTCTAGTCCTGGTACAAAAGATGGAGAAGGCAATATGGAGCTGAATGCAGGCAGCAGCCTCTAGGTGAAGTGAACACAGCGGACAGCAAATGAATGGACTTCTGTCTTTTAACCACCAGAAACTAGACTTCGGTACAACACCTTTAAAAGTTAATACACCCCTCCTCAACATAATAAAGAGCATATATACAAAACCAACAGCCTACATTACTCTCAATGAAGAGAAATTGAAAGCCTTCCCTCTGCAAACAGGAACCAGACAAGGATGTCCTCTGTCACCGCTACTGTTCAATATTGTGCTAGAAGTCTTAGCAAGAGCTATACGGCAAGACAGGGAAATTAAAGGTATCCAAGTTGGCAAAGAAGAAGTAAAACTCTCCCTATTTGCAGATGATATGATCTTATACATAGAAAACCCCAAAGACTCAGTAAAAAAGCTATTAGACCTCATTGGAC
>NW_006408573.1:739656-740863 GCF_000296735.1 Chrysochloris asiatica
ATGATCCACACAATCAAAAGCCTTTGTGTAGTCAATAAACCACAGGTAAACATCTTTCTGATATTCTCTGCTTTCAGCCAAGATCCATAGGACATCAGTAATGATATCCCTCGTTCCACAGCCTCTTCTGCATCTGGCTTGAACCTCTGGAAGTTCTCTGTCGATGTATGAATGTAGCCATTTCTATATTATCTTTAGCAAAACTTTACTCTCATGGGATATCAAAGAGATTGTCCAATGATTTCTGCATTCTGTTGGGTCACCTCTCTTTGGAATGGGCACAAATACGTATCTCTTCCAATCAGTAGGCCACATAGTTGTCTTCCAAATTTCTTGATAGAGATGAGTGAGTGCATCCTGTGCTGCCTCACTTTCTTGAAAGATTTCAGTTTTTATTCCACCAATTCCTAGTGCCTTGTTCTTTGCCAATTCCTTCAATGCATCTTGGACTTTCTCCTTCAGTATCATTGGCGCTTGATCTTGAAATGCTACCTCTTGAAACGGTTCAACATTAACCATTTCCTTTTGGTACAGTAACTCTGTGTATTCCTTCCATCTTCTCTTGATGCTTTCTACATCATTCAATCGTTTGCCCAGAGAATCTTTCAATAACAAAAGTCGAGGCTTGATTTTTTTCTTCAGTTCCCCCAGCTTGAGAAATGCTGAGTGTGTTCTTCCTTTTTGGTTTTCTGATTCCAGATTTCTGCACATTTTGTTGTAATATTTGTCTTTGTCTTCTCGATCTGACCTTTGAAATAAGATAAAAAGCCAATGATACTGAAGGAAGAAGTCAAAGGTACACTAAAGGCATGGGCAAAAGAATAAGACACTTGGAACTGATGGAATACAAATTTAAATCTTTCAACAAACCAATGCAGAAATGGAGGCATTCACTCATCTATGCCAAGAAATTTGGAAGGCAACTACCTGGCCAACTGACTGGAAGAGATTCATATTTGTGCCCATTCCAATGAGAGGTGACTCAATGAAATGTAGAAACCATGGGGAAATATCACTAATATTCCATGAAAACAAAATTTTGCTAAAGATAATCTTAAAATGACTGCAACCATACACTGACAGAGAACTTCCAGAGGTTTAAGCCAGATTCAGCAGTGGATGTGGAACAAAAAATATCAGTGCTGACGTCACATGGATCTTGGTTGAAGGCAGAGAATACCAAAAAGATGTTTACCTGTGCTTTATT
>NW_006408573.1:741438-751024 GCF_000296735.1 Chrysochloris asiatica
AATTGATGTATTTGAGTTATGGTATTAGAGGAGAATATTAAAAATACAATGGGCCACCAAAGGCACAAACAGATCTGTGTTGAAAGAAGTACAGCCAGAATGCTCCCTGGAAGCCACGATGGTCAAATGTTGTCTCTCATACTTGGGACATAATATCAGGGACCAGTCCCTGGAGAAGGATATCATGTTTAGTAAAATGGGGGGTGGGGGCGGGATTGGAGAAAAAGAGGAAGACCCCCAAACTAATGGATCGGCACAGTGGCAGCAGCAATGAGCATAAATGTAGCAAAGATTGTGAGGTTGGCCCAGGACTAGGTAATGTTTCATCTTGTGCATAGATAGGGTCACTATGAGTTGGCACCGACTCGATGGCACCTAACAACAACAACTGTTCTGGAGGCAAGAAACACCAAAATGTCAGCAGAGCCACACTCTCTCAGAAGGTTCTGGAGGAGAACCTTTCCCTTGCCTCATCTTGCTTTGGTTGTTGTTATTGTTTGTTGTTAAGTGCTGTTGAGTCGGTTCTGACTCATAGAGACCCTGTAAAGGGTATCTAAGTAGCAGCTGGTGGGTTTGAACTGCTGACCTTGTGGTTCTCAGTCCAGTGCTGATCCTACAGTGCCACATCATGAGTCCCTCTGGCGTTGGTAGCTCCAAGTATTCCTTAACTTGTGGTCACAGTGCTCTGATCTCTGCCTCTGTTGGCCCTGGGTCTCTCCTTCTCTCTGGGATTCCACTTCTGTCTGTCTCAAATTTCCCTCTGTCTTTCTTTTGTTGTTTTTCATTTATGGATCACTTGGAAAATCAAGAGAACTTCCACATTTCAAAATCCTTAACTTAATTAAATCTACAAAGATTCTGCTTCCGTATAAGGTGACATCCACAGATTCCAAGAATTAGAATACAGAGATATCTTTTGGGATGTCACTGTTCAAGCCTCTACAAAGAGTAAACTATCATCTTCAACATCATCTTTGGAAATCCTTTATGTTCCACCAAAATTTAAGGTTGCAATTACAGGTCTCTAACTTTTCCTCTAACTCTTTGACCTTATGTGGTTTAATTTAGATTAGACCCTGGACATTCGTTTAACAAAGTGCTTTCATGTTTATACCATTGGATTAGCAAATTATAAACTATCATATGAGTCTTTCAAGAACACCCAGACAAATGGTCTACACAGAGGGACCCCTCATATAGTCACCATATGGACTTCATTTATTAAAGCTTTGGACCCTGAGCTTGGGGAGAGCCAAACTCTTTACAGAGAGACTCCTGAGGATTGGTTGCTAGGAAGCTACAAAAGCTAGTGTTTTTAATGAGATTTAAAGTATCATAAATTATATATTATTTTCCGCACTTAGGACATTCATAGCTCTTTGGTTTATTTTGTATTTCATTTTGCATTGGTGACATATAATCCCTTTATATACAAAACGCCTTGCATAAGAATTCCCTCAGAAATTGGAGCAAAATTACATTTCAAAATTGTTTTTTTCTCTCTAAAATAAAAGTTCACATTTGCTTTGTCTCCTTCTGCATGTCCAAGGCAGGCAATTGCTAAGAATTTATTTTCCCCAGCTTAAGAAAAAATTAATCCCAGCCTTTACCAATAATAATTACTCAAGTGAATACTGTGAGTTGAATCTGAAGCTGCTGTTAATAAGAATTCTCATAATTCCATTTTCTGATGAGAGTTAATGTGGGTTCTGCGGGTTTAATTCCACAGATGATTACCGAGGCAGTATTTAAAAAGCCTGTTTAGTTAGTACCCTTCCTCAACTCCCTTCAGTTTTCAACATTAAATAAAGAGGCAGCCATCCCACACACAATTCAAAAACTATTTGGTCTCACTGCCCATCTTAAAGGAGGGGAGTCATTATGCAAATGTAGCACCCTGAATTGGCTCTCAGGGACTGCCTCTATCTGCTCTGCATAATAAAGGCAGCCTTCTGGTCCCCTGCTGCAAAGGGCCTTGGACATATTTCTGCTGAAAGTGGCTACTGATAAGACAAATTAAGACAGTGGTTTTCCATCAAGTCACTGTTTTGATCAGAGATCCTTTGTGAAATGAGATTTTCACATCTGTGGAAAACAACAGACATTTTCTTTTTTGCTTCCCGCGTGGACCTTCTCTCATCCTTGTGTGCTTTCCACACCTGGCCCTGAGTGGAGGGAGACATGAGTCTGCTTTCAGGACCATCACAGTGATTTCATTTAATGGGCTCAATTTTATTTTTCACTTTTAACAAAAAGCCAGTGCTCTAACAAGGAGCAATTCATCAATCTCAGCAAAAAATTCAGGAACATTTGTAAGTCAGTTGTTGGATGCCTTCGAGTTGGCTAGGCTCCTGGCAACCCCATGCACAAGGGAAGGAAATACCTCCCAGTGCTGTGCCAATGCCATAATGGACTACAGACAGGACTTTCGTGACCCATAGGGTTTTCAGTGGCTAATTTTCAGAAGTAGATTACCAGACCTTTCTTACTAGTCTAAGTCTGGCAGCTCCACTGAAATCTGTTCAGTATCATAGCAGCAACAAGCCTCCACTGACAGGCAGGTGGTGGCTGCAGCAGAGGAACACTAGTGGGAGAGCGGCCCAGTGTCCCACGCTGAAGCGGAGAGTCCTACCACTCTAAAACTCACCGCCATTATGCCGATTCCATCTTTCTCCAGTGGTACAGTTGGTGGACCTGAACTGCCACACCAGGATCTAGGACTCTAGACATAATCAGGCCTAAACCACTTTCTTAAAATGTTGGAAGTAGTCTTTATCTTGAAGTCTTGGTGTGGCACTGTGGGTTAATGTGCCAGACTGAAAATTCATTTGAACTGCCAGGTAGGAGGTTCGAGCTCACTAACTGCTCCTTTGAAACCCTTTATGGGGTTGCTGTGGGCTGGAACTGCCTGGACAGCACTTAACAACAATCTTGATCTTCACCTCACACAGATCCACTTATTGCCATCAAGTCAATTCCGGCTCACAGCAGCCCTGCAGGACAGAGCAGGTCTGCCCCAGAAAGATTCCCAAGATTGTAAATGTTGATGAATGAAGACTACCACATCTTTCTCCCACAGAGTGGCTGATGGGTACAAAAAGAGTGCGAACCGACTGCGTCGCCAGGGCTCTTTGTGGTCCCCTAACACAACCCAATTTACTGCTTGCCATTACTTTCCTCCAGAGTAGCAAGATTTTACAGAGATGCTTTATCTGCTTTTGCCTTCTGATGGTCACTTTTGTCTGCTTGGTGTCTGGATTCTGTTCACTCCTCCATTGTCTTCATAGCTGCCAATCAAGGATCTGGGCTGCACTTGGATCTTGATTCCATGTTTCTTCTGCCATACTTTGGACCAAAACACCTTTTCCCATCTCATATTGCTTCAATATGCTATATTAAAGCGTAAAAGTCATAGACTTTTGCCATTTATGAACTATGTCCTTTAGTTGTAATTTCAAGAAAACCACGAGACAGTAGGAAAATGACATGGAAAGGCTGGAACAAGTAACAAAATGGGGGAAAAAAAAGAACTCTTGATAGATTGAAAAGAGCATTAGAAATAGGAATGTTTCAAAAGATAGACCTACATATATCAAAGTCATTCTGTTGCTGTGGTTGTTAGTTGTCACTGAGCGGAGTCAATTTGGACTCATGTGTTCAGAGAAGAACTACTTCATAGGGTGCTTAAGGCTGTGACCTTTCAGGGCCTAGGTCCATCTTCTGAGACATCTCTGAGTGGGTTTGAACCCCAATCTTTTAGTCAGCTGAGTATTTAATGGTTTGTACCACTGAGGGACTTCCATCATTATATATGAGGTTTGCTGGTCGGTTGATTGAATGATTTTGATCTGTTTGTCTTTTCTACATTTTTTTTATAAACATGTTTGTCGTTTCTACATTTTTTTACAAATGAGTAAATTTATTTTCAGCTTTTTGTTTTTTAATAAAAAGAGAGCACTTACTGATTTAAAATCATTGAGAGATTTCCAGTTTATTTTGAATGATGGAAGCTATTCAGAGCTGTCAGCTTCATGAACTTGGAGAAATTTCACCCTTTGAACTTCAGTTTCATTTGTAAATGAAGACGTTAATTCTGTGGTCTCTTCCAGAACTCCTAGTTTGAAACATCAAAAAGTATCTGTTTTAATATAAGAATCAAATAAAAACAACATCAAGAAAATAAAATAAATTTTATTCTTACCACTCAGCAACACGAGAACTATAAAATGCCTGGAGATATTCAATAATATGATCCATAAGAATTATTTGAAATATATATATATATCCCAGAGTGGAAAAATAGTTGCAAATCTCTGATTTGGTTCAATACCTGAGATTACAAAAATAAGTGCCTAAGGCTGGTAAGTTAAATGAAGGCAAATCTAGGATTAGAACTGAAATGCTTAGCTCTGTCCACAGCTTTTCTGCCAAATCATTTTATTTGCAATGTTTTCTTAGTTGAGACTTAGATAGTGACAGCATTCACCCTGTTTGTCTGGGATTGTCCAGGTTTATGGCTGTTGTCCTTATGGAATTATGGATAGCACTTCCTTTACTCCTGAAAATGTCCTGAATTGGTCAATATCTTTTATGGCCATGTGTGGTACTATGAAGTCACTAGATCTCGCTACTCTAACCATTTTTCTTAACTCCCACCAAATGATTTGGTTGTTGTTTTTGTTGCTAAGTCATTTCCAACCCATAGCGACCCTGTATAGGGTTTCTGAAGAACAACTAGTGAGCTTGCAGTTCAAACTGACTTTGCAGTCCAGTGCATTAACCCACAGCACCACCTAGAACCATGCAAATAGATTGACCAGACTCTAACACTGGGATTGGTTCATTTTGCCATCCCTCTAGGTTAAAAAGAGCCATCTCAAAAGCAAGAACAGATGATCCAGGAACATCAAGAAAGAAGAGCCATGAGCGGAAAGTGTGGAATCCTTACTTGGAAAAACAGTGCCATGGAGAAACAGAACAGATACTGAGCTTCCTGGTCCATGGATTGAGTAAAGCTGAGCACCTACCTGCAGGAGGCTAGCTTGCAGAATGTGGCCTTTGGGCATAAAGGAGCTTTGTAACAATTGTCCCAGAATAGGGCAGACACCAAGGGTCCAGATGACTGAGAAGCCAAAGACAAAATCGAGGTGTGCCTGCAGCATGTCAGAGAAGCATTCCTGACTAGAGAATTGCTGTGTCCTGAGTTGTTTCTGAACCTGAGTCACACCCTGTTCACTTTAACAGACTCCATGATTGTGAGTATTGTCTATGAGTTCTGTGTGGCCATTGTAATGGATGATCATATTTAGATGTGAACTGAGAGTGCTGAGGTAGGCATGGTTGGTGTCACAATAGGATAAAGTAGGTTGTAGGGTGGAGGCATGTCTGACTGCTGCCTCATAGGAATCAACCTTGGACTGATTTCGAGTTTGATTTGCCTTCTTGCTTTTGAAGTCAGAGGAAGTCAGATGTTCTTAATACCTCCCTGCTCTTTATAAACTATGCAATCCACACCTTAGCCCAGTTCTTGCCTCACTCTTGTTCTCACAACATTTCAGCTTGTGGCACTGCCTGACCTACATTTCCTCCCTTACATCTGTCTTCATCTGAGAGAGACTCTCATATCTCATAACACCTGGTCACACAAGGATTAGCTTTGTCTCTAAGTCTCTCTTATAGTCTGAATGGCAAAGGAAATCCTGGAAGTATAACCTGGGGTTTGGTCTTCTAAGTAAGGAACCAAACTCATTAACAGATCAAAGATACAATGCAAAGCAAGCTAGTCCTGCTTAGAAGGAGTCCATCACACCCGTGCGTACCAGGGTCTCTTTGGTTGAAAGGACAGGAATCATATGCAGAATGGCTCAATGCTCCATCAGACAGCCTCCCGAAACCAACCAACCAACCTCCTTCATGAATTCATTTGACAATTATTATGTGTCAAGTTCCATGCTACTTTTCAAGGGAAACACCAAGATTATCAAAGCATGGTTTGTGCCTCCCAAAGTTCAGTCTACTTGAGGAGTAGAGTGGGAGGATATGCTTCACACATCACTGGCTCGCTTGATCACATCTAATCTTCTCTGAACACCTTGTCATAAAGTAGGTACTCAAAAGCATTTGTTTAAATTGTATTCAATGTGAATTTACCTCAGTTAAAAAAAAGTCTGGTGAAAAATTAATATTTTCTAGTTCTTCAAAACATGACCTTGAGAATTCTTGTTATTGTTAAGTGCCATCGAGTCCATTCTGACCCATAGCGATCGTGTATAGAGTTTCCAAAGCTATAAATCTTTACCAGAGCAGAAAGCCTCATCTTTCTCCTGCGGAACAGCTGGTAGTTTCAAACTTCTGACCTTGAGGTTCACAGCCTGATTTGTAACCACTATCCTACCAGAGCTCCCTTGAGAATAAATAGCCCAAGTAAATTTAGAGGTTATTTTAAAAACGTTTTTAACACTAATGAGTGTAGACCAGAAGAATTGTGGAACGACATCAAGACTGTCATATTTGAAGAGAATTTGTTGTTGTTAGGTGCCATCAAATTGGTTCCAGTACATAGTGACTCTACACACAACAGAACGAAACTACCCAATGCTGCACCATCCACACAATTTGTGCTCTGATTGAACTCATTGTTGCTATCACTATGCCAATCCATTTTGTTGGGAAGGTATTCCTCTTTTTTCACTAATCCTTCACTTTACCAAGCATGATGATCTCCTAGGTAGCCTGTGTGAAGTACAAGAGTTGAGGTCTTGCCATTCTCACTTCTAAGGAGCATTCAGGTTGTACTTCTTCCCATACAAATTTGTGTGTTTTTCTGGCAGTCCATATTACTTACAATATTCTTCACCAACACCATCATTCAAGTGTATCGATTCTTTTCCAAACTTGTTTATTGTCCATATGGATCTTGACTAGAAGCAGAGGATGACAGAAAGATGTTTGCTTGTGCATTATTCACTGTTGTCTTATTTATCTAATGTTGCTATAACATAAGTACCAAAAATGGATGACTTTAATAACATGAATTTATTCTCTACCAGTTTAGGAAGCCCAAATTTGGAGCACAGGGATCCTAGGTCCAAAGGACACATGCTTCTGCCAGTTCTTCTTTGTGGGTGGTAGCAGACCCCTCTGCTCAACTCTCTTTCCTTTTAATCAATCTCAAAAGAGATTGACTCAAGATGCAGTTGAATCCTGTAGATGGCACCTGGGCTCGTTAACATCACAGAAGTGAAGATTTACAATACACAGGATAACTACATCAGATCAAAGCTGATCCCGTCAGATCACATGGTGGGAATGATTGCATCATGTTAGATCTCATCATGGAGGTGATTAACTGCTAAATCACTCAGAATCTTGGCCATGCCAAGTTGACTTAATTATCACAACTATGCAAAAGCATCAGCTGTGTGGATCATAACAAACTATGGATAGCATTGTGAAGAATAAGTATTCCAGAACACTTAATTGTGCTCATGAGAAACCTGCACATAGACCAAGAAGCAGTCTATAGAACAAAACAGAACAAGGGAATGCTGAATGGTTTAAAATCAGGAAAAGTGTGCATCAGGGTTGTAACTTTTTGCATGCTGAGCAAATAATCTGCAAAACTGGATTGTATTAAGAAGAATGTAACATCAAAATTGGAAGAAGACTCATTAACAACCTGCATTATGCAGATGACACAACTTTGCTTACTGGAAGCAACAATGACTTACTGATGAAGATCAAAGAATACAGCCTTCTGTATGTAATGCATATCACTATAAAGAAAACAAAAATCCTTACAACTGGACCAATAAATAATATCATCATAAATGGAGAAGAGAAGTTGTCAAAGACTTCATTTTGCTTGAATCCACAAACAATGCTCATGTAAGCAGCACTCAAGAAAGGAAAGGAATGGATTACACTAGACAAATCTGCTGCAAAAGACCTCTTTAAAGTGTTAAAGATGTCAGTTTGAGGAATAAGGTAGGAGTCCTCGTGAGGCACTGTGGGTTAATGCACTTGAATGCAAAATTGGTTTGAACTGCAAGGTCAGTGGTTCAAGCTCACCAGTTGCTCCTTGGAAACCCTACACAGGGTGGCTATGGGTCAGAACTGACTCTATGGCACTTAACAACAACAACAACCCAAACCATGAGTGCTTTGGGTTAATGTGCCTGACGGCAAAATCTGTTTGAACCAAAAAGTTGGTGGTTTAAACTCACAAGGTGCTCCTTGGGTTGGAACTGACTTGAAGGCACTTAACAACAAGAACAACAACCCAAGCCATGGTATTTTCAATCACCTTATAAGCATATGAAAGTTGAACAATGAATAAAGAACAGAAAAGAATTTGATGTATTTGAATTATGATATTGGCGAAGGATACTGAAAGTACCATGGTCTGCCAGAAGAACAAACATATCTGTCTTGGAAGTTCAGTCAGAATGCTGGTTAGAAGCAAAGATGGCAAGCTTTTGTCTCTTATATTTTGGACACATTGTCATAAGAGATCAATCCCTGGAGAAGGATGTCATGCTTGGTAAAGTGGAGGGTCAATTTAAAACAAGCAAGACTCCCAACCAAATAGACTGGCACAGTGACAGCAGCAATGGTCTCAGACATGACAACAATTGTGAGGATGGTGCAGGACCAGGCAGTGTTTCCTTCTGTTGTGCACAGGGTGGGAGCTGACTTGAAAGCACCTAATAACAATGACAGCAATTCTTTCATTGCTTTGTGTATCTAGCCCTCATCTCCCAGGACAGAACCACATTGCTATAGCATGTGATGAGAGACGGGTCCATATACAACATCAAGAGAAAGGGAGAACAAAATGATATTGTCAAGGATTTCGTTCTAGTTGCATCAATATCAATGCCCATGGAAGCAGCGGTCAAATAACATGATACATATTGCATTGAGCTAAACTGCTGCAAAAGGCCTCATTAAAGTCCTAAAATGCAAAGAAGTCACTTTATAACTAAGGTGTTCCTGACTTAAGTCGTGTCTTTTCTGTCACCTTTTATGAATGTGAAAGCTGGACAATAAAGAAAAGAAGCCAGAGAATTGAAGCATTTGAATTGTGGTGTTGGCAAAGAATAGTCATATACCATCGACTGCCAGAAGAACAAATAAATCAATCTTAGAAGAAATACCGGAATGCTTCTTCGAAATGAGGCTGGCGATATTTTGACTTGATTAATTTTCACAGATCATCAGTAAAGACAGATTGCTGGAGAAGGACATCACATTTGGTAAAGTGGAGGGCCAGTGAAAGCCAGGGAAATCCTCAATGAGATGGATTGACACAATCGCCTTAAAAGTGGGCCCAAATAGATCAAATATCCTGCAGATGGCACATCTGGTATACATTAGGTGGCCATGAGAGAGCTGACTTGACAACAGTGACAAAAGACTCGGAAAGGCAGGCTCCTGTCTCAGTTAGGAGTGTGGATCTAGAATCAGAAAGCCTCTGTTGTTGTTGTTGTCAGGTGCCATCGAGTCGGAACCGACTCATAGCGACCCCATGCACAGCAGAACGAAACAATGTCTGATCCTGGGTCAACCTCGCTACCGCTGCCAC
>NW_006408573.1:751286-755259 GCF_000296735.1 Chrysochloris asiatica
TATCTTCATGTGCTTCGGTTTAAGGATTACTATTCTGAAAGTGAGGGTAATAATGGTGGGGTGTAGCACCGTAGGATCAGCACTGGACTGTGAATCACAAGGTTGGCAGTTCAAAGCCACCAGCTGCTCCTCAGGCTGCTAGGAGCCAGAACTGACTCGATGGCACCTAACAACTTTACAGGGTTCTTGAGAGTATTCAGGAGATCATGCATGTTAAGTGCCTAAAGGAGTGCCTCGTAACAGTGATGTGGTGGTAAATGTTTAACAATTAGCTCTTGAGGGTGTGGGTGGGGAGGGTGGGAGGAAGGAAGGAAAAAATGTGATATCCTTCTAGAGCAATTTGTCTTTACTGATGATCTGTCCAAAGTAATCAAATCAAAGTGTCGCCATGCTCATTTGGAAGAAGCATTCTAGTTGTATTTCTTCTAAGATTGATTTGTTTGTTCTTCTGGCAGTCGATGGTATATTCTTCACATCATAATTCACATTCATGTGAATTTCCAAGGCAAGTTGGAAAGACCATGACTTACTTAGGTCAGGCACACCACCACCATCACTTTACTAGAGGGTGTAGCATTTGCCAATTTCAGTGGTGTAAATACTCGTACACAATGTTACTGAACAAGAAGGTGAGAAAAGACAGGTACAATTGCTTCTGCAAGTTCCTGCAGCATGCCCTTGATTTATATCTAATGTGATAACATATTTGAAAGCATTTCTTAGACTACATGCATCTGAGTTCTCCCTGTTAAGCAATCTTTTTCCTGTTTGTTGTCCCCATTGTGTTTAACAGAATGATGACCATATGGAATCTACTTTCTCAATTATATGGACAAGTCAGTTATATTCACCAAACCTGGCTGTCCACCAAAGAATGAGGGGGTTGTAGCTCTGCCTGCCGTGGATGATGTTGTGAATTTCTTTAGAATGATGTCATGAGATTCCCATCCCCATTTTCAAGAACTTACACTGTTCCAGGAATTGTGTCAAGTGTTTAATGTATATGATTCAATTGTATCTTCACTCAGCTTTGTGAAGTCAGAATTATAATCCCCAATTTACAGATGAGAAAATTTAGTGCTTTCGAGTCAGTTCCGACTCATAGTTACCCTGTATAGGGTTTCCAAGGAGCAGCTGGTGAGCTTGAACCACCTACCTTGCACTTCAAACTGACCTTACAGTCCAGTGCATTAACCCGCAGCGCTATACCAGGACTCCTTAAACCTTCATTCCCCTTTAATCCTTACTCATCATTGTTGTTAAGCGCCGTTGAATTGGTTCTGACTTATTTGTTGTTGTTAGTTAACAACATTGAGTTGGTACCAACTCATGCAAACCTCATGCACAACAGAAGGAAACAGTGCCCAGTCCTGCACCAATCTCATGGTCATTGCTGCACTTGAGTCCATCGCTGCTGCCACTGTACCAATCCATCTCATTGGGGGTCTTCCTCTTTTTCAGTGATCCTCCACTTTACCAAACATGAGGTCCTTCTCCAGGACTGGTCCCTCTTGATAATAAGTCTGAAGTATGAAAGATGAAGTCTGGATACCCTGGCTTCTAAGGAACACTCTGGCTGCACTTCTTCCAAAACAGATCTATTGGTTCTTTTGGCAGCCCATGGCACTTTCAGTATTCTCCTCCAACACCACAACTCAAAGGCATCAATTCTTCTACGATCTTCCTTATTCACTGTCCAGCTTTCACATGCATATGAGTTTATTGAAAATACCATGGCTTGGGTCGGGCACATTTTAGCCTTCAAAACGATAGCTCAGCTCTTGAGCACTTTAAAGAGGTTTGTGTAGCAGATTTGCCTAATATAATATACATTGTTTGTTTTCTTGACTGCTGCTTCCATGAGTGCTGATGGTTGATCTGAGCAAAATGAAGTCTTTGACAACTTCAATCTTTTCTCCACTGGTTGTGATGTTACTTATTGGTACAGTGGTGAGGATTTTAGTTTTCTTTACATTGAGGTGTAACTCATTAAAGAAGGCTGTGGTCTTGGATCTTCATTAGTAAGTACTTCATATCTTCTTCCCTTCAGCAAGCAAAGTTGTATCATCTGCATACTGCAAGTTGTTAATGAGTCTTCCTCCAACCCTGACATCATGTTTTTCTTCAGTTATTCCAGCTTCTCGAATTAGTTGCTCAGCATACAGATTGAATAAATATGGTAAAAGAATACAACCCTGACTCACATCTTTCCTAAATTTAAACCATTCAGTGTTCCTTTGTTCTGTTTGAGCAACTGCCTCTTGATCTAAATACAGGTTCCTCATGAGCACATTTAAGTATTATGAAATACTCATTCTCTGCAATGTTATCCATAGTTTGTCATGATTCACACAGTCAAAAGCCTTTGCATAGTTAATAAAGCACAGGTAAACCATTTTCTGGTATTCTCTGCTTTCAGCCAAGATCCATCTGACATCAAAAATTATATCCCTCATTCCATGTCCTTGTCTGAATCCAGCTTGAACCTCTGGAAGTTCTCTGTCAATGTACTGTTTCCGTTGTTTTTGAATTATCTTTCGCAAAATTTTATTTGCATGCGATATTAATGATATTGTCCAAAGATTTCTGCATTCTATTAAGTCGCCTCTCTTTGGAATGGACACAAATATAGATCTCTTTCAATCAGTTGGCCAGGTAGCTGATTTCCAAATATCTTGGAATAGAAAAGTGAGTGCCTCCAATGCTGCATCAGTTTGTTGAAAGATTTCAATTTGTATTCCATCAATTACTGGAACCTTGGTTTTTGCCAGTGCCTTCAGTGCACCTTGGACTTCTTCCTTCACTGTTATTGGCTCTTGATCATAGGCTATACCCTTTGAAATGGTTGGATGTCAGCCATTTATTTTTGGTACAGTGAATCTGTGCGTTCCTTCCAGCTTGTTTTGGTACTTTTTGCATCATTCAATAATTTTCTGATGGAATTCTTTAATATTGCAAGTCGAGGCTTGAATTTTTTATTCAGTTCTGTTAGCTTGAGAAATTCTGAGTGTGTTCTTCCCTTTTAGTTTTCTAACACCAGATCTTTGCACATTTCATTATAATACTTGACTGTCTTCGTGAGCAGCCCTTTGAAATTTTCTTTCAGTTCTTTTACCTCCTCATTTCTTCCATTTGTTTTAGCATCTCTCTGCTGGAAAGCAAGTTTCAGAGTCTCTTCTAACATCCATTTTGACCTTTTCCTTCTTTCTTGTCTTCGTAATGACCTTTTGTTTTCTTTGTTCATGATGTTATTGATGTCATCTTACAACTCTTCTGATCTTCGATCATTAGAGTCTAATGCATCAAATCTGTTCTTGAGATGGTCTCTAAATTCAGGTGGGATATATTCAAAGCCATATTTTTTTTGGCTATCATGGATTTGTTTTAATTTTCTTCAGCTTCAGTGCTCCCTTGGCCATGTTTTGACTAATAATATTGAGTTGTTTCACCATCTCCTTCCACAGATGTGGTCAATCTGATTTCTGTGTATTCCGTCTGGTGAGGTCCATGTGAAGAGCTGTCTTGTATGTTGCTTAAAAAAGTTATTTGCAATGAATAAGTCATTGTTCTTGAAAAATTCTATCATGGAAACTCCAGCATTTTTTCTATTACCAAGACCGTATTTTCCAAGTAATGATCCTTCCTCTTTGTTTCCAACCTTTGCATTCAAATCACTAGTAATTATCAATATATTTTAATTGCATGTTTGATCAGTTTCAGACTGAAGAAGTTGGTAGAAGTCTTCAATTTCATCATCACCGGCTTTAGTGGTTGGTGCATATATTTGAATAATAGTGGTGTTAACTGGTCTTCCTTGTAACCATATGGATATTATCCTATCACACGCATGTTATACTTCAAGACAGATCTTGAAATGTTCTTTTTGGTGATGAATGTGCACCGTTCTTCAATTTATCATTCCTGGAAAAGTAAACCATGTGACTGTCAGATTCAAAATGACCAATACCAGTCT
>NW_006408573.1:755608-756637 GCF_000296735.1 Chrysochloris asiatica
CTCAGTGGAGATTCTACCTTCCCCTACACCCTCTGGAATTAGGCTCCCTCTTGAAAGCTTGTAAGCCAGTCACTTCATGTCTTTGTAGCCCCCCCTTTTTTCCCCTTTCATTTTTGACAACTTCCAATTTTCCTAGATTCATACTTCATACATTCCATGTTCCGATTATTAATGGATGTTTATAACTGTTTTTCCTCATTTTTAGTTGTGTCCCATCATCAAATGAAGTCCCCAAAAGTTTTACTTCATTCACATCATCACGGTCAAGGCTGCTTTGAGGAGGCAGCAATTCCCCAGCCGTATCTTGAGGGGCTCACTTTCTGGCACTATATCTGACAATATTCTAGTGTTCTTTATCATATTTCAATATTCTGCTTTAGGACATTGTTCAACTGCTGTTTATCAGGTTTTCAGTTATGAAATATTCAAAAGTAGTCTGTCTCTTCTTCCTAGTCTAGATGCTCATATGAAACCTGTCCATCATGGGTGACCCTGTTGGTATTTAAAATACCGGTGGCATAGTTTCCTGAATCACAACCACATGCAAACCACCACAGTAAGACAAACTGACAGGTAAGTTCTGACTCATGTGACCCTGTATATGGTTTTCAAGGAACAACTGGTGGGTTTGAATGGCAGACCTTAAAATTAGCAGTCCAGTGCTTATCCTATGGCACCACACCAGGACTCCTTACTTGTTTTTATTGTTGTTAAGTGCAGTTTAATTGGTTCCTTACTCCTTAGCTCCACCTTAATGTTTACTTAATCCTTAGTTCTACCTTAATCCTGGTGTGGCGCTGTGGGCTAATGCGTCAGACTGCAAAATTGTTTGAACTGCAAGGTTGGTGGTTCAAGCTCACCAGCTGCTCTTTGGAAACCCTATACAGGGACACTATGGGTCGGAATTAAAAGGAGCTCTGGTAATGTAGTGGTTACGAATCAAGCTGCGAACCACAAGGTCAGCAGTTCGAAACTACCAGCTGTTCCACGGGAGAAAGATGAGGCTTTCTGCTCCCGTAAAGATTTACA
>NW_006408573.1:760078-776869 GCF_000296735.1 Chrysochloris asiatica
GAGATGGATTGGCAAAGTGGCAGCATCAATGGGCTCAAGCATGGCAACAATAGTGAGGTTGGCCCAGGATTGGGCAGTGTTTTGTTCTGCTGTGCATAAGGTCACTATGAGTTTGTACCGACTCGATGGCACCTAACAACAACAACAAACTTATCTAATGTCATTTTAACTTTGTCTAGTGAAGTTTCCAGCTGCTCTTTTGAAACCCTACATAGGGTCTTCATGAGTTGCAACACTTAACAGCACTTAATGACAGAATTTAACAACACCAATTTGTGCAAGTAGGAAGTAGAGCATAGTGGGTAAGACCAATTTCCAATATTACTCTGCTTCTTATCTGCTGTGTGGTCTTAATCAAGTTACTGAACTCTCTGGTCTTCAGTCTTCATCTGTAAGAGGGGCCTGATTATGCTTTAGAATTGTTATGACAGTTAAATAAGCTAACAAGTATAAAATATTTAGAGTAATGTCTGCTACTTAGTAAATTTTATTTAAACGTTTAATAAATGAAAGTAAATAATATTATTTTAGACAAGTTGACAGTTTCCCTGGGTTTCAACACAGAACCAGTGTGAAGTCAACTTTTAGATCAATTACTGAGCTGCCTAACTCACTCTAAGGCAGATATTCAGGCAAATGAAAGCAAAGAACATCAGTGCCAAATACAGAAAAGCACCAGGGCTAGCATTCCTTAGCTCCTGCACACTGGTTTTCTTGTCCCCCTGCCTCTATGGAAACCACAATAATAACAGGTTACATTTTTCTAAGCAGGCTTTTCAAAGGTGGCTATTATTGTTCCTCAGAGGATATATGATAGAAAGAAAACAGGGGTTTTATATGGTGATAAAGTCATGACTTAAGTTGCTTTCCCTCAATTATGAATAATACTGTGGAGTCCTGGTGTGGCACTGTGGGTTAATGCACCAGGCTGCAAAGCCGTTTGAACTGCAAAGTCAGCAGTTCAAGCTCACCAGAAGCTCCTTAGAAACCCTATACAGGGTCGCTATGGGTTGTAACTGACTCGACGGCACTTAACAACAACAACAACAACCATCCCCAAACAAGGTCACATAGGCATGGCTCTCCTTTAAGACATTCCAAATAATAATTAAACATTCTTGTTAAAATAATTGCAAAATCTGATCAACATACTGATGTAGGTTACATTACTTGAAGGACAAAATTAAAATATTTAGCTAAATGTGGTGCCTGCAATATAAGTTGTTTTTGTTGTTAAGTGCCGTCAAATAGGTTCCAAACCATAGCAACCCTGAACTGGGTTTCTGAGGCTGTAAATCTTTACAGGAGCAGAAAGCCTCATCTTTCTCCCATGGAGTAGCTGGTAGTTTCAAACTGCTGACCTTCCAGTTTGCAGCCCAATTCGTAACCACTATGCTACCAGAGCTGCAATACAAATAGGGTAGCCAATTTATCCTGGTTTGCCTCGGATTTCCTAATTCAGACTCTTGGGAAATCTCTCAGTCTTGGGAAAACAGTATTAACAAAAGCGGAACTGCAAAGAACTTTTTTTGAATAAAATTGACAGAATACCCCCAAACTCTTACTGATGCAAAACCAAACTAAATGAATTGTCACTAAGACAGTTCTGATTCATGACTGGGTTCAAACACGCAGCCTTTTGGTTAGTAAGTGAGTGCATAACCATTTGTGCTGTCCAAGGAGTCCCATCATTCACAGTGCTGTACTAAGTTTGTTCCCCAATTAGCTCTACTGTATTAGAGATGATTTCTTCTATGTGTAAAGCTATGATAGGATTGAACTGATGATTTACAAAAAGAACAAGAGATTGAGGAACATGAAAAATGGTACACAGGGATGCAATCAGGAAACTGAGAAATTCTATAAGGACAAAAGAACTCATTTTTGTTTGTTTTGGGGTTTTTTTGTCAATGCGTCAACAACAAAGAAGAAAAAGAATGGAGCAAAACTATTGTGGATTAGCAGAAAGTTTAGAGCCAAGTAACCAAATGATGTATGGACTTTGGTTGGATCCTGATTTGAGAACTGTCATTGCTAGAAAATCATTTTCAGATGATTTTAACACTGATGGAATGTTTGATGATATTAAGGGATTGGTTTTCATCTTCAGGTGTATTAAAGATACTGTGTTTATGTTTACAAAAAGTTCTTATCTCTTAAAATATATGCTCAAATATATAGAGATGAAATGATCAATGTCTGGCATTTGCTTTAAAACACTCCAGGCAAGAGTGACATCATGCAAAAAGATAAAGTAGGAAACTCTAGAGGTGGGTCCCTCCATCAAAATAACGGAACTGGAAAAATCAATTGGAACAAACTACTTTGGAACTCTGGGACTTGGCTGGATGTGTACACCGACCAGAGGAGCACCAGAGAAAAAGAAAGGTTGTTGGGTTTGTGTAGGTTAGCCACATGTGCCAGTGGCTAGCATTCCCCATCTAGCGGCTTCATGCAATGATAGGGATGGCAGGTCATATTCCTAGAGTGGTAGCTGGTGCCAGGACAGGAAGTGAAAACCTTGTCCTTCAAGGATTTGGGGTCACACAGTTTACACAGGTAGGTTAGTCTAGTGGTTCCCTGAGGGAAAGGTACTGTAAGTCTGAGGCAGTTAGGAGGTTATTGCTACAATGCAGAAAAAAGCAGATCTCAACAGACTATTATCCTGAAAAGAATCATTTAGGAAATGCTGGTCCACCTGAAGCCCTGTTTAAGCCTTCCTTTAATGGTCCAGCAACTTGCCTTAGAATGAGGTCAGAAAGCAGGTCTTTGCCACATGAGCTGTGTAACAGCAGGGAGTTGTTGAAGCTCTCTGTTCTCTTACATCCACCTCTGTTAAACTGTCATGCAAACTATGGCTGACTCAGCAGAATAAAAAGGTCTTAACAAGGGTTGGGCACGGAGGTTTTATTGTTGTAGTGGTGTTGTTATCACTGTTTCCCAGCCAGCTGTCTTCTTTACTGTCCTTATTCCTCAATCTATCAGTAAAGGTAGCACTGTGCCTTAGTAATTGAGAAAATGGCATATCAATCAATGCTTGTTAAAACAAACATACAAAAATGAAAACCTCTAAGGACAAAAATCAGTAGCTGCTCAGACTGCTTCTGAGTATGTGAGATGTGTAATCAGAGTAGACAATATGCCATTGGGGAGAAGAGAGTTCCTTTAAACACAGTGGTTTATGTTGTTTTCTAAAACACAAAGAAGGTGGTGAAGATGTGAATGTCTGTTTCAAACACATGTAAATACATATCTGACACCATCACGTGAGAAAATAAAATTGAGGTTTTCTGTTCAGTGCATAGTTTTCCAGTTTAATTGATGGTTAATGTTACAGATTAAATCCAATCACTGGATTATTGATATTAATTCTTTCTCTGGGATGGCAGCTATAGGATGGAAATGCCATAGGAAATACTCAGAAAATGACTGAGCCCAATTAAATAAGTAGGATCTCAACTGACACATTGAAAGTACTTCAATCATAGCTGACAATTTTATTTTCAGATCAGTATATTATCTATCAATCAGAAATCAAAATCAAACACTATAGTAGTAAAAGATTTTCAGTATATGACATAAGCTATAGATTCCATTGTTTTAAATATAATCTTAGAAGCATGATGAAATTTTTCTTAAACATTTTTTAAAGTACTTTTTGACCAAGAAATATTTGGGGATA
The DNA here is from genome assembly GCF_000296735.1 of Chrysochloris asiatica. NCBI lineage: Eukaryota > Metazoa > Chordata > Mammalia > Afrosoricida > Chrysochloridae > Chrysochloris > Chrysochloris asiatica. The sequence continues at coordinate 763,761 of NW_006408573.1, forward strand.
AAGAAGGCTTTCTCGTTTTCAGTATTTTAAGCTTTGTCTTAAGAATTTAGCTAAATAAGTACAAGCCTAATGTGACCATTTGCAAATTGGCTCATTTCTGTAACCACTCATTAACATGCTGATTAGGATCATAATATATCATTGGGGGGCATTTTAAAGGCATCTCATTTATGGAAACGCTCATAAATTTAACAAATCATTGTTCAAATAAGAACATTCCATGGCTATAGAATGTGGGAAAAGAGATTTTAAGCAATCAAAGATTTTAAACAACCTCTTTATTACAGTTATCTAGACTGAAGTGAGAAAGGCTCAAATTCAAAGAGGTGAAAGACACACGTTAGTAAATGGTAGAACTGACAGATGCCAGCAAGGCTGCTCATTGCCCAAGAGCAGAAACAATGGGAGAGCAGGAAATGGAGATGCTCAGAGAGAAGGAAGAAGTCAAAACTCTACCTGAGAGAAGTAAGTGTAACTAGGAGTTAATCACTGTTAAAATTAATGATGGATGTATGAGTGATTACTACTTCCATGTTTATTTAAAACTTGTCATGATAAAAAATACAAAAATGAACAAACAAACACTATACTTTTAGCAATAACTATACTACTTTTTAAGTCCTGGTGTGGTGTTGTAGGATAAGCACTGAATTGCTAACCACAAAGTCGGTAGTTCAAACCCACCAGTTGCTCTTTGAAAATCCTGTACAGGGTCACTATGAGTCAGAACCAACTCAACGGAACTTAACAACAAGTGAATTTTTAAAACTGGACAGAAGAGATACACATTCAGAAAACACAGAAATTGTTTAAATCATAGTTGCCAGGAGAAATCAGGTGATAGATAAGACAGAGAATATAGAATCCCACTGGTGAAAGGTGGACTTGTGTAATCTAAAAAGGCAGTGCTACCTAAGGAGTTCTGGTAGCAGAGTAGTTACGAATCAGGCTGCCAACCTTAAGGCCAGCAGTTTGAAATTACCAGCTGCTCTGTGGGAAAAAGATGAGGCGTTCTGTTCCTGTAAAGTTTTACAGCCTCAGAAACCCTGTACAAATTCGCTATGGATAGGAAACGACTAGATGGCACTTAACAACAACAACCTAAGGGACCTCAGAAATTTCCAGGAATTTTTTTTTCTTTCTAGGACAACCTGCATCCACTCAGTTACCTTGCCTCTTCTACAACCTTCAGTATGCTTCTAACTGGTTTAGGGACAGGGCAGAGGGTGGAGAAGAACATGTGGCCCCAGAGATACCTCAATGGGCACAGAGGGAAGGTAGACAGGTGCACAGCTGTGTTGTCTTAAGCCCTAAGATTTTTGGACAGTGGTGGGTTTTTGTTGTTGTTGTTGTTGTTTTAGTTTTCAACACTCTACTCCTATGATTAATATAGTCCCTAGTCCTGGTGTGGCTCTTTAGGAGCAGCACTGGTTGCTAACTGGAAGGTCAGCATATCAAACCCACCAATCACTCCTTAGAAACCCCATGCTATGAGTTGGGACAGACTCGGATATACTAAGAATAACAACAAGCATTATTCCTGGCAACGAGTCCATTCTCAACACACATCCTTGGAATGAATAAATGAATGGATGAACTAATCAGAGAACTTCCCTTGCATGATACCATTTCTGCTACGCATCTGAACCTCGTGAGCTGTCAGACAGCATGCAGTTCTAGCTCACCTTGGGATGAACAAATCAAGAGACATGATAGTTTCAGAGTCACCTCAATTCCTCCCTGTCCGTCACTCACCATATCCACCCTGTCCCCAGGCTCCATCCATGTCACCTCCTAAATATATCTCCAACAAATTCCCTCTTCCTTTGTTTATCATCTCCTACCTGCACTCTTAGTGTCCTAACTAGTCTCTTCATTCTTTCTTTGTTCCAGTACAATCTTCCTGAAGTACAGATCCCAGCCTGCCCTTCCCCTTACTTAGAATGCTCATTAGCTCTTTGAACCCCACAATCAAAGCTCCTTAGCACAACAAAGATTTACCACTGCCCGATCCCAGCTTCCCATCTCAGAACTTCCTACACTTACCCGCCACATCTTACTGCTCCCATTGTACACACGGGTTCTTCCAGGACTAAGGGAGAGCCTCACTGGGTTTTTAAATATATGCTTTTCCTTTACCAAAAAAGCTTTCCCCTCTTTTTCTTCACCTTGTTGTTGTTGTTAAGTGCCGGCAGGTCAATTCCAACCCATAGCAACAGGTGAGTTTGAACCGCCAACCTTGCAGTTCAAATGACTTTACAGTCTGATGCATTAACCCACAGTGCCATACCAGGACTCCTTTCTTCAGCTATGGTCCTACAAATACTTCCAGGCATATTTCAAATGTCACCTTTGAAATGTTTCCCAATCTTTCTTCTCTGTTTGGTTGGCACTTAGGTCATAGGCTTTTATATCACTCATCACATTATCCTGAAATTATTAGTTCCCTAGTCTATTGTTCCCACTAAGCAGTGAGCTCCTATATGGCAAGAATTGATTCTTTTTCAAGTCAGAATCCCTCATACTCAGCAAAGTAGCCAATATAAAGTACTGATGGGGTTGTGTGTTGTCTAGTCAGTTCCAACCCATAGCGACCCTGTAGAGTTTCAAAGGCTGTAAGTCATTCCTTGGAAAGCCTCTACAGGGTCGCTATGGGTCAGAACTAACTAGACAACACTTAACAACAACAGCAGTTAAATCAGTGGAGTTCTGGTGTGGGTCTGTAGGCTAATGTGCTGGACGGCAAGTCAGTTTGAACCACGAGGTGAGCAGCTCAAGCTCACCAGTTGCTTCTTGGAAACCCTATACCGGTTGTTATGGTTCAGAACCAACTCGATGACACTTAACAACAACAACAACAAGCTATGTTAATAATTTCATTTACCAAGTTTTGGGGACCTGGTACTTTTTGTGGCTTGCCAGTAATAAAAATCAGTTTGAAATACAGATAGCAAATAATAAAATGATCTCTCTCCTCTCTTTTTGTTTCCTTCTTTGCTAAAATATATGTCATTTCCCCCCACTAATTGCACACCAATTCTTACATCTAGAATATCTTCAAAATGATCTGCTGGTGTCAGAAAGAATGTAGTGTGATGAATGAAATGCTCAGCTCCTCAAAGCTCCCCAAATACTTTCTTTCAAAAATGATACACTATTTTCTCAGTCTTTTCATGCCAACCTCAGTGACTACCAAAACAGTTTAATGTTATTAGAATATCATTAAGTTTCATTATGTTTAATAAGAGATGGTGACAAGAGATAATTTTAAATGCATTTTCACCAAAATTAAAATCGCAAGTTGTAAAATTAATTCGAGAAGTGTCAGTTATAATGTGATATAATTTCAGTCTCCTTAAACTTCTTCTCGTTAACTGCTCTAGTATGGAACTCAAGCAGTAAAATGATAAATACGGCAATGAAGCTCAAAAATCTCAAATACCCATTGTGATCATGAAAATTGCAGTTTGCCTCATCAGCAGCCATCAATTTATTTGCCACTCTAAATGAATTATCTAAAGAAACTTGATTGACATGGTCAAATAGCTCATTGTAGATTCATCACTCAGTGTGTACGCAGAGTATTTAAATATAGACCTTTATTACTGGGAGCATTGCAAACTACAAAGAAAGGTATAGGGGTCAGAGACAAGATGATATACTGGTGACACACTCTTCTCAGTCCCTCTACAATGAGCAAAACACACAAAAATGATCATTCTGGGGCTCTGAGCATCACATGAGAAATAAAGAATTGGATTAAACGCCAATTGGAAGGGAGGAGATACATAGAACAGGGCCCCTCAGTGCAACTGGCTATTTTGAAACACAGAAAGCAACACACGAGGAAGGAGAAGCCAACTTCGTGGAATTCATATTGGGAATGAGACACAGTGTGGTCAGGTCCTGAGTGAAACAAAATGAGCCGTGGACGAACTTCATCTGAAAGAGGACAGTGTAGTGAAGCAAGCAAGACTACTAGCGGCACAGAACGAGGCGGGAGGCACTAGTAGAAAGCCCTAGTCATTTGGGCTGAAGGCTTACATAGAAGGGAGGTCTGTAGAGTGGTAGTTGGAGTGCTGGACTCTAGGTTTTGACCCCCCTTGGTTACATCTGGACAGGAACTGAATAATTGGCAGTGCCTGTCCAGAAATGCACCAGGCCTATCCAGGAGAACAGAAACTGGAGAAGGACTTTTTCCTACTTTCTCCACCATACCTTCTTGGTGACCAGGGGTGAGGCTCTCCGTAACTCCACTAACCTGGTAGCCAGTGATGTCCCCTTTGTTGTCCCACACCTGCCTGGTTTGGTCAGGCCACCTGATCCCACCATCGGCCACCACCAGTTTCCCTAGCTGACTGAGTTGCTTGCCTACGGTGCCCATGTGATTGACAGGTCTTGCCCTCAGGGAACTAAAGACTAGTGCTTGCAACCTCCGTTGTCAGAGGTGCAAGAACATAGGACCATCTGCCAGGCCAGTTCTTCACCTGTGCGCATGCACAGCCAGTGTTGTTGCAACACCTTACTGAGCTTTTTGGTTATTATCTCTTTCCTTTTATTTTTTTCTACTTTTTCTTTATTTTTCCCCCTTCATCCTCTTCTTTTTCTTTTCTTCTGATTTTATTCTGCTTCATCTGAGGAGAGGAGGACATTGTTGCTCCACTAGTCAGCTATACCTACCACACCTTCCATCCTACTGGATGGACAAGTACCCCTACTCACTCCTGCCCCACTGGATCAGTGACAGATTGTGGACCAAGCCTGCTCACCTCACCTTCAGCTGCTCTTCATCACCAGCAGGCAGAGATCCATGGCCACATCCTCACCAGCTATTCCACCCACCTAGAGAAAGGAGGGGAATGGCCAATGACTGCCAAACTACCCTTTAGATTAACATGCCTGCCACACCCACCTGTTGTTGTTGTTGAAAAGTGCCACTGAGTCAGTTCCAACTCACAGTGACCCTGTATAGGGCTTCTGAGGCTGTGCATGTTGTAGGAGCAGAAAGCCTCATCTTTCTTCCATGGAGCCAGCTGAGGGACTTGAACAGCCTAACTTGTAATTCACAGTCCAGTGCTTACCGTATAGAGTTATCATGCTCCTCTACCAGGATAAAGCAAAACAAAAACACAGGTGTAATACACCAACACATAATTAACAAATAAATACAACAATTCCAAAAATGCCTTGGAGATAACAGACAACTTTAAATAAAGAAACAGGACACGGTGGTATAAGTAAGTGACCAAAATAAAGAAATAAAGACTTGATGAAGAACAGGTTTTATACATATAAAACTTTGAAGTTCAAATATATATATGGAGTACTGGTTTGATGCTGTGGGTTAATGCGCTGGACTGCAAAGTCATTTGAACGGCAAGGTCAGTAGTCCAAGCTCACCAGCTGCTCCTTGGAAACCCTATACAGGGTTTCTATGGGTCGGAACTGACTCAACGGCACTTAACAACAAGATATATATATATATACACATAATACTGGTGCAGAGCTATAGGATAATCCCTGGACTGCAAGGTCACTTTGAACTTCAAGGATGGCAATTAAAACTCATCAACAACTCCTCAGAAACCCTATACAGGGTTGCTATGAGTTGGAACTAGAGCACTTAACAACAACAAATATATGACTTCCAAGAGCTTAAGAAAACTATATATATATGTATGTATATACTGACTTCTGGTGTGGTGCTATAGGATCAGCATGGGACTTCCACAAGGTTAGCAGTTCAAACCCACCAGGTGCTTTTCAAAAACCCTGTACAAGGTCGCTATGGATTGGAACCAACACAGTGGCACTTAACAACAACTACTACATATATATATGTATGTGTGTGTGTGTGTATGTTTATATAGTCCTGGTGTGGTGCGGCGGGTTAATGCATTGGACTGCAAAGTCAGTTTGAACTGCAAGGTTGGTGGTTCAAGCGCACCAGCTACGACTTAGAAACCCTATGCAGTGCCATTATGGGTCAGAACCAACTCAATTGCACGTAACAATAACATATGTATATATGTGTATCTATCTATATATGTATATATATGACTTTCAGAGCCCAAGGAAACTGCAAACAAAATTACAGACAACACATGTAATAAGCTAGAAAAATTCAGGAAAGAAATAAAAGAACAAAATAGACAATTAGAAACATGCAGAAACAGCAACTAGAAATCCAGAAGATTAATATTTAAGAGATAGATAACACATTGGAAAGACCAAGGAATAGAGTAAAATTAATTGAAGAATGGATGGTGGCAAATCACATGATGCAAATTCGTAAGAGGAAAAATCAGTAAAAATAATGAAGCAAGCCTAAGAATTATGTGAGATATTATCAAGAGAAAAATGTACATGTGAACAGGATTCCAGAACAGGAGAAGGTAAACAAACAAACAAACAAACAAACAAAACAATACAAAAACAGGCAAACAGAAATGGAATACCTAAAAATCAATATCCTAGGAATTAGTGAGCTGAAATGGACAGGCCATTTTGAATTGGACAATCATATGGTTTACTTTTCCAGGAAAGACAAATTGAAGACTTCATTTGATCCACAATCAACAACTCATGGAAACAGCAGACAAGAAATCAAATGACACACTGTTACAAATGACACACTGTTACAAATGACCCCCTTAAAGTGTAAAAGAACAATAATGTCCATTTGAGGACAAAAGTGTGTCTGACCAATCCATGGTATTTTCAATCGTCTCATATGCATCTAGACATTGGACAATGAATAAGGAAGACCACAGAAGAATCGATGCATTTGAATTACAACGTTGATGAGGAATAATGAAAGTACTATGGATTACCAGAATGGAAACACAGCCAGAATGCTCTTTAGAAGAAAGGACTGAGCGACTTCATCTCTCATACTTTGGACATGTTGTCAGAAGTCCCTCAAGAAAGAGCTCATGCTTGGTAAAGTGGAGGGTCAGTGAAAAAAGGAAGACCCTTAATGAGAAGACAGTGAGAAACACAACAATTGTGGGGATGGCAGAGGGTCTGGCTTTGTTTCATTCTGTTGTACACAGGGTCGCTCGGATTCAGAACCAACTCGAAGGCACCTAACAGCAACAACATAGATCCATGCTTACCTTCATGTGATGTATTCATAACATAAACCTATATGCATACAGTTCTAGCTATGTAACCACATACATAGTTTCTGTTTATTACTCTTGTTGCAAAACTAAGTGTGTTTACAGTAAAACAAAACAAAACAAAACAGACAAACAAAATAACCCACAGAGAGATTATCAAAGATTTGCTAGCAGAAAACTTCACTGATATCATGAAAGAGGAAAATACATCAAATTTAAATTCAATGAAACCCACACAGGGTAGGTACCAAAAGAAAGTCAACAAGACATATCATAATTAAAATTTCCAAAGCCAAAAGAAAGAATCATAAAAACACCTCAAAAAAAGCAAAATTTTACATACAAATGGCAATCACTTAGATTAAACTCTGATTTCTCAGTAGAAACTATGTAGGCAAGAAGGCAATGGGATGATGTTTTGTTATTGTTGTGAAATGCCATTGAGTTAGTTCTGACTCATCACAACCCTGTACAGGGTTTCCAAGGAGCAGCTGGTGGGTTTGAACCATAAACCTTGTGGTTAGCAATCCAGTGTTTATCTTTGAGCAACACACAAGGACATATATAATGCCTTAAAAGAAAAATAATTGCCAACCAAGAATTATATATGCAACAAAACTGTCCCTCAGACACCATGACAAGCCTAGATAAACAGAAATTAAGGGAATTTATTAAACTAGACCAACCTTTTAATAAATGCTAAAGGGAGTCCTTTGGACAGAGAGCCAACAGTGTTAGACAACAACTTGAGATTAAGACACAGGACAACATCACCCAGAAGATAACACAGAAGAGGAATCCTCAAAATTAAAATAACTTTCTTCTTGTTAAGTGTCACCAAGTCATTTCTGACACATATCAACTCTGTATAGGGTTTTCAAGGAGCAGCTGATGAGTTTAAACCACCAACCCTGGTGTTCAAACAGGCCTTGCTGTCGAATGCTTCTCCTAGAGCTTCCAAGACTGAAAATAGAGAATCAGAGACATCAAGCTGTAAACAACTACAACTAGAAAGCAAAAAAAGGGATAAATGGTATAATTACAGAATTTCTAAATAGAGAGGAAGTCAGGACAATATCAAGACAGAACAGTTAAACCTAGGAAGATAAAAATAAATTACACTTTCACCCACTTCACAGTAAAAAGTTAATAAATAGAGTAACCACAGAGAAAGTTAATAACCTTCTAACCAAAAGAAGAAAGAAGAAAATCATAAGGACTTAGTAAACACAAAAATAACAATGAAGAAAATGAAAAGAAATTCTGATTTTAAAAATGACCTCAGCACAGTAAATTGTACAGAACAACAACAGATGTACCAACACCACACTAAAAAGACACAAAAGAATAAAATCATACCTATTGTAAATTATATTGAATGTAAATATATTAAATACACTAGTAAAGAGAAAGAGAGTGGCAGAATGGATAAGAAAACAGAACCTACAAAAGACTCACTTTAGACATCAAGACTAAAAAAAAAAAAATCAGAGAGACAAAATCAAGCCAACAGCAGACAAAAAAGAGCAAGAGGCAATATTAACTTCTGATAAAATAGACTTCAAGGCAAAAAAAAAAAAAGCAGCATAAAGGATCATTAAAGGTATTATTATATAATAATTAACTATGTGTATAATTTATAAATTATATAAATGGACATGCTCAGTGCAGCAAGAGCATGTAACCATAATAAATTTCTACACAACCAATGAAAGAACCTCAAAGTACATAAATCAAAAGTTAACAGAATTGGCAAAAGAACTCCATACTAATAGTAGGAGACTTTAGCACACTTTCAATACATAACAGAATAACTTCAAAGAGACAACAAAGACACAGAAAATCTTAACAACACAACCAACCAATATGTCACTCAACAGAGACTCAGTACACAGTCTTCTCTGTGCAGTGGCACCACTCTCCAGAATAGACCATATGATAGCCCACAAATAAAATGTTAAACTCCGAGATAATACAAAGCATCTTCTTGGATTACAGCGTTATAAAATTAGAAATCAAAAACGAAAGATGAAGGGAGTAAGAGGAACCAAATACACAGAAACTGATTGACACCCTGCTTAAAAACTACTGTATAATGTTGTTGTTGTTAAGTGCTGTTGAGTGGGTTCTGACCCATAGCGACTCTGTATAGGGTTTCCGAGGAGCAGCTGGTGAGCTTGAACCACCGACCTTGTGGTTCAAACTGACTTTGTAGTCCAGCACATTAACCCAGAGCACCAACCAGGACTCAACTTTAAAGTCAGTTTAAACCCCAAGGTTGGCGGTTCAAACTCACCGGCTGCTCCTTGAAAATCCTATACAGGGTTGGCATAAATTTGAACTGACTTGGCAGGCAGCAGTTAACAACAAGAAACTTATTTTAATTTTGAGGATTCTTCTTCTGCATTAGTTTTGGGTGATGTTATCCTGTGTCTTAATCTCAAATTGTTGTCTGATGTTATTCGTTCCCTGCCCAAAGGACTCCCTTTAGCATTTATTAAAAGGTTGGTCTGGTTTTACAAATTGCCTTAATCTCTGTTTACATAGAATTGTCTTATATTCACCATGGTATCTGAAGGACAATGTTGTTGCATATGTAATCCTTGATTGGCAATTATTTTTCTTTTAAGGTTTTACATATGTGTTGCTCAAGGATAAACACTGGATTGTTAACGACAAGGTTTATGGTTCAAACCCACCAGCTGCTCCTTGGAAACCCTGTACAGGGTTGTGATGAGTCAGAACCAACTCAATGGCATTTCACAATAATAGCAAAACGTCATTCAATTGCCTTCTTGCTTTCATAATTTCTACTGAGAAATCAGAGTTTATTTGGTTGCCATTTGTGTGTGAAATTTTGCTTTTTTTTGAGATGTTTTCATGATTTTTTCTTTTGACTTTGGAAATTTTGATTATGGTATGTCTTGTTGATTTTCTTTTGGTATCTATCCTGTGTGGATTTTGTTAAACTTAAATTGATGTATTTTCCTCTTTCATGATATCAGTGAAGTTTTCTGCTAGCAAATCTTTGACAATTCTCTCTGTGGCTTATTTTGTTCAAGAATAAAGATGTCAATTTGAGGATTAAAGTGTGCCTGACACAAGCCATGGTATTTTCATTAGATTCATATTCATGTGAAGGAATCCTGGTATGGTGCTGTAAGATACTGCTTTGGTTCACAAGGTCAGTTTGAACTGCAAGGTTGGTGGTTCAAATTTACCAGCTACTCCTTGGAAACACTATATTGGGTCGCTATGAGTCAGAACTGACTCGAAGACACTTAACCACAATATGCATGTGAAAATTGAACAATGACTAAGCAAGATCAGAGAAGAATTGATGTATTTGAATTATGGTATTGAAGAAGGATATTGAAAGTACTAGAAGAACAAGTAAATTTATCTTGGAATAGACCTGGCATGTTCCTTAGAAAGGAGGATGATGAGACTTTGTCTCTCATTCTTTGGACGTATTATCAGAAGGGACCAGTTCCTGGAGAGAGATTTCAAGCTTGAAAAAGTGGAGATCCAGCCAAAAAGATGAAGAACCCTAACAAGATGAACGGACACAGTGACAACAACAATTGGCTTAAACATAGGAACAATTAGGAGGATAGTGCAGGACTGGGCAGTATTACATTCTGTTGTACATGAATCAGAACTGACTATGATTCAGAACAACTCAAAGGCACCTAACAATGACAACATAATAAAGCATAGAGGGAGCATAGGTATGTGAGCTTCTTTAGCCTTGAGGAAGTGAGTTGCCAGGCCTGGAGGCTTAGGACCATTGTTGTAGAAGTCATCAAGGTCATTTGATATAACATAGTTCACAAAAGACAATGGTCTACGTCCTACTTTGGTGAATAGCAACTGGGGTCTTAAAAGCCTTTAAGTGTCCATCTAAAGTACAGCTAATGATCTCTTCTGGCCTGGAGCAAAGAAGGACTTCTGGACCACACAAATCTCAGACTACATCACCCTAAGTCTAGAAGAACTAGATGGTGCCCAGCTACAAGTGCTGAGTACTCTAAAAAGGATCACAACAGAAAGTCCTGGATGGGGGGGGGGGAGGGAGATAAATGTGGAGAAAAACTTAACAATCACAAAAAGACCAGTCTTACTCATAAGACAAAGACTAGTGGAACCCCAACGACTCTGCCCTTAGTTATTCTTTAAGCCTGAAACTGAGCTTACCATATGTTTCAGCTTTCAGTCAAACAATAGGCCTACAGAGTGAACAACAATACCAGTGTGGTATCCACTCCTAAAGGGGTGGGGAACAGCCAGTCCAAAGGCCATATTGTTGTTGTTATATGCCGTGTAAGGCCCTCAAAATAAGTTGGTCTAGCCCTGCCAACAAAACTGTGTCTCCAACCCTCCAAATATAGCAGGCTAATTTTTAAGTTGATAATTTTGTATAGCCCACAAATGATGTTATAATTATCCAAATGGCCCTTGGCAGATAAAAGATTTCCCACCCCTGCCTTAGAGCAATCAATCATATGAGATCAAAAAGGCAGCATTTGATCAAGAATAAAACTCAGAAAACAAGAATGGACAGGAAAGAAGGACAAATAGAACAAGAAACACAGGCAGGAAGTGGAAAGAGCGCTGTTACACTGTGGGGACTGCAATCAGTGTCACACAACAAAATGTGCATGAACTTGTGGATGCAAAAGCAATTTGCTCTGTAAACTTGCACTCAATCAGAATAAAAATTTAAATAAATAAAAATAAAGGCATAATAATAGCATGCTTGCTCTTCCCCATCCCCATGTGCCATAGAAAGAAACCTAGGAAAAATTAAATTAGTATGATTTGTACTATTTATTCTTATCATATTTCAGATCTAAAACGTGAAATGATGATCTTTAAGAAAAACAAAAAACCATAAAACATAACAAGGGTAAAATATAATAATAATAAAATAGGGTAGAAGGAAAAATTTTAAAAGGAAATGGTAAGGTGAAGATTCCGTTGAAGTTGTTGTTAAGTGCCATTGATTTGGTTCTGACTCATAGCAACCCTGTATAGGCTTTCCTAGGAGAATTTGGTGAGCTTGAACTGCCGACCTTAAGGTTCAAACTGACCTTGAATTCCAGCGCATTATCTTGAAGCACCACACCAGTTGAAAATTGTTGTTGTTATTAGGTGCCATCAAGTTTGTACTGACCCATAGCGACCTTATGCACAGCAGAACGAAACACTGCCTGACCCTGGGCCAACCCCACTACTGTTGACACGCTTGAGTCCACCGATGCTGCCACTTGTCCAGTCCATCTCATTGGGGGTCTCCCTCTTTTTCTCTCACCCTCCACCTTACCAAACATGATATCCTTCTCCAGTGACTGGTTCCTCCTGAAAATATGTCCAGAGTATAAGAGATGACGTTTGGCCATCTTGGCTTCCAAGGAGCACTCTGACTTCAAATCTTCCAAAACAGATCTATTGGTTCTTTTGGCAGCCAATGGCACTTTCAATAGTCTCCTCCAACATGATAACTCAAAAGCATCAATTCTTCTACAGTCTTCCTTATTCACTGTCCAGCTTTTGCATGCATATGAGGCAATTGAAAATACCATGGCTTGAGTCAGGCGCACCTTAGTCCTCAAACTGACATCTTTGCTCCTCAACACTTTAAAAAGGTCTCGTGCAGCAGGTTTGCCTAACGCAATATGTCGTTTGATTTCTTCACAGCTGCTTCTATGAGTGTTGATAGTTGATGCAAGAAAAATGAAGTCTTTGACAACTTCAATCTTTTCTCTGTTGGTAAGAATGTTGTTTATTGGTCCAGTGGTGAGGATTTTTGTTTTCTTGATATGTAATCCATACCAAAGGCTGTGCTCTTTGATCATCAGTAAATGTTTTAAGTCCTCTTCACTTTCAACAAGCAAGGTTGTATCATCTGCATATCGCAGGTTGTTAATGAGTCTTCCTCCAATCCTGATGCCACGTTTTTCTTCATATAACCCAGCTTCTCAG
>NW_006408573.1:778026-779091 GCF_000296735.1 Chrysochloris asiatica
TGGGTAGCCAATGTCCAAGTTGCCCTTCCCTGTCCTTTCCATGTGTGGAGGGGTTGGCAATGATCCTCGCTGTGAAGATTTATTCCCTCTTTTGAGCTACTGCTTTCATAGGTGTATATCAAGTTCATCAAATTGTATCAAATTATTCTCTTTTCCTTCTTTCTTCTTCTGGTTGAGCTCTGATCATTCAGTCGTTGAAGCCAGGTCAAGTGGATATTATTTGCAAATGTGGGTGTACTTACGCATGTCCCCTCTCTACTTATCAGCTGGATGCTTCACTCTCCACTCTAGTCCTCTGTGGCTATGTCGCAGACTCTGGGTCCAAGAGTCCCCTGGACTTGCCACACTGCTGGCCAACCAAGTCTCCATCCGGGTTTACAGGAGTCTATTGAGTGTAGTAGGGCTCAGCTTGCAACTTCATTGTTGCTTTTCCCTTACTTCCCTTTATCGGTGATGAACAAGGTCTCCAATCAGAAGACCGCCACCAGTTTTCTAAGCCAGACTGGCTGTAGCCCCACCCTCTAAACTCTGCGATGGCGGTGTGGCCACCAAGAGAGTCTGGTCTCCAGAGTCCTAACTCGCAGTATTTCCTTATTATCGTGATTTTTTTCACTTGCGAGTGCGGGGAATCTGACGTCTTGGATCTTATGGTAGATCCGAAGCTCTGGAGTTGTTCTATGAGCACTTCCTTCATGGGATCCCCATCTCTTCACAACGGAGCATTCCCTACATGGTTTTCACAATCACCCACCCCGGAAGTCCCTGCCACCTCACTTTCTTGAAAGATTCCCATTTTTATTCCATCAGTTCCTGGTACCTTGTTTTTTTGCCAATTCCTTCAATGCACCTTGGACTTTCTCCTTCAGTATCATTGGCTCTTTATCACATGCTACCTCTTGAAACGGTTGAACATTAACCATTATCTTTTGGTACAGTGACTCTGTGTATTCTTCCCATCTTCTCTTGATGCTTTCTGCATCATTCAATAATTTGTCCAGAGAATCTTTCAATAACAAAAGTCAAGGCTTGAATTTTTTCTTCAGTTCCCCCAGTTTGAGAAATGCT
>NW_006408573.1:780031-820649 GCF_000296735.1 Chrysochloris asiatica
TTCAAAATGGCCAATAACAGTCCATTTCAGCTCACCAATGCCTAAGATATTAATGTTTATGTGTTCTGTTTCATTTTTGACAACTTTCAATTTTCCCAGATTCATATTTCATACATTCCATGTTCTGATTTTCAATGGATGTTTACAGCTGTTTCTCTTTGTTTTGAGTTGTGCCCCATCAGCAAATGAAGGTCCCGTGGGCTTTTCTCCCACAGGCTTTACCCCATTCACATCGTGATGATCAACTCTTCTTTGAGGAGGCAGCTCTTCTCCAGTTGCATTTTGAGTGCCTCCCAACCTGAGGGCCTCATTTTCTGGCACTATATCTGACAGTGTTTCTCTGTTATTCATAAGATTTTCAGTGACTAAATATTCAGAAGTAGTTCATCACTCTTTCTTCCTAGTGTGTCTTCAGCTGGAAGCTCATCTGAAACCTGTCCACCATAAGTGACTCTGCTGATATTTAAAATACCAGTGGCATAGCTTTCAGAATCACAGCAACTCACAGATCACCACAGTACGACAAACTGAGAATGTGGTGGGTTATAAATGAAGCAGGGAGCTCCCCTAAGGGTCACAACAAAGAACACACACACAAATATATAGTAGTTGCTTGCTGTTGTTGGTGTTAAGTGCTGTCAAGTTTATTCCAACCCCTTGCAACCCTGTATAGGGTTTCCAAGGTGAGCTTGAACTAAAGACATTGCAGTTCAAATGGCTTGGCTGTCTGGCTAATTAACCTACAGGGCCACACCAGGACTCATACCTTCATGGAACATATAAATGGACACTGTGGTGTTGACTCCATTGTTTATCCTTTTATTTGGTGGAGTAGTGAATTTCATGTGACTTTGTTGATGGCAGAGTGACAACAACATAGGTTGAAGGGTTCAACTTTCTAATCCTCATCTTCCAAGAGCCAATTGTCTTTTTAGGGGTCCCAAGGATATAATTATAATTAAAACCCATAGGATTAGAATTATGGTAGCATATTGTACAAGGTATCATAAGGCAAAAGACTGAGATGATCCTTGAGCAAACTTCTAACCTAAAAGGAAGAGTTAACTTAGACTAGAGCGAGTGCGGTAAAAGTCCACAGCCAATGATTGAGCACTGACCTCATGGGCCAGGCATTGTTCTAGGCATGGAAGAATCAGACTCCAAAAAATAGGAAACAGCCTTAGTTTTGAAGAGTTTACATCCTGTTAGACAGATAGAGAAACAAAATCAATTTGGATGTTAATAGGAAATAAAACAGTGAAATAAAAGACCAGGATGGAATGTCCTCATGTAGAGATGTGAACAGATGGCATTTGGGCTGAGAGCTAATGAATTATGAGAAGGAAACCAACCATGCAGATTATCTGAGGGAAGAGGGTTGCAGGTAGAAGGAGCAACAAAAGTAAAAGACCTAAGGTAGAAACCAACCTGCAGACCAGAAAAGAGGCAAAAGGGGCTGAAGAGCAGTAAGTGAAGGAGGCCAGAGAGGTGAGTACCCAGACAAGAGGCCAGTAAACTCTGGCCTGTAGACCAAATCCAGACCACAACCTAGTTTTTTTTTTTTTTTTTTTTTGTATGGCTCACACTTTATGAATGACTTGCATTTTCAAGTGGGTGAAGAAAGATCAAATGAATACTAATTTATAGCATATGAAAATTAGATCAAGTTCAAATGTTATTGTCCATAAAGATTTATTGTTACACAACCATGCCCATTCCTTTATGTATTGTCTATGGTTGCTTTCATACTACAGTGGCAGATTTTATTAATTTCAACAGAAACCTTGTGGCTCATGAAGCCTACATTATTTACTATCTGGCCCTTTACAGAAACAAACAAACAAAAGTTTGCCAACCTTTGAACTTGATTATAGACATCCTGAGGTCCATTCATTTATTCAATATTCAATATTCCTTGAAGGTTTTCTGTGTTAGGCATGTTGTTGGGTTCTGAGGAGACATGACGGACTAAGTACCACAATGAGAGATTCTGAATTATAAGAAAAGCACATTAAACAGTGAATGAGAGAAAAGAGTATCAAGAAACAATTTTCTTTGAGTTCAAGAATTTACCAGACTCTCTGGCCCGTATCCTCATCTCACTGAACAGAAACAACTAGCCACTACTTGTATCAATCCAAAAAAGAAGAGAGACGCTGTCTCTTACCAAGTGACCAGTTTGCTGTAGAAATATAGCCAGTCAGCAAAATTCAAAGGCTTAGAAATATGTTGAGTCAAACTTTCTTCTTTTATTTTTATTTTTTTTTATTTTCCGAGCAAATATGGAAAAAGAGAATGAAGTCCTCAGAAACAGAAAATTATTTAGCAAGCGATAGAAAGTGTTCTCACTGCACTAATGAGTCATTAAGTGAGGCGTTTGGGAACTGGGGATGTGCTATAATTAGGTTATCTGTATTTTTAACACAAGAAAAATCATCCAAAGAGGCACTAACCAATGCAGCTGTATTGGAAGAGCTCTCTGCAAGTCTCCAAACAGAGGAGAATCGTTTTTAACAACTCCGAGCTCAGCCGAGTAGTTAATTTAACAAAATGCTTAAGAACAAACCCTTAGTTGTAGATTGCCATCCGTATCTGTCTCCTCAATTTGCCCCAACTAGAAGGAACAGCCCATTCCCAAACACCAGGGCTGTGCAGATATTAGCTTAGATAGAGTGGAAACAGCAAATCTGATCATAACAAAAGGGAAACAGAAATGAAGTGAGTGACGGGTTCGGGATTTCACATAATTAAATTGTCAAAGGCCACAAAAGGAATGTGAAAATCAGGGGATATCACCGTCACAGGAGAAGAGAGAGGGAATTTAGTTCAAATACATTTCTGAGGAAGATGAAGAAAAAATCGATGCCCAGATTGCTCATTTTTGGTCTAATGAATAAATCATCTTGCCCCTTCTCTCCCCCCCAATGCACCTGCTGCTTTGAAAAGTCTCTCCACACCAACCCAACAGTAAATGCTGTACAATGGCTCCAACGAGGTTGGAGTCCCGCCAAAGAAAATTACCACTCTTCAACCAAGATAAACATCATATTACTTCATTACCCTTTTAAAACATATGCAAATTAAATCCATTATTCTTTTTTCACCCAGAAATGAAGTTCGTTTGGCTGAAATTCAGCAGTTCCTTTTGTTGCAGTTGACCATGAATGAATGAACTTCCCGTAGATGGTGCCCACTCCCCATCTTTGAATCAAACATTAATACCATTTGACAGTAATAAATAACACTTATCACAATAGGGATGGAATAATGATTTTCCCACTCAGCTGGCTCATCAGAGCCTATCAGCTGACAACTGCACAAATGAAATTAGCATAACAGCTGCCTATGACAAATGTATCTAAATCCTACTAATGCCAGCCAGTGCTTTGATCTCCCTATCAAGTTGATGCCAAAACCCAAATCCATTTCTGCAAAATACATCTTGTTTATTATAGATACATATGTATGTCCTTGCACAGTCGGCAGTCCCATGACATCCTTAATTAAAAGAATTTGGAATGTGATTGAAAATTGTCACCTCTGGCGTCGGACTTTCTTCCATGACTTTGCAGACTATTTTAAGAAATTTCTTTTCAAAATGGAGTCGATGCTCTGCCTTCCGTACTCGCTCTTGAGTGGTTCACCAGAATGTAATGAGGTCCCATTCTGATGTTTTCAAATGAAAATAATTACCATGGCTTCATTTTGATTATTGCCTTTCAGAGGTATCAGGTTCATAAAAATTTAAATCAACTCCAAGTAACATAAGCCACAGTCCTTTACTCCCTATTATACAATCACAGTGAAACACAGACTTGTTCTTTGTTTGGGAATGCAAATGAGGTTTGAGATCAAACCTGAACTATAATGTCTTCATTTATCCTTCTTAACAATCCACAGTGCTGATGAGGGTAACACGAGGAGCAGTAAATACACAATTTTTGGTGTTCATGTCCCTGCAAGCCTCAATTCGTTTCTCCTACTAAACTTGAAGTTGAAGCAAGACAGAAAGGCCAGTGTCCAGGGAGTAAGGCATTGGACATTAGGGAGATTAGGATGTCAGGAGTTAGAGAGTCCCCTAAGGAAAGGGAGGAAGCTCTGAAAGCAAGGTCGACACGTGGGTCGAAAGTGGGTCTACTTACTCGGTCCTGGTACAAGCCAACGCTGTCAGTACAAGCTGTTAAAGTGTCTCACTCATAACCCCTATGGAGAAAACAAAGCATTTTAATCACAGCCATAGTATGACACTCCTCCAAACAATTGATTATTAGTCAGTCAGACAATTGCCATTCATTTGAGCAGTCGATATTGACCAGGATCCTTGCTGGTGCTGTTAGTATATGTGGAGCCAATTCCAACTCATGGTGATGCCATGTATTATTTTAGATGCTGGGAATATCACAGAAACCAGATAAACAAGGTTCTCTCTCCTTTGGGGCTTATGTTCTAGGGGGCAGATATCAAGAGTTATTGAAAAATAACTGAGTAGTAGCAGAGAGAGACAAGACTCCTTTCAGATAACATCCTAGAAAAGACTTGTATAGACACCAACATTTGTACAAATATGGGCAGCCACAAATATGAACAGACATAGGAGTTATAGATAAACGCAATTAATTGAGGGCACATTGAAGTCTGACTTTTGAGCAATTTTTAGACTGAATTTGATTTGCCTCTGTAATTAGTTTAACAGTCCACATACCACAACCGAGAGCTCAAAATGAAACTGCAAGTGATATTCATGAATTTATTCCGCAAACGTGCATTAATCAGTCACTGTGGACTAAGGATACAATCGAGAACAAGATAAAACCTCTGCTCTCTGTGGCATGCTGTTTTGATGGTGGATGATGGATGGTGACCACAAACACAGTGTTACAAAGGCAGATGTCTACTGTGCTGAGAGAATTAGGCAAGGCCCCTCTAAAAAAGTTACCTTTACACTGAGGAGTAAAGAATGTAGACAGGTGTAATATGCCAAGGCAAAGCCAACCAAGGCAACCCCATGTGTGTCAAAATAGAACTACACTCCATAGGGTTCTTTCAATGACTGTGATCATTCAGAAATAGATTGCCAGACCTTTCTTGTGAGGTGCTTCCACGTAGATTTGAACTGCCAACTGCCTCCCAGAGCCAAAAGTAGACATCAGGTAACAGAGGTAAAAGGCAAGCACATCAGAGTAAGGATCTCACCAAATTCCAATTAAAATGGTTTTGGCAATTAACATCAGACTCCACTGTAATTGCCCTTGAGTTATTTGTAGTTGGTGGCACATGGGTTTCTTTAAGTTAACTCTTAGTAAACCTCATGCTTTATTCCACTAAGTGGGTTCAACATTAGTGAAATCATTCTAACAAGTATTATGAAGGCAAGACTTCATCTCCTGCCTAGAAAATGTACACAAGGAAAGTAATGTGCATTAGTACTTAAAGGTATCTGAATGGAACCTAGCTGTGCTGAGTTTATTGCACAAAAGCCTTGTTGTGGGTAGCCACTATCCAGTGGGCCCCAAATTTAACTCCATGCACAACTAAGCAAAACAATGCTCAGTCTTGTGCCATTCCCATTAACTGCTGCAGAGTGGATTTGTGATTTAGAGGATTTTCATTAGTTGAGGATTTTCAGTAAATTGCCAGGTTTTCCTCCTAGTCTGTCTTAAGTTTGGAAGTTCCGCTTAAACCTGTTCAGCTTCATAGCAACACACCAGCCTCTACTGATGGACAGTGGTGGTGCCCAAGGTGCAATGACCAGGGCTTGAATCTGGGTCTCCTGCACAGAAGGCAAGAATCCTACTGCAGAACTACTGATGCCCTTGCATGTAAGCTAGACATTCAATAAATATTTGCTAATTAATTAATTGTTCCATCAATGGTTCAATTGGAAAACGTTCTGAAAATTTATTTGTACTACATGTTCTTCTGTTGTTTAAATAAATATTATGTGTCACACAACTAAGTGCCATTGTTGATCAAGTATACGTAGACTGTAACTAACAAGATATGAAATATTTGTGAAACATCACTAAATGTACAGTAGTTCTGACACTGTGCATTTTCTCAAAAATACAACTGGCGTAAAATTAGCATAAAAAATGGTGATGGTGGTGGTTATGTGCTGCGGAGTCAGTTCTGACTCACAGCAACCCTGCGTAGAGTTTCTGAGGCTGTAAATCTTTATGGGACCAGAAAATCTCATCTTTCTTCTGCAGGAACAGCTGATAGTTTCGAACTGCTGACCTTGAGGTTAACAGCCCGACTCATAACCACTATGCTACTAGAGCTCCTTAGCATTAAAAATAGGGGTTGCGATATTGAAAAACAATCAGAAACTTCTGATCTATGAAAATGCCAGGTGCTATTAGTCTTAACTAGCTAATGATTTGGCATAACTGAGCAGTTGATCCACTTGACTTCACAGAATTCTATCTCTAATATGACCCCTAAGACCTCTGTTTGATTTATATCAACATGCCATATATCCAAACTTGAAAGTAAGTCTTGAAATGAACAGCTTCAGTGTTGCTAAGAAGAGCATGCTTGTTTCTTGCAGCATGATTGAAGCCTCTGCCCAGGGTTTAGTTGGCCCACTGGATGGTGCTGTAGAAGATATGATGCTGTCAGTTACCTCAAGTGAATTCCAGCTCTTAGAAGCGCCATGTGCACAGTAGAACTTCGCTTTAGGGTTTTCAGAGATTTGAGAAGCAGGCCCCCAGGCCTAGCTTCGGAGGCACTTCTGAGTGGGTTTGAACTGCTAACCTTTTGGCTAGCACTTGAGTGCTCAACCATTGTGTCACCTAAAGATGCCAAAATCATGCTTCCTGACTTTAAGGAACTTCCCCTGTAACTGGGGAAAAAAAAAATGACACACAAATTCCAGTACAACCGAGAGAAGCCCAAGTACCACAAAGAGGCTCAGAAATAGAAAATTGTCCCAAGAAATTAGAAAAGACTTCAGTAGAAAATTACACAGAAGGTGAGTCTGGGAGTGTAGACTGAAGCAGGCCCACTGAGTGGTTCACACTGGCTAAAAGCTCAGGGAACAAAGGACAAACAAGGAACATAGTTTTAAAACCGGTCAGTGGAAGGTCTTGGCTGCCATGATAGGAGCCAGTATCCTATTGGGAACACCCCTTATTCACTTCTGAAATGGACACAACTGTCCTGGTGTGGCACTGGAGGATAAGCACTTGACCATAAGATCAGTTTGAACCAGCTGCTCCTTGGAAACCCTGCACAGGGTCACTATGAGTCCGAACCGACTCAACAACACTTAACAACAACAACAATGTGTAGATACACAGACATCAAGATTGAACTATTTTCATTTTGATGGAGGCATCCCTGGGTGGTGCAGACAATTAAAGTACATGACTGCAAACCAAAAGGTGAGAGGTTCAAATACAACTACCGGTGCCTCAAAAGAAAGACGTGGCAATCTACTTCAGAAAAACCAGTCATTGAAAACCCTTCGTATCATGCTTCTTCTCTTACCCAAATGGGGTCACCATGAGTCAGAACCAATGACACAGCAACCAAGTTTTTGTTTTTTACTTTGTTCAAACTCCCAGAGTCAGTTCAATTCATGAATGGGACTTAGGAGAAGGTGTAACTAGCTCCTCCCCACACTCTCTTGACTGGGAATCCTGTGGAGACAGCCTGCTGCGGCAGCCCTCCTGCAGAGCTATCCAGACCTAGCCAGCAAAGCTTCACAGTCCTCTAAACCCACTGAATGGGCCGACTCCATCTTCCCTTTCTCAAGGGTGACACTCAGACCTCTACCAATTCTGGCATTGCTTAGTATTTCAATTTTAAAAATACGAAAACATGCTCTTAACTGCTGCTGATGTTATTGTTAGGTGTTGGGGAGTCAGTTGCACCTCATAGTGACCCTCTGTACAACAGAACAAAACACTGCCTGGTCCTACACCAGCCTCATAATGTTCTTATGTGTAAGCCCATTGTTTTGTCAACCCATTTTCCTGGGGTCTTCTTGTATTCTGCAGATCTGCCACTTTACCAAGCATGATGTTCTGCTTCAGGGACTGGTCGCTTCTGATCCAAAGTACAAGAGATGAAGTCTTGCTATGCTGACTTCTAGGGAACATTCAGGCTGCACGTCTTCCAAGACAGATATGTTTGTTCTGGCAGTGCAAGGAACTTTCAATATTCTCCTCCAACACCATAATTCAAATGAATCAATTCTTCTGCGATCTTCCTAAATTTATCGTCCAACTTTTGCATTCATATGAGGCAACTGAAATACCATGCCTTGGGTCAAGCACACTTTAGTCCTCAACTGATATCTTGGCTTTGTATAGCAGATTTGCCTAATGCAATACATTTTTTGATTTCTTGACTGCTTTTTCCATGAGCACTGATTGTGAATCCAAGTAAATGAAGTATGTGACAACTTCAATCTTGTCTCCCTTTACCATGATGTTATTTATTTAAAGACTCTTCTTAAAGTATAACTATGGTGAAAGACTATAACTCAGGCACACATGTTTCCTCATTTTAAACCATTCAATATCCCCTTCTTCAGTGCAGACAACTGCCTCTTGGTCTATATACAATTTCCTCATGAGCACAATTAAGTGTTCTGGAATTCTCATTCTTCAAAATGTTCTCCATTGTTTCTTATGATCCACACAGTGGAATACCTTTGTATACAGTTAATAAAACACAGGCAACTGTCTCTCTGGTATTCTCTGCTTTCAGCCAACAAGCATTTGATGTCAGCAATGGCATCCCTCATTCCAAATCTTGTTCTGTATCTGACTTAAATTTCTGGCAACTCCCTGTGAATTACAGCTGCAACTGTCTTTAGCAAAATTTTGTTTGCATGTGATGTTAATGATATTGTTCGATGATTTCCACCTTCCACTGGGTCAGTTTGCTGGGAATTGGCACAGGTATGGTTCTCTTGCAATCAGCTAACCAAGCAGCTGTCTTCCAAATTTCTTGGCATAGATGACTGGGTGCCTTCAGCACTATATCAGTTTGTTGAAAGATTTCTACTTGTATTCTGTAAGTTCTTGGAGTCTAGTTTTCTGTCAATGCCTTCAGTGCAGCTTGGATTTATTCTTTCAGTACCAATTCATCCTTGATGATATACTACGTCTTGAAATGAATGAGCATTGATAAATTCTCTTTGGTACAGTGTGTATTACTTCCATCTTTTTTTTTGGTGCTTTCTTCATCATTCAATATTTTGTCCATTTGTTCTTGTTGTTGTTGCTAAGTACCATCGAGTCAGTACTGACTCATAGCAACAATAGCACAATAAAATGAAACACTGCCCAGTCCTGGGCCAACCACACAATCGTTGTTATGACTGAGTCCATTGCTACTGCGGCTGAGCCAATCCATCTCATTGGGGTGCTTCCTTTTTTTCTCTGACCCTCCACTTTACCAAACATAATATCCTTCTCCAGGGACTGGTCCTTCCTGATAATATGTCTGAAGTATGGTAGATGAACTCTGACCACCCTTTCTTCCAAGGAGCGTTTTGGTTGTACTTCCAACACAGAACTGTTTGTTCTTTTGGCAGTCATGGTACTTTTAGTATTCTCCTCAGTGTCATAACTCAAATGCATCAGCTCTTCTACGGTCTTCCTTATTCACTGTCCAACTTTCACATGTATATGAGGTTATTGAAAATACCGTGGCTTGGATCAGGCACACCTTAGTCCTCAAACTGATATGTTTGCTCTTGAACACTTTAAAGAGGTCTTGTGCAGCAGATTTGTCTAATGCAAATATATCATTTGATTTCTTGACAGCTGCTTCCATGAGTGTTGATGGATGATCTGAACAAAACGAAGTCTTTGACAACTTCAGTCTTTTCTCCATGTATATGGATGTTGTTTATTGGTCCAGTTGTGAGGATTTTTGTTTTCTTTATATTGTGGTGCAACCCTTACCAAAGGCTGTGCTCTTTGAGCTTCATCAGTAGGTATTTTAAGTCCTCTTCACTTTCAGCAAGCAAGGTTGTATCATCTGCATATCACAGGTTGTTAATGAATCTTCTTCCAATCCTGAAGATACATTTTTCTTCATATAATCCAGCTTCTTGGATTATTTAATCAGCATACAGATTGAATAAGTACGGAGAAAGAATGCAACCCTGGCACACACCTTTCCTAATTTTAAACTAGTCAGTGTTCCCTTGTTCTGTTTGAACAACTGCCTTTTGGTATATGTAGAGGTTCCTGATGGACACAATTTAAGTATTCCAGAATACTCATTCTCTGCAATGTTGTCCATAGCTCGTCTTATGGTTGCTGTTGTTCAGTGCTGGCGAGTTGGTTCTGACCCATAGCTACCCTCTATAGGGTTTCCAAGGAGTGACTGGTAAGCTTGAACTGCTGCTTTTGTGGTTCAAATTGACTTTGCAGTCCAGCTTATCTTAGATCCACACAACTGAAAACCTTTGTGTAGTCAATAAAGCACAGGTAAACATCCTTCTGGTTTTCTCTGCTTTCAGTCAAGATCCATCTGATGTCAGCAATGATATCCCTTGTTACACGTCCTCTTCTAAATCCAGCTTAAACTTCTGGAAGTTCTCTGCCAATGTATGGCTACAGCCGTGTTTGTATTATCTTTAGCAAAATTTTACCTGCATGCAGTATTAATGATATTGTTCAATGATTTCTGCATTCCATTGGGTCACCTCTCTTTGGAATGGACACAAATGTGGATCTCTTCCAAGCAATTGGCCAGGTAGTTGTCTTCCAAATTTCTTGTCATAGATATGTGAGTGCCTTCAGTGCTGCATGAGTTTGTTGAGAGATTTCAATTTATATTCCATCAACTTCCACTGCCTTGATCGTTGCCAATGTCTTCAATGCACCTTGGACTTCTTCCTTCAGTATCAGTGGCTCTTGATCATATGCTACCTCTTGAAATGGTCGAACGTCCACCATTTCTTTTTAGTATAGTAACTCTGTATTCCATCTTCTTTTTTTTTTTTTTTTTGGTTTTCAAGAAGCCTCTTTTTAATTAAAATACGTATAGAAAAGAGAGTTATTCTTAATTGTTTGTGAAGACCTGAGTAAGGACTGGGTTATATTCAGCAGTGAACAAGTTCCAGGTTGAGGGCTGACATGGGTGAAAGATTAAACCTTCCTCAGGAGGATGCACATTTATACTAGATCAGTGCAAGTCTCTTCTGTGCTGGACTTCCTTACCTCAAACTCTTTTTTCTCTAAAAGTCCTTTTTTTAAAAAAGAAAATAAAAATAGGATTAGATTCACTTAACCCCAAATCAGTGTTCAAAGGATTTGATGATTATGAAAATGTGACCTTGAGTGTATTGTATAAAACAAACCAGTGTCAAAAATAAACAACTCAAAACAGCATTAACAGATAGCTGTTGTCATTGTTAGCTGTGTTCAAGTTGGTTCCAAATCACAGAGATCCAGTGCATGACAGAATTAAACACTGCCGGGTCCTGCACCACTTTCACAATTGTTACATTTGAACCCCTTGTTGTGCCACCACGTCAGTACATCTTGTTAGGGATCTTTCTCTTTTTGTTGACCCACCACTTTACCAAAAATGATATCCTTCTCTAGGGACAGATCTTTCCTAGCAACAGAGTCTCACCATTCATTACTTATAAGGAGCATTCTGGCTGTACTTCTTCCAACATAAACTTATTTGTTCTTCTGGCAGTCCATGATACTCTCAATATTCTTCGCCAGCACCATAATTCAAATGCATCAATTCTTCTAGGGTCTTCCTTACTCATTGTCCAACGTCTACACATATATGAGAAAATTGAAAACACCATGCCTTAGACCAGGTGCACTTTAGTCCTCAAACTGACATGTTTGTTTTTTAACACTTTAAAGAGGTCTTGTACAGCAGATTCGCCTAATGCAATGTGTCTTTTGATTTCTTGACTGCTGCTTCCATGAGTGTTGATGGTGGGTCCAAGCAAATTGAAGTTTTTGACACTTTTAGTGTTTCTGCATTTATCATGATGTTATTTATTAATCTAGTTTTGAAGATTTTTTTATTATTATTAACATTGAGATGCAATCCATACTGGAATCTGTAAGTCTTTGATCGCCATCATTATTTTAACTTCCATCTTCTTTTGATGCTTTTGCATCCTTCAATATTTTATGCATAGAATCCTTTAATATTTCAACTAGAGGCTTGAATTTTTAATTCAGTTCTTCCATCTTGAATAATGCTGAGTGTGATCTTCGCTTTTTGGTTTTCTGACTCCATGTCTTTGCACATTTTGTTATAATACTTGACATTGTCTTCTCCAGCTGCCTTTTGAAACTTTCTGTTCAGCTCATTTCTTCTACTGGCTTTAGCATCTCTATGCTAGATAGCAAGTTTCAGAGTCTCTTCTGATATCCACTTTGGTCTTTTCCTTCCTTCCTGTGCTTTTAATGATCTTTTGCTTTTTGTCCTGTATGATATTCTTGATGTCATCCCACATCTCTTCAGTCATTAGAGATTTTCTTGATATGATATCTAAATTCAGTTGGCATATATATACTCAAGGTCATATTTTGGCTCTCATGGACTTGTTCATTTCCTTCACCTTCAGCCTGAACTTGCATATGAACAATTAATTGTCTGTTTCACAGTTGGCCACTGTCCTTGTTTTGGCTGATGATATTGAGCTTCTCCATAGTCTCTTCACACGTATGTAGTCAATTTGATTCTTGTGCATTCCATCTGGTGAGGTCCACAGTATAGTAATCATTTAAGTTGTTGAAAAAATGTATTTGCAATGAAGAAGTCAATGGTCTTGCAAAATTCTATCAACCTCTACCACTATTCCTATCATTCAGGTCATATTTTCCTCTTTGTTTATAACATTCACATTCCAATAAAGTAATTATCAATGCATTTTGATGACATGTTTGATCAATTTTTTTGGATGTACACCTAAGCACCTAGGAATATATAATCATTCAAGCAACCAAAGGGTATACCCTGAACACCAGCCCCCTGGCCACCAGCACACAGCATCTCTCCCTCCTTGAGTCTAGAGTCCCCAGCTGCTCCATCTCTCCATGTCATCATCTCTACCTCCATCTCTGGCGTCACTGCTTTTCTGGATAGGGTCCCACACTCTGCTCTTCTCCCTTGATGGTCCCAGGGTCCTCCATTCCTAGGTTGCAAGATCAATCACTCCCTTTGTTTTGTTACAAAATGTCTAGCTTTACATTTGCAACATTCACAATCAGTCCTGGTAGCAATTATTCACTATTGAACCACAAGTCTTATCCCTATCTCCTTTCACCAGTCCCATCTAGACAGACTGAAAACCACTCAGTGGAGATTCTACCTTCCCCCGCATCCTCTGAAACGAAGCTCCCTCTTGAAAACTTGTAAGGCAGTCACTTCATGCCTTTGTTGTCCCCCCAATTTTTGGTAGCCAATTTCTAAATTGCACATCCCTGTCAACTCTGTGTTGCATAATGAAATTTTGCAAGACCAGTAACTTCTTCATTGCAAATACCTTTTTTTACCAACATAATAGACAGTTATATACATGGACTTCACCAGATGGAATACATAGAAATCAAATTTTGGTGAGGATGGCTCAGGACCAGACCGTGTTTCATTCTGTTATGCATGGTGTCACTGTGGGTTGGACTGACTGAAGCGTCCAGCATTAAAGCCACACACAAGCCACCACAATATGACAAATTGACAGATGAGTGGTGGATTGGTGGATTTGTAACTAGGATTCCCAATTACAGGCATTTGGGATGATTGGCAAATATCAATGTTGAATAAACACCAAAGTCCCTAATTACTCAAAAAAGAAAAGAAACTTCTGTGATGAACTTCAAGGGAGAAAAATGAAATTGTTAGCCTGTGCTTTGTTAGGGTTAGTACAAATAAACTCATATAGCCAATATTCACAGAATTCCCTTGATTGCTTTCTCTAAGGCTTGCTCAGTAGCAAATTCTCCACCAAACAATCCTGATCAAACCCTTGAAAATGATACTTTCCTAAACCCCTGCTCATTTCTCAAACTAAAAGAACTGAAGAAAATATTCAAATCTCAACTGGCAATATTGAAGGATTTTGCAGGCAAAATATTGAATGATGCAATGAAGTATCAAAGAAGATGGAAGGAATACACAGAGTCACTGCACCAAAAAGAAATGGTCCATGATCAACCATTTCAAGAGGTAGCATATGATCAAGAACCAGTGAGACTGAAGGAAGAAGTTCAAGCTGCATGAAAGGCATTGGTGTTTTCACAAGCCTCCTGGAACAGATGGAATACAAATGGAAATCTTTCAATGAACTGATGCTTCACTGGAGGGGCTCACTCCTCTATGCCAAGAAATTTGGAAGGCAGCTACCTGACCAACTAATTGGATGAGATCCATATTTGTGCCCATTCCAAAGAAAGGTGGCCCAACAAAATGCAGAAATCATCGAACAATATCATTAATATCACATGCAGTAAAAATTTGCACAAGATAATTTAAAAAACAACTGCTACCATTCATTAACAGAGAACTACCAGAAATTCAAGCTGGATTCAGAAGAGGTCATGGATCTAGAGATATCATTACTGATGTCAGATGGATCTTGGCTGAAAGCAGAGTATACCAGAAAGATGTTTGCCTATGCTTTATTGACTTTTTGAAGGCTTTTGGCTGTGTGGATCACGAAAAGCTAAAGACAACATTGCAGAATGGCTATTCCAGAATGCTTAATTGTGCTTATGAGGAACCTGTACATAGACAGACCAAGATACAGTTGTTCGAACAAATCAAGGGGATACTTTGTTATTGTTAATTGCCGTTCAGTTGGTTCTGACTCATAGTGACCCATGTATAGGTTTTCTGAAGAGTGGCTGGTGAGTTTGAACTGCCAACCTTGCAGTAGAACCTGGACTTGCAGTTCATTGTTTATCCTACAGAGCCACACCAGGACTCCAAGGGGATAATGAATGGCTTAAAATCAGGAAAGGTGTATGTCAGGGTTGTATTCTTTCACCATACTTATATTCAATCTAAATGCTGAAAAATAATCTGAGAAACTGGATTATTTGAAGAAGAAGGTGGCATCAGGATTGGAGGAAGACTCATTAACAATCTGTAATATGCAGATGATATAGTCTTGTTTACAGAAAGCGAAAAGGACTTAAAATACTTTCTGACAAAGATCAAAGATTACAGCCTTCAGTATGAATTTCTCCTCAATGTGAAGAAAACAAAACTCCCGGCCACTGGATTGATAAACAACATCACAATAGATGGAGAAACAATTGAAGTTGTCAAAGACTTCATTTTGCTTGGATCCACAATCAGGATTCAGTAAATCAAATGATGTATTGCATTAGGAAAATCTGCTGCACGAGACCTCTTTAAAGTGTTCAAGGGCAAAGATATCAGTTTGAGGACTAAGGTGCACCTGCTCCAAGCCATGGTATTTTCAGTAGCCTCATATGCATTTGAAAGTTAGACAGTGTATAAGAAAGACAAAGAATTGATGCATTTGAATTACAGCATTGGAGAATATTGAAAGTAACATGGACTTCCAAAAGAGCAAACAAATCTGTCTTGGAAGAGTATAACCAGAATGCTCCTTAGAGGCCAGGATGGTGAGACTTTGTCTCTCATATTTTGGAGGGACCAGTCCCTGGAGAAGGACACTATGCTTTGTAAAGTGGAGAGTCAGCAAAAAAGGCGGCAGATCCCCAACAATGTGGATTGGCACACATCCCCAACAACTGTTATGATGGTGCGTGGCTGGACAATCCTTCTTTCTGTTGTGTATGGGATGTCTATTAGTCAAAGCTGACTTAATGGCAACTAACAAGTAGCCCTATTGTTGTTGTTAAGTGCTATCAAGTCAGCCCCCACTTATAGTGACCCTGTATAGAGTTTCTTGGACTCCTGGCATGGCTGTAGGATCAACACTGGACTTCGTACCACAAGGTCGGTAGTTCAAATCTACTAGATGCTCCTTGGAAACTCTACAGAAGGGTGCTATGAGTTGAAATTGACTTGAAGGTACTTAACAACAACAATATCGAATGTCTTAGCAGCAGCTAGTGGGTTTGAACTATCAACATTGCAGTTAGCAGCCCAGTGCTTATCCTATAGCACCACACCAGGACTCCTTATCATCTTCAAATCTACTTATTTGTAATTTGCTTGTTTATTTTCTTCTGTCTCCCACTGTCTGCTGGCTTGTGTCCTACCAGCCATGTCTGCAGTCCATGAACAGTCCCTCATGGCCTCCACCGTTGTGACTAAGCCTGGGCAGGACCCTAATTGTACGTATCAGCTTCCCTCTTGCAGTCTAGAGTTATAACTGAAAGATGCTAACCTGAGGCTCCGCATGTGGCCACCACTGAGGTAGTTCAAACGGAGGCACTATAGGGCAGTCACATACACAGAAGCAAGGAAGGCTGACCTCAAAATAGTGAGGTGTCCACATGGAGATCATTGGGAATGTGAAACCACATGACTTCAGAACCAACCCAAAAGAACTGTGCCTTCACTCTGGATGGTTTTCTCAATTTCCATCCCAGTCCTATGTGATTCTGTCAGACACCCCTGTTCACTTATAATAAATGTCCTTTCTTGCTTAAGCTACTTTGGTGAGGTATCTATTCCTTATGATGAAAACAGTCTTAACAAAGACAGTGGCATCAAACATCTCCTGACGCAGATGATAAATATGTTTGCATTCATCAGTGGTATTTCAATGAGCCCATGGTCAAATGAGTGCTCTCTCCTCTTTTAACACTTTGTCCCTCCATTTAGAATCGCATGAAGCAAGGACCACTGTGCAGTCTGAAGACAGAGCTCTTTGTGTGCCTTTTTCATATGATAATGCTGAGTATATTTTCAGCCTAGCCCTCAGTCAAATGGGCATCATTTTAAAGTGATATAATTATAGCAGCTATTTTGCCGGCTCTTAACAGAAGACAAAGCAAAACTAAGGAATGATATGCAATGATGGCACTTAGAGCAACAGGGAAGAGGTCTGTCAGCGTAGAGAAACTGCCCATTCCCATCTGTAAAAGGTTTGCCTCAGAGGACTTCCTAAACTGAAGGGTCGCAGGGCTTGCTGAGTAGTTCTTCTTGCTTGAACAAATTGTAGTTACTTTAATGGATTGAAAATGATTGATGCTGGCAAATCCAAATAAAACAAGGAAAAATAGTCTTGATTACCCAACAGCAAATCATACTCAGTAATAACTCATTAGAAGCCCACTGAAAACAACTGAAGTACAATAGTGAATTGTTTTTACTTGTATTTAAGGGTAACCATTCAAATTCATACTGGAAATTTTTATCTTCCAGTGAATACTCAGCATTTCAATAACCTTGGCCTTCTTTTCTGATAGTTTAAAATTATACAAATTATAAAACACTGTAAAAATGATTAACAATGGTAATTTATTGTCTTTTAATACTACAATCAGTGAGTGAAACCTAATTAGAGAACAATTGGTTTGTAGACCAATTATGTATCCATCTCTGTTTGATAAGAGGGAATTATGACTGGGTCAATTATAAAAACTGACCAAACCACCTTACACACTGACTGCTATACAATAACTGTTTCAAATAGACAGTAAATATGTTTTCAATGGGAGAAGATAAAAGAATGTAACTGCAAGAAATGTATGTAATATGGGCCTCTGTAATGCTTTCCAGGTGTGGCACTGTAGGATATGCACTTTGAGGTTAACTTTAAGGTCTGCAGTTCAAACCCACCAGCCGCTCTTTGGAAACCTTATACAGGCTAGCTATGAGTCGACATCACTTAACAACAACAACAATACTTTCTAGTTTTGTTTTGTTTTTTTCTATCACTATACAAAGCTCACTCAATAAGTCTGTTTGTGTGTAAACACGACCGACTGGTTCTCATTACAAAGACCTTTTTCCTGCTCTTCAGCTAATAATATTTCCCCTTTGTTCCATCTCATTACTTCCAGCTTCCCTTCAGTTGCAAATTAAGTAATCTCTCGCTCTTCACTGTCTGTACCTTTACAAATATTTGCCAATGGTTATCATGGCCTATCCTGGTACTTATCACACAGCCAAATCCTTCAGTGTCTTTAATGCTTAATAACTGGTCTGGTGTCTTAACTGGTTTTCTCCCCTGTAATTTCAACTGTCTAACATGTTATGGTAATTATTTAATACAGTCCTGCACCGCACAATGATGAATTCCAAATTCATTTCACTTTTCTCTGCAAAGGCTGTCTTGGGTGAAACTGTTATATGACCATTAAAGAGTAACCACTGAACCCTGAACAGTCAAGAGACTTTGATCATGAGATCTAACTCATGATAGTCTCCCCTCTACCACTGTGTGGCTTTGGGCAAGTCACCACTTCTATGGATCTCACTTGAATTTCCTACAAAGTAAGAGTTCAAATAGATTGTCACTATGATGCCTTCAAAATTCATGATTCAAAGTCTAAGTTATATTTATAGAGTACTCTTTTAAAAACCTAACTTCAATCCCTATTTAAGAACCTTCGGCTTCTTCTTAGAGTCCTGGTGTGGCACTGTAGGATAAGCACTGGACCAAAAGGTCAGTTTGAACTGTGGTCAAATTGACCAACTGCTCCTTGGACACCCCATACAGGGTCGCTATAAGTTGGATGGACTCAGTGGCATTTAACAACAACTGCTTCTATTGCACATAGAATAAAATCAAAATTATTTCCAAGGCCAACAAAGCTCAGAATAACCTGTCCTTTGCCTGTATCATCCTTTCTCTTTGTCTTAGGTAGGGTACCCCCAAAGAAGACCCCAAAGCAAGGATGTACATCCCAGTACTTATGCAAAAAGAGAATGGTAAAGGAATGGGGAAGGGAGGCAGCAAAGAGAAGAAAGCCTTGAAGAGGTGTGTTATCAAGCAGTTTACTAAATGGGCAACTGAGGCTCGATCCACTGGGGACTCTTGGGAGACAGTGGAAAGCACTGAATATGCTTCCAAGTTATCCTTCCCATGAGGCAAAGAAGCAGGGATCTTTATCCACCAACTCCCATGCATCCTGAGTTGCGAGTAACTCTTGGGACATCAACTCCCTGGCACCTCTATCCTGCCCTGTATGCCAACCATTATGGCGTAGGGGAAGATTGAGTGTCTAGGGGATGCAGGTAGGTACTCCATCCATTGTTAACTAAAATCTAGCCAATGTAGGCATGTTGTTATTCCTCAGATGTGTCATCAGTTCTTCTCCTAAGGGCTCAGCAGAGCATCCAGCACAGACATTTGACAAGATTCCTTAGTTTGAGCACCGCTTTTTCAAGCCAGTATTCTCTGATCACCCCATTTTACTTTATTGTTTATGTTTACTTTGTTTCCTTCAATGTATTCTTCCATCTTTGTAGCAACATTATTATTTTAATATAATTTATATCTCCATGCCCCACAAGGTTGGCGGTTCCAACCCACTAGTTACTCCTCTGCAATCCTAGACAGGATCACAGTGAGTCACAACTGACTCGATGACACTTAACAACAACAACATACTCCACGAGACTATAAATTACTCTTGAGTAGGGATCACATCTGTTTTACTCACCCATGTTATTCAGCATCTCACTCAGTTTTTGATAAATGGTTGAGACTCACTAAGTTGTTCTCACCTGAGTGCATTGCTGAAAGCCCACAGTTGTTTGTTAAAAAACCACCCACTTAAACAACCAAAATCATTTTGGTGAAATAGAAAATGGCATGTTATTCTTCTGTACACTGAAAAGTGCTTATTTTAATCATCTCCTTTGGTGGGGAGTGCTCACAGTAAAAGCTGATGCAAGCAGGGATTCAGCACACTAAAGCACTTCAGAGATGGGTTTCCATCCCAGTCTTCTAAGTTTCAGGCAATAACTGTGACTTTCTGGGCCTCCAGTGGGTTTGCTCTCTTTTTCAGAATTTTTAATTCTTTCGATTAAAAAAATAATGATGAAATTAGATTATCTCTTTAATTTTCCTTTAAGACCTAACTTTCTGTCTGTCTGTTGAGCAATAAAAGGAGCTCTGGTAGCAGAGTGGTTATAAGTTAGGCTGTTAGCCTCAAGGTCAGCAGTTCAAAACTACCAGCCATTCTACTAGAGAAAGATGAGGCTTTCTGCTCCTGTAAAGATTTACAGCCTCAGAAACCCTATGCAGGGTCGCTATGAGTCAGAACCAATCCCAGATACACCACCATTGAACAATAAACATTAATATGATCCTAGTATATCATAGATGTTCAACAAATATTTGTTATTGAGTCATTATAATTTGGATGACTACACCACAAGTACAATGCTGTGAAATTCTAACTGGGTCTCAGTTTCTTAATCTGTAAAACATGGGGTTTTATATGAGTCAGATACAGAAACTATCTGCTGTGAGTTCCTCTAGTCCTTAATTCCATACTTAGGGCATGTTCAATGACCACACTCTTTTGCTTTGATCCAAAGTGTGATCCCAGAATCCTTCTCAATACAGCAGTCCAGGTGGTTACTACCTATTGGTTACAATTATTGTTACTGTCCTGGTTGATCTTTAAGATCTTCTTTAGTTATAAAATTCTGTGATTCTATAAATGAAAGAAACCTGAACCTTCTTGCTCCCACTTAGATGCATGGTAGTAGGAAACTGTATGTGCAAATGCAGACACTTGGTGAGCAACTAATCTGTGGAATCCTGGTGTGGTGCTGCAGGATAAGCACTGGATCATATAAGGTCAGTGGTTCTAACCCACCAGCCACTCCTCGGAAATCCTATACAAAGGGTTGCTGTGAGTTAGAACTGACTCGACAGCACTTAATAGCAATAACAACTAGTACATATGACTGGGGATTTCCTGTAAAAGTCAACAAATCACAATTAGAGTAACAAAATTAAAATTATAGTACTGGGTTATAATCTAAAGCATAAAATACATATTGGTACATTCCTACTGATGTAAATACATTTTTGAATACATAAATGGGGTAGAGGAGATAAAACATCCATACACAAGAATCCCGAAGAAGATAAATACTTCCATCTCCAGGAGGTAAAGTTTAACACACACACCCATAACTCACAACCCCAAGTTTGGGCTGGATTGAGTGACTCACTTACAAAGAACAGATTATGGAAAGGGAACAATGTTAACTTGTTCTGTGAAAAACCCAGATAGACACCATCTTAACCAAGATATCAAGGTTACCATCGCCATGATAAGCCATGTTCATAGCATGATATGATGTAATGAGAAAGCCTTCTCACCTGTGTCATGTTCTTTTCAAAAAAACTGAGTAGCACAGTCTAATCCTGAGAAAAACATAAAGACAGGTCTGAGTTCAGGGAAGTTCTAATAAATACTTGACTTCTTGTTGTTGTGAAGTGCTGCCGAGTTGGTTCCAACTCATACTGACCCCGTATAAGGTTTCTGAGGAGCAGCTAGTGGGTTTGAACCACTGACCCTGTGGTTAGCAGTACAGTGCTTATTCTATAGTGCAACAACAGGACTCTGAAAACACCTGACTGGTACTCCTCAAAGCTCCCAACATCATGAAATACAAAGGGAGACTGAGAAACCGTGAAGGCTGAACCTCACACCCTAACTGGGATCCTGAATCAGGGCACTTGTGGAAAAGCTGGTGAAATAGAACAAAGTCTGGAATTGAGCTGATAATAATGTACTAAAGTTAACTTCTTAATTTCGACAAAGGCTCCATGGATAAGATGCTAACTTTAGGGAAAATAGACGAAGGATATATAGGAATTCTCTGTATGCTCTCTGCAGTTTTTCTATAAATCTAACATTCCAAAATAGAAGACTTTTTTTGGGTTTAAAGTCCACGAACCAGGCGCCCTCATCAGTTGTTGAATGTGCACACCTATATAACCTCTTTGAACTTCACCTTTCTCATCAGTAAAAATATCTTTAATATTTTTAAATATCTTAATGCAGCTATTGTTAGATGCATTTGAGTCAGTTCTGACTCACAGGGACCTTCTGCACAACAGGACAAAACTCTGCCTAGTCCTGAACCATCCTCACAATTGTCACATTTGAGCCCATTGCTGCTGCCACTGTGTCCATCCGTCTCATTGGGGTCTTCCTCCCTTTTGCTGACCGTCCACTTTATCAAGCATGATGTCTTTCTCTAGCGATTGGTCCCTTATAATAACATGTCCAAAGTATGAGAGAAGTCCCACCATCCTGACGTCTAAGAAGCACTGTGGTTATATTTCTTCCAAAACAGATTTGTTTGTTCTCTAGCAGTCCGTGGTACTTTTAATATTCTTCTACGTGAGTAATTCAAACACATTGATTCTTACTAAAGTCTTCCTTATTAATTGTTCAACTTTGACATGTATAGGATGTAGTTGAAAATACAATGACTTGGGTTGGGTTCACCTTAATCCTCAAACTGATATCTTTCCAACACTTCAAAACAGCCTTTTGCAACAGATTTTCTTGATGCAATACATCGTTTGATTGCAAATCCAAAAAAAATAGTCTTTGCCAACTTCAATAATTTCTCCATTTATCATGATGCTATTTATTGGTCCAGTTGTGCGAATTTTTGTTCTCTTTACATTGAGGTGCAATCCATACTGTAGGATGTAGACTTTAATCTTTATCAGTATGTATTATACATCCCCCTGGCTCCCAGCAAGCAAGGTTTTGTCACCTGCATATCACAGATTGTTGGGGCATTTTTTCAATCCCGATGCCACATTCTTCTTCATATAATCCAGTTTCTCCGATTATTTGCTCAGCATACAGTTTGAAAAGGATATAGCCCTAGCACATACCTTTCCTGATTTTAAACTATTAAGTGCCCCCTTTTTCTGTGTTTGAATGATTGCCTCTTGATCTATGTAGGTTGCTCATGACCTAATGAACTGTTCTGGAATATCCTTTACAATGGTATCCATAGTTTGATAGGATCCACAATCAAATGACTTTCATAGTTAATAAAGCACAAGTAACTATCTTTCTGGTAGTCTCTGTTTCAGCCAAGATCTGACATTAACAATGATATCCCGTATTCCATGTCCTCTTCTGAATTTGGCTTGGATTTCTGGCAGCTCCCTGTCAATGTACTTCTGCAACAGATTTTCAATTATATTCAGCAAAATTTTACTTGCATGTGATAGTAATGATATTGTTGTATGACTTTCACATTCTGTTATGTCACCTCTCTTTGGAACGGATAAAAATATGAATCACTTCCAGTAGTTTGGTCAGATAGCTGTCTTCCAATTTTTTTGGCATAGATGAGTGAGTGCTTCCTGTGCTGCACAATTTGTTGAAAGACTGCAATTTGTATTCTTCAGTTCGTTCACTCTCAGAAATGCTGAGCATATTCTTCCCTTTGATTTTCCAACTCTAGGTCTTTGCACATTTAGTAACAATACTTGATACATAATAATACTTGACTTTGTCTTCTTGGGATGTGCTTTGAAATTTTCTGTTCAGCTCTGTTCTATAGGAAATTAAAAGTAGGTTTTGTTGTTGTTGTTAGGTGCCATCGAGTCGATACCAACTCATAGCGACTCTATGCACAGCAGAACGAAACACTGCCCAGTCCTGGGCCAGCCTCACAATTGTTGCCATGCTTGAGCCCATTGGTGCTGCCACTGTGCCAATCCATCTCGTTAGGGGTCTTCCTCTTTGTCTCTGACCCTCCACCTTACCAAACATGATATCCTTCTCCAGTGACTACATATTTGATAGTATATATTAGGACTCCACGGCACACAACAACAATTAGGTGTATATTACCAAATACTTGGCGTTCTGGTGTGGCACTGTTGGTTAATGCACTGGAAGGTATAGACAGTTTGAACTGCCAGGTCGGTGGTTCAAGTTCACCAGCCACGCCTCGGAAACCCTGTACAGGATTGCTGTAAGTAGGAACCGACTCAAGAGCACTTAACAACAATAGTCAAATACTTAGACCACCTAGCTGAGGGCACTTGTTGTTGTTGTTATGTGCCGTAGAGTCGGTTCCAACTCATAGCGACCCTTACAGGGTTTCCGAGGCTGTAAATCTTTAGAGGAGCAGAAAGCCTCATCCTTCTGGCACGGAACAGCTCGTAGTTTCAAACTGCTGACCCTGAGGTTAGCAGCCCGATTCGTAACCACTACGCTACCAGGGCTCCTTATTCACCGAGGGTGCAAGTAGAGGTGAATAAGTGTTTTCCCAAGACCTAGTATTGCTTTGAGCTATTTTTACCACTTTCAAATATGCAGCCATGAACTTCTGTGAAATAATGATATTTTAATTTTTGAATTAATTTTTAAAGCATTTTTTCAACCAGCACCCAAATCTAGTTCCAATGTTTGAGAGTACTTTGATGCAAAGGAATCACTGCCCTTAATACTAGCAATCAACTAAATTGCTACAAATCTTCTGTTAATCTCCTCCAGATGACATCTGAGCTGTGGTTAGTCCTTGTATGATTCATAGAGCTTCTCCCCTGAAGATACACACTAACCGCGGGGTTCTGGCTCTCCATGTACTTACGGATCCCATAATTCATTGTCTAGGTGAAATGGTTGCTTTTGAAAACTTTGAGACTACAGCCTTCACTTTTCAAATTGTGTAGCTAGCAGATTTCATTTACAGTATATTGCAACAAGTCCCTGGGAGTTTCCACCGAAGCCCATAAATCAGAATCAGTTAAGAAAAATGTTCAAGAGAATTTCCCATTTCTGCAGATAGACAAGCTTGAGAAATATCAGAGGTAGAGTTATACAGTGTGAAATGACACTTTCTAAAGGGCTCTTTTGAGCCATTTATTAAGAATTTGTCAAAGACACGCAAGTACTCATCAGTGAATTAGGCATGTATTATAATGCTTATTGTAGCATTTAAAGATCACAATACTTATCACTTAGATTGTACTTAACACGCTCAAAACATTTTCAATTCTAATTAAATATGCTCCCACATGTAGAGAAATAACCATGTGTAAGGGGGAAGCAATATCCAGACTCACAAATAAAAAATCCATCAAGGATGGCTTGGGAGCATGAGTACAGGATTAAATATGTAGGCAAATATACAACATCTTGACTTTCAGCCAGAAGTCTAACTTGGTTCCCTAAACAACCATTCAGAGTGCAGTCTTCTCATCAAAATAAGCCTTCATACTTTCCGCCCCCCTGAAGTTGTAGCTGCCCTCTACAGTCTTTTGAGGCTTAGACTAATTATGTGGAGCTAACAGGGAAACCAAGCAATTCCATTTTCCCAAATGTGGTGTTTGTCTTTTCAGAAATCAAACTCCATTCATATAGGTTCAACATAGCCCAGTTTCATGGCTTCCTTTTTAAAAAAAACAAAAAACTTGTTTTCAAGTTTTGAAAGAGGCATCAGTAGTTCTCCAATGGAATTTATATTGAACTAAGTGGAGGGGACAGTGAGGAGTCCCTGGGTTTACATGATCAACTGTTGACTGAATTATTGAAGGTTTGATTCACCCAGAAGCACCTCAGAATAAAGGCCTGACCTATTTCAAAAAAAATCAACCATTGAAAAACCCTCGGAGCACAGTTCTACTCTGACACACTTGTGGATGCCATGAGTCAGAATCAACTCAATGGCAAGTGGACTCAGCTTATTAGAGGGCACAGTCAAAAGGGTAGTTAGATCTGCTCCCAGATTTCAGAGGCAGTCACTCAACCAGTCCATATTCAATCTGCAACTCAGATCCAACATTCTTTACTTTTAACAAAGGTTTCAGATTGCCAATTGTGAGGCCAGTCCAGTCCTTTGAGAGCACAATGGATGATCTGAAATGACCCACTATCAGAATCTGAGAGTCTGTACATATGTCAAGGTAAGTGAGACCCTAAATGGCTGTTTTAATGAATGCAACGTTATAATTCACGCAGAGTCACTGTTGTACCTAGCAAATTCATAATTAGAGGTAATTTTGCACCTGCTGTCACAGGAAGATGGCATTTCCTTTAATTTAGCTTGATGCCTTGATTATACTGTGGGAACGGCAGGAGACAAGGCAATCTCTCACTCAACTCCTGCAGAAAACACACAGTCTTTGGTGTGTGGTTATGATTAATAAAGCCATTTAGCATCCTTGGAATCATCAGTCACAGCCTCTTGTCATGCTGATACCAAATCGTCCGTGGGGCAGGAGCACCTGTTACCATCTAACCTGTTGTAGAAACAGCAAGAGGCTACCAGGCCCTTTTGAGGGTGACCCAACCCAAGAATCTCAATCAATCCAATGGGAAGCATAATCAATGAAACAGCTGTGAATCTCAGCACACTCAATTATGGGCCTATACAACTGCATTTACTGTCTAGTTCAAGACTCTAATCCCTCCTTTTAGAGTGGGTTGCTTGAAATTTGGAAGAGACCCTAGGTGGTGCAACCAGTTAGCACATTCAGCTGCTAACCACAAGGTTATATGTCTGAGTCCACAGAAGGTGCCTTAGAAGAAAGCCTGGCAATCTACTTCCCAAAAATTAACCCCTGAAAACTCTATGGAACACAATTCTACGGTGACACACATGGGGACACCATGAGTCGATTCCAAGTCACTGACAACTGGTTGGAATATCTGATAGTATATTTGATGGACTCATTATTATAATGAAGTATTCAAAGATCTGGAGTTAGAAAAACAAAAGGGAAGAACACACTTAGCAATTCTCAGACTGAAAGAACTAAAGAAATTCAAGCGTCAGGTTACAATATTGGAAGATTCTATGGAAAAAATAGTGAATGATGCATGAAGCATCAAAAGAAGACAGATATCTTCTCCCTATAACTGATTGGAATACCTAAAATTGGGCTACAACATGGCCATTGAAGGAGGCTTCCTGTGGAGCCTCTGCATTACATAAGACTATAGGTGGAATCCTGAACCCCATCAGAATCTTCTGAGGTGGGAAATTTCCACTTGAAAGGACAAGCAGACCAGCCTGAAGTGGCTAGAAGAACAGAAGATATGTCTTAAAAGAAAGACCAACAGGAAAAATACAAGGCAGACCAACTGATTACTACAAGAACAAGCAAGTTGCTTGCCCAGGAGACATCAAGGCAAGTGGTTGGGTCCCCTCAGCGCAAACCCCCTTCCAAGACTAAAACTCAATAGGAATACGCAATCTGATTGGTGACCACATTTGTCACCAATAAGGGGAAGTGAAGGAAAAATAGCAATGAAGCTGAAAGCTAAGCCCCACAACGTTCAATAGACTCCTGTGAACCCTGGTGGAGACCTGGTTGGCCAGCAGTGTGGCAAGACCTGGGGACTCTTCAGCCCAGAGTCAGTGACATAGCCACAGAGAACCAGAGTGGAGAGTGAAGCATCCAGCTGATAAGATGAGAGGGCATATGCACAAGAACACCCACATGTGCAGATAATACCCACTTGACCTGGCTTCAATGGCTGGATGATCAGAGTTCAACTAGAAGAAGAAAGAAGAGGGGAAAAAGAGTAATCTGATACAATTTGATGAACTTGACTTACACCTATGGATGCAGTAGCTCAAAAGAGGGAACAAATCTTTACAGTGAGGATCATTCTCACCCCCTCCATACACAGAGTAGACAGGGATGGGCAACTTGGACATTGGCTACCCAATATGAGGGGGTTACAAATGCAAGAAGTGACTGGCTTACAAGCTTTCAAGAGGGAGCCTAGATCCAGAGGACGTGGAGGAAGGTAGAATCTTCACTGAGTAGTATCCAATCTGTCTGGGCAGGGCTGATGAAAGGAGATGCAGATAGGTCTCTTGTGATACAATAGTAAATAATTATTATCAGGACTGATTGTGAGGGTTGGAAATGTAAAGGTAGATGTTTTGTAGCAAAACGAGAGGAGTGAATGACTTTGCAGTCTAGGAGCAGAGGCCCCTGGGACCATGAAAGGAGAAGAGCGGAGAGCGGGACCCTACCCAAAGAAACAGTGATGCCAGAGATGAAGGCAGAGATGAAGACATGGAGAGATGGAGTGGGTGGGGACTTTAGACTCAGAGAGGGAGAGGGGTTGTGTGCTGATGACCAGGGGGCAAATTTGCAGGGTATACCCTTTGGTTGGTTGATGATGCATGGAGGGGATTGTAACCATGGCAATGAAACGATATACTATAGGATGAATGTAAAGCTAATGTTCTCCCATGTAAACTATCACATAATTCACAATAAAACTTTTTTAAAAAAAACAGAAGAAGAAGAAGATGGATAGTGACACAGAGTTACTGTACAAACAAACAAACTATAAAATACTGGATAATGTGCAACCATTTCAAGAGGTAGCATATGACCAAGAATCGGTGATATTGAAGAAAGAACTCAGTGCTTCACTGAAGTCTCCAGCAACTGATAGAATACGAATTGAAATGTTTCAACAAACGAATGCCGCATTGGAGGCACTCGGTCACTTATGACAAGAAATCTGGAAGACAGCTACCTGGCCAGCTGAAAAAGAGATTTATTTTTTTGCCCATTCCAAAGAAAGGTGACCCAATGGAAAGCATCCGGCAATATCATTAACACTGCATGCAAGTAAAATTTTGCTGAAGATCATTCAAAAATGGTTGCAGCAATATATCAACAGGAAGCTGCCAGAAATTCAAACCAAGAGGACATGGAACTAGGGATATCATTGCTGACATCAGATGGATCTTGGCTGAAAGCCGAGAATACCAGAAAGGTGTTTAATTGTGCTTTATTGACTATGCAAAGGCATTCAACTCTGTGGATCATAGCAAACTATGGATAACATTGTTTATATATAATGGAATACAATGGAAGCGGGATGGGTATTCCAGAATACTTAATTGTGTTCATGAGGAATCCGTACATAGATAAAATGTTCCTTAGACACGTGGATGGCAAGATTCATCTCATTCTTTGGTCATGTTGTCAGGAAGGACCAGTCCCTGGATGGAGAAGAACATCAGGCTTGATAAGAAGAAAACCTCCAACAAGATTGGATAGACACAGTGGCAGTAATAATGGGCTCAAACATAACAATTGTGAGGAAGGCACAGAACCAGGCAGTTTTCATACTGTTGTTCACAGAGTATCTAGGGGTTGGAACTGACTGGACTGCACATAACATCTACTGCCAAGTAATGACATCTCTACCTTGTGCTTGGTCCCATCTGGGATTAGTCATCAATCCCCAGTGACCATTGCTATGTCCATCTGTCTCCAATTGTAGTATTCTCCTGGTTCAGCACTCTCTTGGTGACTCTCAGACAATGTTGTTGTTGTTAAGTGCCATCGAGTTGGTTCTGACTCATAGCAACTCTGTATAGGGTTTCCAGGGAGTGGCTGGTGAGCTTGAACTAACAACCTTGTGGTTCAAATCTACCTTGCAGTCTAGTGCATAAACCCACAGTGTATTGAACATTCTAGGGATTAAGGATTGGGAGCCACAGGAAGATACAAAGTATGATCTGGGACAACTCCCTTCATCTGTGTAGGATCTGGGACAACTCCATTCATCTGACTTTTCCCCTTCAGCCTACACTTAGCCCTGACATTCTTCTCAGTGGTTTGAGAGTATTTTGTTGTGAAGAAGTTCCATTCTTCATTGCTTTCACCCCTTACTTAGATAATTTTTACTTTTTTCTATGATATACAATGCTACAGTGGACATTTTTTAGAAAGTATCTTTTTAGGCTATTATGTAATGACCAAGACTTGGGACAGAATGTGAGGTTACAGAACTGAAGACTTGGAACCAAGCAAGAAGGTTCCATTCCACAACCAAATAACTCGTTCCCCACTCAACTGCCTCTTTTGAAGGAGTCTAATATTGTAGTTAAAAGCACACACATTAGAACTGGAAGACTTGGGTTTATATCATAATTCTGCCTCATACTAGTTGTGTGACCTTCAACAAGCTATTTGACCCTATT
Source organism: Chrysochloris asiatica (assembly GCF_000296735.1). Classification (NCBI taxonomy): domain Eukaryota; kingdom Metazoa; phylum Chordata; class Mammalia; order Afrosoricida; family Chrysochloridae; genus Chrysochloris; species Chrysochloris asiatica. The sequence continues at coordinate 809,903 of NW_006408573.1, forward strand.
TAGCCTCAGTTTCCTCATCTATATATATATAAAAAAAAAAGTCTACTGTGTAGGATATTGTAAAACCTAAATAAATTTGATAAATATACAGTGAAATTGTAAGATAAAGTCAACAAGCTTTAGAACACAGAATTCATGTCTCACTGTTTAAGAGGCTAGACGTTCAAATTCAGCACCAGCTGTAGGGAAGCTTCTGCCTGTATGTTGACTCCGGGGGAAGAGTCTTCTCTCTTTCCGCTTCTCTAATCCCAGGTCTCTAGGTTCCTAGACAATCCTGACATGGTATCTATCTTCCCCTGTTTGTGCTCTCATCTGTGTCTAATATACTCTCTTATAACTCAGATGTGATTAGATTTAAAACACGTTCTACACTAACATGGTCTCATTAATGTAACAAAGAAAACCCTAGTCCCAAATAGGATTACATCCACAAGTTTAGGGGTTAGGACTTCAACACATATTTTAAGAGGTAACAGTTAAATTAAAAACAGAGATGTTTTAAGTAAATAAAGCATTCAGCACTGTGTTTGGTTAATGGCAAATATATTTTTAAATGGTTTACTATTGATACATTTATTATTATTATTTTGACTTTGGGGAAAAAAAGAAGAAGAGCAGGTAGGGATAAAAGGGTATGAAGAATTTAGCAGACATGAATGAACCCACGAAAGGATGGTCTGCGCGTACTCGAACATCATCAAGTGAATGCTACCTGAAGAACAGGTGAACTTCACCTCTAGTTTCCAGTTCCTGCCACTTTCTCCCCTTCCAGGAAAAGGGAGCCTTTCTGGGCTACTCAAGCATACTCTGAAAGGCCACAGCGTTACTCAGATGTGCTAAATCCATAAAAATGTGCTACATTAGACCTCAAAATCAATATGAATTGCCACTGCAATATAATGAATGAACTCCATGCTACTTTAGCAATTGTGAGCTTTTGTTATGCATGAAAAACTTCATGAGAACTTCAAACCAAACTTACAAGGGTGTGTCTTGTGGATTTTGGCTTTATTAAGTTTAAGCACTACTGGAGGTGCAACATTTTGGGAAACATAATTACAGAGCAGTATTTTCTTAGTAGGTTTCTGGTTTTGCTATTTTATTTTTAAGCTTTTCTCGTTTTTTATTTTATTTGCACCTCCAGAGATTCAAACTGCAATTGAGATGGGTATTAAAAGACAATCATTATCTCAAGCCCAGAGGACGCAGACTCAGCATGCTGCCTATGAGACTCTTGATTTAAAGTGGTGTTAAGAGGGTTTTTAATTACTCAGCTTTGGACTCAGGTATCACCTTCTGACAAAACAGCAAGGGTGGAACAGCTTTCTAACTGGATTAGATAACTTCCCCCACTGCCAGCCCCAGGACTGGGAGCCATTTTACCACACAGAAGAAGCTATTTTAAACTAGCTCATTAGGGGAGGCGGGGAAGAGGCACTATTGAGAGTTCCTCTAGGCCTAAGGGAAGAACAGGGAGAGAAAAGTAGGAAGCTCATCAGCAGGCAACATCTCAACATTTTCATCACCAAAATTCTTCCTCTTACAAGGAGTTCCTCAAACTATGTGGACTTTGAACTTATAAGAACATGGGAAAGAATAGCAAATGTATGCAAAGTCACATTTCTAGAATATAATGGAAGGTGGATGGGAAACCAGTTCTGCCTATGATTTGTTGTGTACTCTCTTCTTCATTGCAGGGCCAGCTCTGTGATTTGTTTTAGAACATATATGGACAGCAAATGGATGAGGAGTTAATGCTCACAAAGACCTGAGTTCTAATCCCAGCTGGGCCACAAGCGAGTTTCGGCAAGTTCTTCAGGGACTTTAAATTTACTTTCCTCACCGGTGAATAGGGCATATTAGAAGTCTTGGCCATCTAGAATTTTTGTGAGAAATAAATCAAACGCACGTAAAGGTGCTTAGTTGTTGTTGTTGTGAAGTGCTGTTGAGTTGGTTCCAACCCATAGTGACCCTGTATAGGGTTTCCTAGGAGCAGCTAGTGAGCTTGAACTGCCGACCTTGCAGTTCAAAGGGCTTTACATTCTGGCGCATTAACCCACAGCACCACACCAGGACTCCATAGTTGTTAAGTGCCATCAAATCGGTTCTGACCCATAGCAACACTATATAGGGTTTCCAAGGAGCAGCTGGTGAGCTTGAACCACTAACCTTGCAGTTCAAATGACGTTGTAGCCTGATGCATTAGCCCACAGCACCACACCAGGAGTCTGTAAAGGTGCATGGCATGCAGTAAATGCCCATTTGCGTGCAGTAAATAAGTGGCAGCTATAATTTATGATGTAGTTTATGAGAGTGGCCTTAGAATGAGCCATTCAAGAGCTTCACTCGGCTCCTGTCCTAAGTCAGCCTTCAACCAAGCATGTCTTCAGTTGGACTCCACTTCAACATTGCATCTGTGAGGAGGGTCCCTCTATCACACAAGCCCTGGCCACCCTACTTTTCACCTCTATCATCTCTCACCCCAAATCAAACACAAATTTCCTTTGTAGCCATCCTTCTTACCCATCCAGCCTTCAAGCTCCTGTACTTAAAAAATAAAAAACAGCAGCAGGTTCAAAGTATAGAAAGTCAAGCAAGAGCTGTGTCTTGAAGGAGACAAGCATGAAGGAGCTCAGTTTCAAGGGAGTGTAGTGGTTACTAGAGCCAGGCCAGCCTCATGGTCATGTGACCTCAGCAGCCACACAGGGCCCATGCTTACAAGGGCCCATGCTTGGTGTGGCGCTGTAGGATAAGCACTGAACTGCTAACCACACGATCAGTAGTCCAAACCCACCAGTCGCTCCTCAGAAACCCTGTACAGTGTTGCTATGAGTCAGAACCATTTCAATGGCGCTTAAGAACAACATTGCTACCTTGAGATTGTTCATGTGTTTTTTTTAACAAGAAACCCCATGTGCTTATTTTGCATTGGACCCATAAATCCTAGCACAGATCTTGCAAAGAGGAAGAAAGTACAGAGACAAAGGTCGAGCTGTTTCCTATCCCAGTTTCACTACATTCTAGTAATGTGATCTCGCATGTTTTCAACACATATTTTATTAATTGCTGACTGAGTACCAGCCTCAGTGTTCTCATTTGTAAACTGGGCATGATATCAGGGGTTCTTAGGAGCAGTGAGACACTTAGCATTGTGGAAGCATACAGTGAGTGTCTCCCCAGTATCAACAATTAATTGATACTTGTTAAAAAGTAATCTAGTGATGAGGACAGGAAGAAACAAGAGAGCTTCCAGCAGAGTGAGCGAATGACTGACTCCCTTCATTCTAAATCACTGGGCCTTATTTGGAGACACCTAACCCTGGAGTCCTGGTGTGGCACTGTGGGTTAACGTGCCAGACTGAAAAGCCATTTGAACTTCAAGGTAGGCAGTTCAAGCTCACCATCCGCTCCTTGGAAACCCTATACAGGGTATCTATGGGTCGGAACTGACTTGATGGCACTTAACAACAACAAACCCTATACACCAGTAACAAACCCTATACACGGAGTCCTGGTGTGGCACTGTGTGCTAATGCGACAGACTGCAAAGTTGTTTGAACTGCAAGGTTGGTGGTTCAAGCTCACCAGCTGCTCCTTGGAAACCCTATAAAGGGTCGCTATGGGTTGAAGTCGACTCAATGGCAATTAACAACAACAATGGATGACAACACTCCAAAAGGAAATGTGGTGGATACAAATGTAAGTAAAAGTGAAGGCTGTCCCCGTGAGGGTCCATCCTACAGGAGAGAGAAAATCACTTCTTCACCTCGCTGAGCCTTAGCAATCTCATCTGAAAAATTGGGAATATAAGGATACTTCTCAGGGTTATCATTAAGATTCGGTGAGATCATTGCCTGGCATGTATAAATACACCATTAATGAAAACTGCCATCGGTACCATATCACCATCACCACCCTCATCCAGAATATGAAAATCCTCTTTAAGACTACTTCTTAACTCTAGTACAGGGCTGAAACCCAATCACTTACATTCATACCTCAGGTCAGTCACTTGCTAGTTGTGTGACCATGGCAATTTTTGCATCTATTCTGTTTGAGCTTCAGTTTCCAACCTGTAAACAGAGGAGCATATTCGCACTGACCTCTCAGGGCTCTGGGGAGAGCTCTGTGTGTGGTTTCACAGGGCGGGCTGAGTGCAACACTCGGTAAGCAATGGCTAATTTGTTTTATTTTCTTAAATACTTGAGTATCCATTTCGTTCTCATATGAGGAGAGTAGAACCTGACCCACTGATGAGTTTTAGAGCCTTCATTCCATATTAGAGCTCATTTCCTTCACTTCCAAACTTGAATCCTCCTATTTTTCCAAAGTAGAAGGAGTTTTATTTTACTTTTAATATTATAAGTAGCATTTTATTGTTAAGTGCCATTCTGTTGGTTCCAAATCATAGTTACCCTGTGTAGGGTTTCTGAGGAGTGGCTGTGGGTTTGAACCACCAACCTTGTGGTTCAAACTGGCCTTGAGTCCAGTGCATTATCCTACAGCGCCACACCAGGATTCTTATAAGTGGCATGTTCATGATAAAAAAGAGAGAGAACTTAAAATAATGTCAAAATGTGGAAAGTAGAAAGTCAGTCCTACAAAGTCATATGGAGTCCTGGTATGGTGCTGTAGGGTAAGCACTGGACTGCTAACCACAAGGTTGGCAATTCAAACCTACCAACTGCTCCTTGGAAACCCTAGACATGGTCGCTATGAGTCAGAACTGACTCAATGGCACTTAACAGCAATAAGATAATGTCATTCACCCAAAGATAGACACTGTTAATTGTTTGGTGTGCATTCTTCTACTACGTCTTTTGTCTTTTGTTTGTTTGTTTTTCAAGTTTCTTTTTTGTTACTGTAAAAATGTAGCAACACCAAAGACACTAAGATGATCCGGATTCACAGCAACTCTGTAAAATAGAGTAGAACTGCCTCATAGGGTTTCCAAGACTGTAGGATGAGCACTCGACTGCTAACCACTAGGTTAGTGGTTTAAACCCACCAACTGCTCCTCAGAAACCCTATATAAGGTCACTAACAAGTCAGACCTGACTGACGGCGCTTAACAACAACCATCTTTATGGAGGCCAACTGCCATCTCTTTCTTCCAGTAGGTTACACGGCATTTGTCAATTCATGTGTACAATTCAGGGGCACCAATTACATCAACCCGTGGCTTCCAAGGAGTACTCTGGCCAGGGATTGACTTCATCTCTCATACTTCAGACATACTATCAGGAGGGACCGGTCACTGGAGAAGGATATCATGTTGGGTAAAGTGGAGGACCAGAGAAAAAGAGGAAGACCCCCAATGAAATGGATTAGCACTGTGGCAGCAGTGATGGGCTCAGACAAGGCAATAATTATGAGGTTGGTCCAGGACCAGGCACTGTTTTGTTCGGTTGTGCATAAGGTGGCTATGAGTCAGTACTGACTCACTGGCACCTAACATCGATTATATCAATCATGTTTTATAAATGTGTTGCTGTTGTTTAACGTCATCAAGTTGGTACCAACTCATAGCAACCCTGTATAGGATTTCTGAGGAGCAGGTGCTGAGTTTGAACTGTCAGCCTTGTGGTTTGTAGTCCAGTGCTGAGCCTACAACACCACACCAGGAATAACGTAGTGGTTACGAATCAGGCTGCTAACCTCAAGGTCAGCAGTTCTAAACTGCCAGCTGTTCCTTGGGAGAAAAATGATGCTTTCTGCTCCTGTAAAGATTTACAGCCTTGGAAACTCCTAGGTTGCTAAGAGTCGGAACCAACTCTACAGCACATAACCAACAACCAACCGTATAAATATAATCCTCTATACAATGTGTTTTCTCTTTTTTACTTAAGAGTACATTGGTATTGTTGTTAACGTTGGGTTTGAGTCCGTTTCAACTCCTGGCCATCTTGTATAGGGCTTCTAAGAAGTGGCTAGTGGATTTGAACTGCCAATCTTGAGGTTAGCAGTCCAGGGCTTATCCTACAGTGCCACTCTAGTACTCCACAGTACATTGTTGACAACTTTTATTTCAATATTATTGGATCTACCTGGTTCCTTGTATATTTCACATCAATACTATTGTGTCAACTCACCATTTCAACAATTCAGATTCCATGGATCAACAGGCCATACTTTACTAATTCTCTAACCATGGAATTTTAGATCATTTCTCATTTTTTTTTTTTTATGATTCTACACACATCACTTCAAATGCGTCTATACAACACATCTTATTATGATAAATTTCTAAAGATGGAATATCGGAGTTGTAAGTAACCAAATCAAATCAAACCCACTGCCATAGAGTTGATTCCAACTCAAAACAATGCTGTCTAGGATTTCTAGGCTGGGCACCTTCTTTACTGGAGCAGAAAGCCTCAGCTGGTGGGTTTGCAGTCCATGTTTTTAGCAGTCCAGTGCTTATCCTACAGCACCACCAGGGTTTCTTACAGAAATTTGGGTATATATAGCCAGAGCACCCACCAAAAAAATATGTTTCTTTAAATATATTTTATCTCCCCCTTTTTCTATCTGTGGTCACCTTTTACTTTTGGTTATATTATTTTCTATCTGCAATTTAAATATTCATCTTTATACTTTTGGAATGTCTGATAGCCAAAAAAAAAAAAAAAAATTCAGTGATTTCCTGATAAGCAATGGGTTGAATTTGCCCAACAATTCATAGTGGTCACCCCTAGTCCAGGGTTCTGCCAACATCAAAGCCCTGGAGTGGCATGCCAGCTCTGCTTTTAAAGAGTTCTGTGACCTCAAGCCAGTTGCCTAATTCTCTGAGCCTGTTTGATCATTTGTACCAATAACAAAACTCTCTTCAAAGAACTACTAAAGAGCTCGGATGCAAACTTCATGTGAGTATTTCAACAGAAAGCCAAGCGAAGATCACATGCTAGTGACACTTAGGCCTCTGTCCCCATCACTATTTTCACATTCTGTCCTTCCATCCACTTCGGCCTCTTCAGAAATTACTTACCCCAAGAAGAGGCCTGCTTCCTGTGCAAACACTCTCCAAGACAATTAGGACTCACCCTGACTCCCTAGATTTGTGCAACAATGCATTCCATGCTTCTAGGAACATTAACCATGACTTGGTGACACCATCCCAAAAGAGACCAATTGGCTATGAGATGGCAAACGATGACTTCATTGGGAAGGCCATTAATCATAATTATGAAATAATGAAATGGCTGTCAATTTGCCCATGCCTAATAACACCTAGTTAATAAGAGGGTCCTTTGATTTCTCACAGTGGAAATGGATGGCATAGGATGCTGTTTCTGGGAGAACATTACACGTCTTGGATGGCTGCAATGCCTTGGCCAGTGGAAGCCACTCGCCTCTTGGCAGGATGCCTCAGCAGTACTCTATGAGCCGTGCAATAACCTTTGTGAAATGCACTGCTGCTCCTGTCTTATTGCTTAATTAATCCACTTCTAATTGATATGGCAAAGCATTACCATGGCTGCTTCCCTGCCGTGAGTGCCCATAAAAACATATTTGCCTTTTTTAACAGGACTCTCGAAACAATGTCAAGAACAGGAACTTCTAGGTGACATCATACTAGGTCAAGAAATGTGAGTTTGACTTTGGTCAAATATTATCCTGACAGTTATAAAAATGTGTGTTTCTTTTCTATGTCCTCTGAAAGCATTATTATATTTCAAAAGGTTTTGATTCCAGGGAGATGGAGGAAAGATGAAGGGAGGAGAGGAACTAATTGGTGCATGGAGACTGATACTGCTTCTTGTATTTTCCCTTCTTATTCCTTTCTCCAAATCATATCACCATGATCAAAAGACCTCCGTCAAGGACCTAACTGAGCAGTATTCTGTGTCCTCAAAGATAGTCATTTCCACGTCAGTCATTTCGAAATGTTGGTCAGAGGAGGTTTTAGAGTAAGTTTAAACCCCACCCTGATGGCATGATGGTTAAGCACTCAGTTGATAACTGAAAGGTTGGGGATTTGAACCTACCCATTAGCTCCACAGGAAAAAAGACCTGGCAATTTGCTCCTATAAAGATTACAGCCTAGGAAAGCCTATGGGGCAATTCTCCTCTCACATGGGGTTTCTATGAGTAGAAATCAGCTTGTTAGAACGCAACTCTCTCTCCCTAGCTGGGGGATCTCCCACACGCTACCTCACTGGTACCCAATTTTTGCTTTTTTTCATTTGGCCCCTCTAAAGCACAGAACAGCAAGTCAGGCCGCAGCTGGGACCAAAGTCTTTACAAAATTATGTATGCTTAGAAAATATTTTTAAGTTGGTGTCTCTCTAAGTCTGTCCAAAGTGATCCTCAGGCACAATCAAGTTTGAGACGTATGAAAGGAGCATCTAAATCAGAAGTTGACAAACTAAAACCCGAAGGATAAATCCAGCCCACTGTCTGTTTCTATAAATAGAGCTGAATGTACACGCATCCATTTGTGTATTGGCCAGTAGAGTTGAGGGAGTGCAATAGAGACAGTATAACCCACAAAGCCTAAAATGCTTTCTCTCTGGCCCAATTCAGAAAAAATTGGCTGAACCTGGTCTAGATGCAAAATTTTGCTCATTCCACTCCCTCACTTTGCAGGATAACTATCAAATCCTTAGCAGCGAATAGAGAATTCTAAAGCACACTGCTTGCCTGTAGGGTTGGCGCCATTCAGTTGTAATATTAAACCTCTGCAATCTTAATTTAGGTTAATGGAATTGTTTGTTGCTAAGAGAACTAAAAGGGTTCTTGGTGTACATCTTACCTAGAAGTTAGCTTCTAAAACTCAGCTGTAATTGCACTTGGTATTTGATTCCCTAAAGACAATACCCCTCTTTCCTAAATTGGAGGCAAAAGTCAGGAATGGGGTGGGGTTTCCACACAGAAACAAGGCCATTGAGGCTAGTTCTAGGGGGGTAGCCTGGGTTCCTATGGGAGCTGGCAAAGCTTGAAATTCTAAAGTGAAGAGAACTCTGCGAAGGTGCATTTCAGAGGTTCTCCTCTCCAGAACTTGCAGGAAACCTTTGACAACCAACCCCCTATCAAGTCCTAATTTTATCTCCTTTCCCTTGCCAGCACAAAGAACCTCCTCAAAATGCAAGCAAACTTGAGGTCTTTGCTTCCTGCGCATGACTGGAAGACATTTCAGAGGCGATGTTAATCATGTTGACTTTGCATGACCTCCCCTTTTGTGGCCTCATGTTGATAATGACAAACCAGTCAGTAGCTGTCTCAAGGTTCGTGGCTTCTAAAGGAGATCTGGTAGCGTAGTGGTAACGAATCGGGCTGCAAACCTCAAGGTCAGCAGTTCGAAACTACCAGCCGCTCCGTGGGAGAAAGATGCGGCTTTCTGCTCCCGTAAAGATTTATAGCCTCGGAAACCCTGTACAGGGTCACTATGAGTCGGTTCCAACTCCACAGCACACAGCAACAACAAAAGGAGGCCAGGAAGGGGTGTGCGGAGAGAGTGCTTTGTTTAAGAATTAGGAGTCCTTCCAGGCCTCACCAGCTGGTGGCAGCCAAAGCTTCTGGGAGACAGGGCCCCCTTACCATGGCATCCTTGTTAGCCTCCACTGAGAAAGCTGCCCCACTTGATAAAGATAAAGAACACGTGACATTTATGCACCTCCTATCCCTGGACAGCTGCCAGCATATACTCTAGATACGAGCTGCTAACAGCATGATCTCTAGATGCTAACAGTCACTAGTATGGGTTCTAATACAAACAGCCACCACTATGGATGGACTCCAGAGAAAACTGCAGCCCACATGGGCTCTAGATGCACACAGTCGCTGGCATGACTTCTAAATACAAACAGCCAGCACATGACCTCTAGATGTAAACTGTCACCAGCATGAGCTCTAGACATACTCACCAGCATGAATTCAGACACAGATTGCCACAGGATTGGGTCTAGATACAAAATGCCACCACCATGGGCTCCAGATATAAACTGCCACCGAAATTGGCTCCACAGACTACCACCAGCATGGGCTCTAGACACAAACAGCCACCATCACAGACTCTAGATATAAACTCTCACCAGCATCAACATAAACACAAACTGTCATTACCCTGGGCTCTAGACACAGACTACCACCAGCATGGACTCTGCATAGAAACTGACTACACCATGAGCTCGGGATACAAACTGCCACCAGATTGGGCCCTAAACACAGCATAGGGGCTAGATATAACCAGAAAAACTTCTAGATATAAACTGTCACAAGTATGGGGTATAATTATAAACTGCCACCAACATGTGCTCTAGACACAAACTGCCAACAGGATGAGCTCTTCTAGATAAGAACTGCCCCCAGCATGAGTTCTAGATACAAACCTTCACCACCATGGGCTCTGGGTACAAACTGACAACATATGCTTTAGACACAAACTGCTACCAGGATAGGCTCTAGATACTGCCAACTGCCAACACGATAGGCTCTTGATACAAACTCTCACCAGCATGGGTTTAGACACAAACTGTCACCACCGTAGATCTAGACACACACTGTCACCTACATGAACTCTGGATGCAAACTTGCACTACAGTGGGCTCTAGAAACAAATTGACAACAATATGTGCTCTTAATAAAAACTGCCACGCAAATGGGCTCCAGACACAAGCTGCCACCAGCAAAGACTCTAGATAAAAACCCTCACTAGTATGGACACAGACACAAACGGTCACCACCGTGGGCTCTAAAATCAAACTGCCACTAGAATGAGCCCTTGAGAAAAACTGCCTCAGCATGG